>NC_083418.1:76825294-77141598 GCF_020745735.1 Hemiscyllium ocellatum
CATTTATGCTTCATTGATAGTTGTGAAAAAAACCTGTTTATAACACAGATTTTCTGTTACGGTCTGTCCTCTGATACACTCTGAAGGATGACAGATCATCGCACAATGCGAGAACTCTGGGACTCAGCAGAGCTTGGCGCTACCTGGCAGTTAATGCTCCAACACAAGATCACAGCATGGCTCTGATTAATCAACTTAAACCATTCCGCTTTCTACTCTGTCGGCTGTCGCTCTTCCATGATCCTAAACATCAGCATTTACTTGCAATTATTTGCATTCTGTACGAAAATTTGTGATTGAACCACCAGTGCCTTCAGCAGTTAATCTGATGAAATCGCCTTGCTGACTGCCAACACATACCTTGACAACACAGGGTTCTGAAATGACGGTGTCGGGGTTTATCACTTCCACCACAGCTTCTGGGATCACTGCCTTCTTCATACAGGACATCTTAAAGCCGTACACATCCTCCCAGAAAGCTACTCGTTCATCGTGTTTCTTCCTGTCTCCCACTGCTGTCAGGCTAATCGTGCAGCTATCAGGGTATACTGGAAGAGAGCATTGAGACCATTAAGGAGGGAAAGATGTACCGCAAGGGTTGGTGTTGGGTCCACTGCTGTTCGCCATTTTTATAAATGATCTGGATGAGGGCGTAGAAGGGTGGGTTAGTAAATTTGCAGATGACACAAAGGTCAGTGGAGCTGTGGATAGTGACGAAGGATGTTGTACGTTCCAAAGAGACGTAGATAAGCTGCAGAACTGGGCTGTGAGGTGGCAAATGGAGTTTAGTACGGATAAGTGTCGGAGTAACCAAAATGCAAAGTACTGGGCTAGTGGTAAGATTCTTGGTAGTGTAGATGAGCAGAGAGATCTCGGTGTCCAGGTACACAGATCCTTGAAAGTTGCCACCCAGGTTGACAGGGTTGTTAAGAAGGCATACAGTGTTTTAGCTTTTATTAATAGAGGGATCGAGTTGCGGAACCAGGAGGTTATGCTGCAGCTGTACAAAACTCTGGTGTGGCCGCACTTGGAGTATTGTGTACAGTTCTGGTCACTGCATTATAAGAAGGATGAGGAAGTTTTGGAAAGGGTGCAGAGGAGATTTACTAGGGTGTTGCCTGGTATGGAGGGAAGGTCTTACGAGGAAAGGCTGAGGGACTTGATGCTGTTTTCGTTAGAGGGAAGAAGGTGAGAGCTAACTTAATAGAGACATATAAGATAATCAGAGGGTTAGATAGGGTGGACAGGGAGAGCCTTTTTCCAAGTATGGTGACGGCGAGCACGAGGGGGCATAGCTTTAAATTGAGGGGTGATATATATGAGACAGATGTTAGAGGTAGTTTCTTTGTTCAGAGAGTAGTAAGGGTATGGAATGCTTTGCCTGCAACGGTAGTAGATTCGCTAACTTTAAGTACATTTAAGACGTCATTGGACAAGCATATGGACATACATGGAATAGTGTGGGTAGATGGGCTTCACAATGGTATGACAGGTCGGCACAACATCGAGGGCTGAAGGACCTGTACTGCGCTGTAATGTTTTATGTTCTATGTCACTGAATCACCAAACTGTTACGGTGCAGAAAGAGACCATTCAGCCCATCACTGGATCCAATGTTAACTCATTGGATTTGGACTCTTTCAACATTTTTTGGTCCGAAAAATGGAATGGATTGAGTGAAATGCCATGAAAGGAATAATACCACTAACCATATGGAGAAAGGAAGTGAGACATCCAATACATCTGAAAGTTAAGAACCTCAAGAGGAGGGTTCTTCTCCAAGGATAAATACAGGCAGTGTTTCCCTGACACTGTTTTACACTGTCCAGAAGCCCCATTATCGTCTTCTGCCAACTTCATGTAGGTTTTCATCAAAAGAATAGGAGAGATATAACAATTTTAGGCTCCTCTCACATTTGTGCTTTGGATGGGCACAGTTCCTTTTTAAAAAAAAACACAACTAAATCTGTATTTGTAAATCAGTGCATCCAAGCTTTCAATATGGGGAGGGACAATATTCATCACCCGTGGTGCTTCATCGACCTTTGAACTTTCCAACATAGCACATTTGTCCCTTCATTTTTACCTTATTAGCACAGTAATTGAATAATTATTACTGCACATGAGCAAAATTTACAAAGCACTGATTGGACAGAGAGGAAAGGCTCTCCTGGCTGTTTGCACAGATTCACAGAAAGGACATCTGTGTCCTTCTCAATTCACTGCTTAAAGTCATCTCATCTTTCACAGCAGCTCACATAACCGACTGGCAAAATGTAAAGCTCTCTGTATTTTCAGAGCAGCATGCAAACCGCAGAAGACAAGAAATGGGTAGGAGCTGTTACTGTGTGCTCAGAAACATACACTTGTGCCAGACCTATGATCAGCGCAAACAGCAGAGTCTTACAGGAACCTCTTGGGGAGAAAAGAATACACCGCTCATTATTTTTTGCACATTTAGAGATCTGGGTTACATTTACAAGGCTGACTTTTAGAGAAATTCTCTCCCTTTATTTTTCAAATTGCAATAAGATCCAGTTTTAACTTTGGGAATAAAGATACATTTTAACTGGGTGAAACAAAGTCTAACCCCTTTAATACTGACCGTGGTATGACACATCCAAGCTAACTCGTAGTTACAGCAAATGTGATTTTTGATGTTTTCCCTGTATTAAACATGCTGCGATCAGCAGCTAACTAACATTAACTGCTCCGAACCCTGCAGCATCTCACAACTGCTCTTTTCCACCAATAAGCAATTGCCTTAGGAAATCAAAAATGATGCAGCATTCTGTCGCAACGAGGCTTTCGAGGCAAGCAAGCTTGTTGATTAGCCAACCCTGACTAATGGGTAAACTGGCAGAATTCAACACACTGAACTGATTTCCTCCTCAGTTCCCAATCTCATTTCATTCTAACAAACTGGGGCTGGAGACTGAGTATAGTTGTTTCTTTTCAAAATAAAGCAGGTCTCATTGGGTACAGAGCATTAAGCTTCCACTCCACACGAGCAACACTACAGGTCAACCACCCTTGGTAAAAATAACTTTGCTCTCAGATTGAGACAATCTTATTCCAAGAGTGAGATAATCTTACTCTCAGATTGAGATAATTTTACTCTCAGACTGAGAAAATCTTACTGCTAGCTGAGAACCTTACATTCAGATTGAGGCAATCTTACTCCCAGATTTGGATAATCCAATTCCCAGATTGAGATGCTCTTGCTCCCAGGTTGCAATAATTCTACTCCCAGACTGAGATAAGCCTGCTCCCATATTGAGATCATCTTACTCCCAGAATAAAAATTACAGAAATATCCTTTTCCAAATACGTCATGTCCAATAGTGTTCTATTTTGAAGAAACAAGATGTGACCAAGCAGAAAACAGAGTTATGGAAGATCTCATTGACTGGATGTTTAGTTGATAGCCATGGGCAGAATTTGTGGAGATGGCACTGAAAGTAGGTGAGACCATTAATTTAGAACTTTAGCAGATACAATCCAGGTTTGTCCATCCTCTCCTAGCTAATACACTCCAATCCAGGTAACATCCTGGTAAACCTCTTCTGCACCCTATCCAAAGCCTCCAGTCCTTCCTCAAGTGCAGTGACCAGAACTTGAAATGTGGTCTGACCAAAGTCTTATACAATTGCAAAATGGCTTTCCAACTTTTATATTCAATGCCCTGACCAATGAAGGCAAGAATGCCACGTGCCTTTTTTTTATCATCTTATCCACTTATGTTGCTACCTTCAGTGGGCTGTGGACTTGCACCCCAAGATCCCTCTGTATGTCAATGGCCTTTAGGGTCTGACCTTTTACACTATACTTTCCTATTGCATTTGATCTCCCATCTCACTCTTCGCTGGATTAAACTCCATCTGCCATTTCTCTGCTAACTTTCCAATAGATCTATATCCAGCTGCATCCTTTGATATTCTTCCTCACTATTCATTTTTCCACCAATGTTCAATTCCACCTCGCCTGCATAAAGCCATGCTAATTATCACTAATAAATCCATTCTTCTCCAAATACAAGTCAATCCTATCCTTTAGAATCTTCTGCACTAATTTCCCTATTATTGATGTAAGGTTCACTGGCCTATAATTTCCTGTATTATCACTGCTACCATTCTTGAACAAAGGAACAACATTGGCTATTCTCCATTCTTCTGTCACCTTGCCTGTGGCTAATGAGGATTCAAGGATCTCTATCAAGGCCTCAGCAATATCCTCCCATAAATCCTTCAGTCTCCTGGGACAGATCCCATCAGGCCCTGGCGATTTATCCACCTTCACGTTTTTAAAGACACCTCCGCCTTCTAAATATTGACATACCCCAGAATATCGACAAACCTCTCCGTAATCTTACCATCATCCATGTCCTTCACTTGGTGAATACTGATGTCAAGTACTCAGGAAGTACCTCAGCCACTTCTGGCTCCACACATAAATTCCCTCCTTGTTCCTTGAGTGCACCTACCATTTCCCTAATTACGTTGTTGTTCCTAATACACATACAAAGTGCCTTGGAAGTCTCCTTAATCCTACTTGCCAAGGACAATGACCCCTTTTTAACTTTCCTCATTTATTTTTTAAGTTCTTTTTTGCTTCCCAAGGGCCTTATTTAATTTTTGTTTCCTAAACCTTACATACGCTTCCTGTATCTTTGTAATTAAATTTACAACATCTCTCTTGAATCTTACCATCCTTATCCTTCTTCCTTACACGGATATGTTGGTCTTGAGCTCTGGTCAAATGGCTTTTAAAACAGACCCAAATGTTAGTTGCAGATTTCCCCTCAAAAAGCTGCACCCAATCTAATTTCTCCAGTTCCTACCTAATACTGTTGTAGTTAGCCTTCTCCCAAAGTTAGTACTTTCACTTTTACCATAACTATCTCAAAACATATGTAATTATGATCACTGCTCCCAAAATGCTCCCCCACTGAAACGTCAATCACCTGACCAGGCTCATTTCTCAACACAAATTGCATGCAGGAGGCAATGGCCTAGTGGTATTATCGCTGGAATGTCCATCCAGAGACCCAGGAAATGTTCTGAGGATCTACCACAGCAGACGGTGGAATTCAAACTCAATAAATATCTAGAAGTAAGAATTGGAAGATGACCATGAATCCATTGCTGATTGTCGGAATAACCTATTTGGTTCACTAATGTCCTTTAGGGAAGGACACTCTTACCTGGTCTGGCCTACATGTGACTCCAGACCCACAGCAACTTGGTTGACTCTTAACTACCCTCTGGGCAATTGGGGAAGGAGAACAAATGCTAGCCTAGTCAGCGATGCCCTCATCCCATGAATGCATTTGAAAAAGGTACATTCCCAAGTTGGGCCACCTATATATTGTTTTGAGAATCCCCCTGGATTCACCTAACAAATTCCGTCCCATCTAAGACCCAATAGCCAAATAAATATCTGACAAAAACAAACTACTGCAGATGTTGGAAAGCTGACACAAACACCAAGAATGCTGGAGAAACTCTGGCAGAGAGAAACAGTGTTAATATTTTGATTCAGTTTATGACTCTTCCTAGACCGAAGAATCTGACCTGACCTACTGAGTTTCTCCAGCATTCTCTGCATTTGTTTGGAATTGATCTGATTTGCATTCAAGAAGGCAGCTCAGCATCACCCTCTGATGGGCAATCAGCTTACCAGGGTCACCAATACTCCTTGAATATATTTAAGGGAGTGCATTCAGAGCTCTCACAACAGCATTAATGTATTTGGAAAGTCATCTCTTGTCAATAATATATTTCAATAGCTGGTGGGAACTTAAGACAATTATTCGATAACATGCTAAACTCTTCCAACTTCATGCCCTGCAGTTAGTGACTTCATCACAATCACCCAATGCCTGGTAAAACTAAGTCAGGCATCAATCTTCAATGGCATTCATTTGGAGCTGCAACAACACTCATTAATCTCAACATCATCTAAGGCAAAAACAACCCATTTGGTCAGCACATCATCCTCTGCCTTAAATATCGACAAGACGCACTGCAGCAACGCATGAAGGCTCTTTCAACTGCACTTCCCAAACCCTCAACCGTTACCATCTTGAAGGACAAGGGCAGCAGGCACAAGAGAATATTATCAACCGACAACTGTGTCTCCAAATCCCTCACCGTCCTGACTCGGAATTAGATCACCATTCCTTCATGTCTGTGGGATCAAAGTCCTGCAAGTCCCTTCTCAACAGAACTGTACTTATACCCAGTGGTCAAGAGTGGTGCAAGGAGATGGCTGACCAACTAAATGATTCATGGTCATTTAGAGATGGCCAAAAAGTGCTGGCCTTGACACAGTGATGCTGACAACCCATGAAAGAAAAAAGATTATTATGCTAAACAATGGGAGAAGTTCACACTAACAACATCTGTATTTTCTGAACTTGAAAAATGATCATGATCATTTCTTCATTGTCAGCTTCAAAGGTCTTTACAATGAAGAATGCACAGTTTAAAGCCAGAAGATCTCTAAAAGCAACACTTAATGTGTCTTCCTTTGGAAAGCTGTCTGTAATTGAGAAATATTTCATTTGTAGTGGAAATTTCTTCAATGATGCGTAGCACAATGTGAGAGGAACGCATGTACAGCCAAGATGAGACTTAGTTTTAGGTAGTTATTGGTTCCCTTTCCCAAACACAAACCTGCACCGCCTTCCAGCAGATACCTGTCCCGTGCACTTATGACAGAGTCCAGCATGGATTCAAACAACAGAAAATAACCCTGTGTGGAAAAAGAGAGGAAACTGATTAATGGGCAATAAATATAAGGTCAGAATGATCTATCAACAAAAAAGCAACAGGCTTAAACCTCTAAATGAAAACAAATATCAGAACAGGTGCATTTACACTCTGAATACTTTAAACATCAATATCTTGAATACATTTTTAAGTGCGGATTTTAATAAATGCAATTACTCCCTCGGCTTCATTGATTGGAAAACCTATCAACAGATTTGATAAAATGCTGAGTGACTTCCAACCAGTAAAATTCAAGAACAAGTGATACACATTGTATTCCTGAAATGAAGATTATGGGGTGATCTCACCTAGATTTTCAGGATATTAAAGGGAATATATGGGGAAGATTAAAAAAAACTTTTTTCCATTAGCTGTAGAGTCGCAGACTTGACGGGGGTGGGGTGGGGGGGGAGCTTGGCCTGAAAACTGGTGTAAGAGCTTTCAGAATTGAAATTATGAAACACTTGAACACACATTGGTTGCTGGATGCTTTGAACCATCTTCTGCAGATTGAATTTGATGGGTTTTAATTGCTCTTTTTAAATCTGAAATTGGTAAGTTTTATGGGAAGCAAAACTATCAAGAGATAAGGGACAAAGATGGGTACTTGGATGCTGATGAGCCACGATTGTAATTAATTAGCAGACAGACTTGACCTAAATGATCTAACACCCATTCCTTTGTCCAAGCTGTAACCATGGAAAAATTTATTTCCACCAAACTATCTATGCAGGATTTTGCAAATGTGCAATTTCCCTTTCATTAAGCATCTCAGAAGGCATTGCTGAGCATCCTTAAGGGAGGTGCATGCGAAACACCTCTACAATCACTGGTGAACTATCTACCCTATCTTTTTTTAATGAATGACAAGTGAAATGTCATTCTTGGTGGCCCTCCAGAGCCATCATTGTGCTGCTCAAGAGATAGCAGCTCGAGATGAATCCTGCTATATGGCCCTATTCTTTGCCTTTGCTTCAGCTATTCAGAGTAAAATAACGTGAAGCAGGTCAGTACAGACAATGATTTTCACTAATCCCTATTTCAATTTATTTTACACGTTCAGTGTACATAGAAATGTACAGGTCTTCCAAATAAAATCCTTTGGTTTAATTTCATTACTTGAATCCACAGATAGCAGTGAAAAATATAGGTGTAGATTTGACCTACATTTTAGTTGTCAGCATCATTTGAGTGATTTGCCAGCTTGATGGAAAAAGCTTGATTTGAAATACCAATAAAGCAAGTTCTAGATTTTTTTCATATTCATTCATGGTATGTGACCACCACTGGGCTAGCATTTACTGTCCATCCCTAGTTTCCCTTGAGAAGGTGGTGGTGAGCTGCCCATGTGCTATAGGTTGACCCACAATGCCATTAGGGAGGGAATTCCAGGATTTTGACCCAGTGAGACAGATGGAACGTCAATATATTTCCAAGTCAGGATGGCTTCTGGCTTGGAGGGAACTTTGAAGTGATGATGTTCCCATGTAACTACCCTTGTCCTCATCCAGGCAGGTGGAGAGCATTCTATCACACTCCTGACTTGTGCCTTGTAGATGGTGGACAGGCTTTGGGGGGGCGGGGGGGGGGGGCATCAGGATGTAAGTTACTCACTGCTGTGGCAAGTTCAGTTTAGTTACTGGTCATTGGTAATCCCTAGGATACTAATAGTGGGGAATTCAATGATGGCTATGCCATTGAATGTCAATAGTTATATAGTGTTTGGCTGGATATGGTCAATTGTTTGGCATTGGTGTGGTGGGCAGACAATGAACCCTTTCAGAAGACTGGTCAGGAGATGAAGCTGAAAATATAATTCATAACATCTGAGTATCCATAAAACAGAAATGTTAAAGACTATTTGAGGTAAACATTTAAGTGTATATAAACCATTACTTGGAAAATGTCAGTAAAGTCCTGCTTTCTGCAGGGGATACCTTCCCAAACTCTGTCACAGTCAGTAACTTTTATTAAGGGTGATGACACGTATGGAACAAGTGAGCAGTGAGCACATTTAATCCAGGAACCATGCTTAACATTAAGAGTCACAGTGGGTGAAAAGGTAACAAAGATTCATGATGCATTAGTACTCCAGTTCCAATGTGGATAGAGCCATGTAGAGATTTTAACTTTGAATTGTATTTCTTTGTGTTGACAAAAAACACCGTTTCATTTTTGAGTTCTGTGACTGATGCTGGGGTGTCTGGAAATGTGTTAACGAATTTAGAAACGAAAATCTTTAAGGTGAATGCTTTAGAAAAACAAATATCAAAGAGAGGAAGTAAATGGCTTAAGATGTCATATGGCACAGGGAGCCAGGGATAGAAACAGTTTCCCTTTAGAAAAAGAGAGCAATCCAGACGGTTATGTAATGTGCAGGTTTCTGTGAGGTGGAAGAGGTCTGTGGTAGCAAACAGCTGTTAGTTTTAGCAGTTTCCAAAGCAGCTTGGGTTGAAACAAAGTCCTGATTGTAAGTAAGGATTTATCTAAGATGCAACATAACATATACAGTCAAGCAGAGTGATCATGACAGACATAAACTTTTTGTGGTAAATAGACACACAACAAAACAACAGGAACTCCAACAGTTTTTTTTTTATTTCCTCAGGGGACCACAGAGTTTTGAAAAATTTGCTCAAGGGAATAGGGGGATCCTTGGCATTGATTGTCATTCCTTCTTGCCATGGACAATGTGGTGGTGAGTTGCTGCAGTCTGTGAGCTGTGGAGACATCCACAGTGTTGTTAGTGAGAGTGTTCCAGGACTTTGACATAAAACTTTAGCTCCAAGTGGGTGGAGGTATAAATCCAGCCTGATGCCACTGATTGTCAGAAAGAGCTTGAGGGACTGAATGATTCACATTTGTTCCTGTATATTAATCTAAAACCTTTATATACTTTGGTCCAATATCGATACAATGTCAGGAAATGTAACGGTAGGTAGTAAAGTGCATAAAGACATATTTGATTTGATAAGAAGCCCAATAATGTCAGTAGATACAGTGTGTATGATTGTGAATCTCACAGTGGCATTATCAGCATGAGATGTACCACTCATACACTCATAATAATCAAATAATATCATATATTTATTCTGTTGGTTGATTCTGAGCACACAAACACCCTTTCAAAGAAACATTATACCAAAAAATATAAACACACAAATTAAGCTGTTTTGTCCGTGAAGCGATTTAAATTGTCAGAGAAATTAAGTACTTGCACATGCAGCTTTTAATGATTTTCACACCAGGATCAAAAGGAAAACAATTAACTGACTACAAGATGCGTACAGACACCAGTTGTTTGAAATGTCAAAGAGTCAACATCCTTCATAATCTCTGAAGGAAATTTCAGATTGCTGACTATACACAGATTGGGATTTTCCAGACTAGGAAAAATACCATCCCACTTTCTAACCCTATCCCACTTTCAAAGTGTGCATTTGCTTCAGATGTATGTGGGTGTGTGTGTGTATGTGTGTGTGTGTGTGTGTGTTTTGGGGTGGGATGATGGAAGTGTGCTACCATTCTCCTTTTTCCCAGGTATTTGGTATAGATTAGATTAGATTACTTACTTACAGTGTGGAAACAGGCTCTTTGGCCCAACAAGTCCATACCGACCCTCGAAGAGTAACCCACCCAGACCCATTCCCCTACATTTACCCCTTCACCTAACACTATGCGCTGCGAGGCTAACCACTCTGCCACCGTGCCGCCCTATATAGTAGAGCTTCATTATTTTCCACAAGCCATTGTCCTTTGGCTGACCTATCTCTGCATTGATGTTCCTCTCACAAATCCAACACCAGCAGCCACCAGTCCCTTTTCTCTTTGCCATGACAGTGAGTGAGCACTGTCCTTGGTGCTGAATTGTGTAATTTATAACGGATATCTGAACAATCAGCTCCCTGCACTTGTGCGCTGGGCTCATCTGCAGAGTAATTTAGAATGTAATTTCACAGGCCACTGCCTCACCTGTAGGGGTGCCATCTGGCTAGAGAATTATACCTGTCACAGTCTCTATTGTGCCCAGTGATGCTCTCGGGTCCAGGGTGCATTTTACTTTGTCAAACGGCACCTTCAGAATTGCACAGTTCATTCTCTTTTTCTAAACAATGTACAATTAATATGGTTTGACCTTGTGCTTGGAAAAAACGATTTTAATTTAAACAGTTCAGGTTGATAAAGCTACTAACGCAACGTTTGAGTCTAGAATAGTCCACATTTCCATATTTCTCATCAAAGCAAAATAGCACAATGAAGGAATGTATACAATTTCCTGGAAATGTATTTTCTGCACCACAGATATGAAAATAAAATATGATCTACTGCAATCTCCTCTGCCCTGCACCAGCAGCTCCACCAAGCTCCAAAATTCTCTTCATGGTATAGTGACGCATTGCAAAACTTGTCGCGGTTCCATTAATTTTCAGAGCCTCAGATAGTGGGTAAAGCTTCCTATCAATGGGGGCGGAAAAAATGCATTCCAAACACAATTGGGTGGGAGGATATTAGTCCTGAAGGCAACAATGGAAATGTTCCTTCATCTGCTCTACCTTTGTACCCTAGCCAAGGGAAAGAAATAGAGAATTTTCAGCTGGAACATGAACTTAAATGTGAATCTAATGCACCATAATACACTACATCTTTTTAAGATCAAACATCAAATCAGAACACTTAAGGCACAGAACTTTTACACTCTAATAACACAAAGCTCAGACACCATATCTGGCAGTTTGAAATTAAGAATTCGGTTTTGTTGAAAAATCATTGTGATTTCTGAGGTGTGATGTATGAGCTGAGTGCTGAAAGCTGATGAAAGCTGATGTACTGCAGCAAACGCGTCAGGGGTAATAAGTATGTTGATTGCTTAGTGAACATTTCATAGGCCATGCATTTAACCTGTCAATAAAGACACCAACTACATTGCCTCAGAATTATAAAAGGTGAGTATAATGCAAGGGGAAATAAATTTAGTCAGTGTGACATTCAAACTGCAGCATTCACATGAAGGACCAATATGCCAAAAGACACAATTTATTTGGGCATTTACAGACTCAGATTTCATGTGAGCAAAACATTGTAAGAGTTTCTGAAAATCCAGATTTTTTTTAATGGACATTAATATGAAGGGCTTTTCCTTCTGAAACAAATAGCACATGGTTTATTTTACAAACTGGCAAATACAACCTGGACAATATTCAAAAACCAGACAAAAATTAACACCTTAGACTCAAGATGAAAGATGAGTTACACTTAACCGCTAAATTATGTGAACGCACGTACAAGAATATTAATCATAAACATGTAAATTGTTCTATCATACCCAAATACCCATTAGTGGGAAGACAAATGACAAATGCAAAAATTGCAAGTCTGAAAATTCTAACATCAACAACACACATATTTTAGGTTACTTAGAACACAAGTCAAATGAAAAACCAAAACTGACTACATTTTAAATGTGCCAACAAAAGACCAATTTCCCACAAATGCTCAAGCAACATTTTCAATTATTATTTGATATCACAGTGGAAAACAAAAATATTGCCAGAAAACAAATCTCTACTGTACATAGTTGGTGTGTTATGATGGGTTCAGTCATGAATGGGTTTTATTATAACCTTGAAAATTCAGTTTACTAATATCATGCAGCACAACTTAATTGGCATCATTGCTGTTGAGAATCAGCAATAAAAACCAACTGTCAAATAAGAACAGCATTGATAGAAATACAGCAAACATATACAATGGTAGGTGACAAACAGACTGTCACAGTGATGGTTCACAATGGCACAGCAGATATTAACAAGGGGAGAGGACCAGTGAACAAAATGGCTGAAAAAGTAATTAGGAAAGATTATATAACGCTGTTTCCATTTTGAGAACCATGACTGGTGACTGACAATGGCACACTCTCAGCCTGCCCACTATCAGGGGGATTCGGAACCTGAATTTGGCCTCTCAAGCCTACTCTTCCACTCAATATGATCATGGCTGATCCTATAATGCAATACTACTTTCTCACTTTCTCCCTTATCCCTTAGCGCCTTGAAGATGGAAACAATTTATCAATCTCTTTTCCCAATATATTCAAAGACTTGGCCTCTACCACCCAGGCAGAATTTGGTGCCAGGATGTATCAGGACAAATAACCAACAGCGTTGTCAAGTGGTTTGGTGTGAAGCAGCATTCTGAAGGTGGAATGTGAGGCTGAGAGATACTGGGAGGAAATTCCAGAGCTTGGGACCTCAACAACTGAAAACACGGCCACCACTGGCTGAGAGACCAACGTGAGGAATGCGTAGAAGATTAGAATTAGAAAATCACACACGTATCAAGGAGGGTTGTGGGAATGGAAGTTATTACACAGAGAGGGAAGAGTGATGTCAACAGGTATGGAGGTGAATTAGAAACAGCAATGAAAAGTTTCAAATTGAGACACTTTAACCAGGAGCTAATATAGATCAGTGACAACCACAGAGTATGGGAATGTCATAGAGTTACATAGCATGGAAACAGACCCTTTAGTTTAATCCCAAACTAAATTAGTCCCATCTGCCTGTTCCTGGCCCACATCCCTCCAAATCTTTCCTATTTACGTATCTATCCAAATGTCTTTTAAAGGTTGTAATTGCGCCAGTATCTCTGTGCGATTGAGGATGAGGTTTACAGATATTTGCATGATCTAGGGTGAACAGAAGTGAGATGTCAGACAATAGACAACAGGTGCAGGAGTAGGCCATTCTTCCCTTCGAGCCTACACCACCATTCATTATGATCATGGCTGATCATCCTCAATCAGTATCCTGTTCCTGCCTTATCCCTATAACCCTTGATTCCACTATCCTTAAGAGCTCTATCCAACTCTTTCTTGAAAGTGTCCAGAGACTTGGCCGCCACAGTCTTCTGTGGCAGAGCATTCTGTACACCCACCACTCTCTGGGTGAAGAAGTTTCTCCTCAACTCTGTTCTAAGTGGCCTACCCCTTATTTTTAAGCTGTGTCCTTTGGTTCGGCACTCACCCATCAGCGGAAACATACTTCCTGCCTCCAATCCTTTAATAATCTTGTACATCTCAATCAGTTCCCTTCTCAGCCTTCTAAACTCAAGGGTATACAAGCCCAGTCGCTCCAATCTTTCAGCGTAAGATAGTCCTGCCATTCCGGGAATTGACCTCGTGAACCTATGCTGCACTCCCTCAATTGCCAAAATGTCTTTCCTCAAATTTGGAGACCAGAACTGCGCACAATATTCCAGGTGTGGTCTCACCAGGGCCCTGTACAGCTGCAGAAGGACCTGTTTGTTCTATACTCAATTCCTCTTGTTATGAAGGCCAGCATGGCATTAACCTTCTTCACTGCCTGCTGTACCTGCACGCTTGCTTTCATTGACTGATATACAAGAACACCTAGATCTCATTGTACTGCCCCTTTACCTAACTTGACTCCATTTAGGTAGTAATCTGCCTTCCGGTTCTAGCCACCAAAGTGGATAACCACACATTTATCCACATTAAACTGCATCTGCCATGCATCCGTCCACTCACCTAGCCTGTCCAGGTCACCCTGTATTCTCCTAACATCCTCCTTACAGTTCAGCTTATGAGTGCATCCGGATAATCAGGTCCAGAGTTAACAAAGGCACAAAAAGGGTTTCAGCATCATAGCTGAGGCAGAGGTAATGCAAGACCATAAAACACAGATGTGAAAGGTAGTCTGAATGATCTGTGGCTCAAGGACAGTCTGTTCAATCTCAGGTAGTTGGGAAGGTGACAAATAGTTTCAGTATCTAGGAAACAGGGTTTGATGGAGAGATCACAGCCTCCTCAAGGAAATTTCTGTTGATCAAATACAGGATATCAGACAAGAACATGACTACATAGAGACAACAGAGACAACAGGGTAAAATAGAATTGGGTGCCATCAGCAAATATGTGGAAGCTGACACTGTTTTCAGATCATGTTGCTGAGGGTCTAAACATCAGTGAAAAATCACAGGGAGAGAGACCAGAGTTAATGATGTAGAAACAGCAAGAGTAATTGTAAGAGATAATTCTCCAGACAAATTTAGATAAACACCAATTGCTGTAACGTCCAGCTGCATGAATAAGAACTAGGAATAGAGATAGGGATAAGGATAGGGAGCAAGTTAAGGAAATGGTTAGGGAGAGGGTTAGGAAGTAATTAGGAGAAATATTATGGAGAGAGATAGGGAGAGAAGGGGGGGGAGAGAGAGGGTTAAGGAAATGGTTAGGGAGAGAGTTAGGAAGAGGTTAGGAGAAAGTTGAGACAGAAGCGTAGGGAGAAGGATAGGAGAGAGGTTAAGAGGGGGTTAGTGCTAGGGATAGGGACAGGGTGAGTGGGAGGGATAGGTATTGGAGGACAACGGGACAGTTAACTGTAACAAAAACTGCAGACAGGTTAAGAACGAGAAGGATGGATAGTTGTGGCAGTTTAGTGGATAAGAGCCATTTTGGTTGTGGGATCTTGGTGTGATTCATGGGCAGCATGTGAGAAGGTTGAATCACATTCAACAACTTGAGAAGGACAACAGCATTTAGAGATAGAATGGGATGGAAATGTCTACAGTTGTTCTTTGATGAGATTGGTGCTGATGGCAGATTCAAAGGACTGATGACTTAGAAGACAGAACCATAAACAATGCCATTAACAAAGAAAGCAGAAATAGGAGATGGGAAGTCAGAGAGAGAAAGCGAGAGAGAGAGAGGAGGCGGGGGGGGGGGGGGGGGGGGGGGGGGGGGGGGGGGGGCGGGGGAGAGAGAGAGAGAGAGAGAGGGGGGGGCAAGAGAGAGAGAAGAGGACAGAGAGAGAAGAGAAGAAAGGAAAGGGAGAGATAGAGAGAGAGAGAGATAGAGAGA
This sequence comes from Hemiscyllium ocellatum, assembly GCF_020745735.1. NCBI lineage: Eukaryota > Metazoa > Chordata > Chondrichthyes > Orectolobiformes > Hemiscylliidae > Hemiscyllium > Hemiscyllium ocellatum. The sequence continues at coordinate 76,840,946 of NC_083418.1, forward strand.
GAGAAGCAGTAGTGAGGTTAACCTGAGGGTCAACATGCCTTATGTGAGGAGAGAGAATGAGATCGGTGACCTCAGCCATTTCATGAACTTAACCCGCGCTGTTAGCATCACCCAGTATCCTGCCAACTGAACTACCCAGCCGAGGATGTAGGAGACAGATGTTTTGGACAGGGAGAGGTCAGAGGTGGCATGAAGGCAGATTGGAAGTAGAGAAAGATGTGAATACAAGGATGAGGAGGAGTTTGGGGTGGGGGGGGGGGGGGGGGGGGGGGGGGGGGGAGGAGGATCATTCTGAAGCAGCATTATTCCCAGCTCCTGCTGGTGGAGTGAAAGGGAGGGAAGGGGAAAGAGATTGTACATGAGACTAGAGTGCAAATGTTTTCAGATAGGGAGACGGCGGGGTGCCAGAGAGGATGTGAGAAGAGTATAAAGCTAACTTAAAACAGGAAGTATGTAAGGCTAATGTGGGACTTGACGATAAGGAGTAGTGTCATCAATCAAGATCATTGCAGGTCAGCAAGGACTGGAGAGGTTCATGCACAGGACTTGCTTTCCAATCAGGTGAGACAGAATGCCCACTTGTCACCTTGGGTAAAGTGCTACTTCCATCTATAAGTTACGTTGATCCTCACCTCATTACGAAACAACAGTATGCTGGAGGAGCACAGTTAGGAAAAGAAATGTCATAATTACTTCCTTCTGGGGACCAATCAAAATCTAATTACTTCAGCACCTCCAAAGAGAATGCTAACAAATTATTTTGGTGGATACTGCAAAAGTTGTAATCTTGGGTTTAATAAAAAACAATGCATGAGAGATTTTCTGCTGTTTAATTCACTGTATTTTCCCCCAAGTAGATTTCCTGTTCACACTTGGGACTTTGAAGATAATGAGGTGAAAATGGTGTTAATTATGAATTCACAGAACACGTGTAAATCTCATTAAGTTAAGCGAGCTACTACAAGAATTACATAATTACTAGAAGTACACGAGTGACACAACTTGACCACCATTTTCCAAAGGGAGCAAGTGGCCCTGGTTACTTCAAGGCCAGACAAGAAAAATATGGTAAAATTTTCAATGCAAGAAATAATGCAACCAACTATCCCAGTAAAAATGGGTTCCTTTCTAAACTAGTTAAATTGCCACAGGATCAATAATTAATCATACTCACTAACATTGTACAATGAATAGTCCCAAATATCGGTGCTCGTCAAATCACCATACACCATAAGATATTAGCTAGAGTCATAGAGTTCTACAGCTGAGGAAAAGACCCTTCAGCCCATCAGGTCTATACTAGTCAAAAACCACTATCTCACTATTCTAATCCCATTTCCAGCACCTGGCCCATCGCACTGTATACCTTGACATCGTAAGTGTTTATCTGAAGACTTCTTAAATCACTGTGCTTCTAATCTGGAAGTGAGCCCAGACAGAAAGCTGATGAATTGAAGGCTCTTGATGTGCAGGGATAGCGTCCCTACCATTGAGCAGGAGGTCTGGGTTCAAGTTCCATCTACTCCAGATGTTTACCATAACATCTCTGAACAGTTTGATGAGAAAGTAGCAGGAAACTGACTGTAATTTACATTTCCTTCTAAACTTTTGACACGGATTGCAAAATGTCAATACTGTGAGCACTGCACCAATGCTCAGTAGCAACAGTGTATACCGTCAAAAAGACAAATTGCAGAAACTCACCAAAGCTCATTCCAAATCCACAACCATTGCCATCTACATGGAGATGGGCAGCAGATACATGGGAACATCACCACCTCCAGGTTCCCCTCTAAGCCACTCCCATCCTGACTTGGAAATATATCACTGTCCCTTCAGTGTCACGAGGTCAAAATTCTGGAATTCCCTCCCTAAGGACACTGTGGGTCAACTTACAGCAGAGGCTCAAGAAGGCAGCTCATCAACACTTTCTCAAGGGCAACTTAGAGACGAGCAGTAAATGTTGGCACCGCCAACGATCCTCACATCACAGTAGTGAATTTAAAAAATTAAATGGAAAACCTCCGAAGTTTCTGCCTGTGAGCAAAGCTGCTTCAACAATAACATTACAAAATCAAACACCTCTTTCACTTCCCCTGCACAGTTCTGTGAGTCAATTAAAAGAAGCACTTTTGATTAAGAAAAATTACAGAAATGAAAATGAAATGTTTAATGCAGCATGCATTCATTTCATTATAGTCCAGCAAAGGAATTTAACAATATTACCAAGGAAAGGAATACAGCTATCACATCAGTTGACAAAAATAATGAGTAGAGTTCAGGATTATTCACAATTATCAATTATGTGATAATGGTTATTTATTTCCTTCACAAACTCAAATTTTGTATCAGCGAGACTACTTATCATTGGAAAATGAAATTAGAAATGATTTCAGATGGAGGTCATGATATTTCAATCAACAGTTTTAACCATGTAATATTTAATGAAGCATTGAGGGAGAGAAAAAAAAACAATGCACACGAAGACATGGAATGAGGAACCACAAGTTGACACATGGTCTTTGACAGACCATATTGTGCATCACAAAAATGAGGCACAAAGCTCTCAGGGTGAACACCCAGCTTCCCTCATCCCTATCTTCAGAATACTCATTCATTACTTCCTGAGTACAATCAACCCTGGTCCTGGGTTTCCCCAGAAAGCCCTCTGTCCTGACAATATATTGTCTCTCTGAATCAGTGGCTGAAGTGTAAAACAGCAGGAAAGACGGTCATCTGCTTTAATTACCACCTTCACAGAAAGGAAATCTGCCATTCTTACTTGGTCGAGCCTACATGAGGTTGACTGTTAAGTGGCCAAGAAAACACACAGGTCCAGGTCAATTAGGGAAGGCCAACAAATTCTGGCCTTGCCTTTAACAGCCAAATCCCGTGAAACAAACTTCTGCCTAATTACAACAACGAAAACAGAAGTTGCCAGAGAAACTCAGCAAGTCTGGCAGCGTCTGTGAAGAGACTTCAGAGTTAATGTTTTGGGTCTGGTGAGAAGGGACCACCGGACCCGAAACGTTAAGTCTGATTTCTTCTCACAGATGCTGCCAGTGTTGCTGAACATTTCCAGCAATTTCTGTTTTAGTCCCTGATTTAAAGCGTTTGCAGTTCTTTTGAACTTTAGTTATTGCTTAATCAGATTTGTTTTTGTAAAGATGTCTCACAACAATGAAAATAACTGAACAATTCCATTTGAATCCATATCCATTCTATCTCTGATCCAGATCATTTAGAAGTAGAATGTATTTACATACTTGCTGTACTTTTATTTGGTGACTTCAGACACAATTTCTTCACAAAAACATATGTTTATCCAGGAAGATGCCAATAACACGTGCCTCAATGCAGCTGTAGTTGTTGTTTTTTTCCCTAAATAAATCATTTAAAATCTCATTACCCTTTGAAAACCTATCAGATATGGACAGAATTAAACAGGGACGATCATTCCTAATTCAAAGCAGTCTAAGTAGAGATGACAAATAATGATGATATCATTATACAAACATTTTTCCTCACTTCCTTTCTTTTTCTCTGATTCCTTCCTTTATCATTTTAGTTGAACGTTTTACTAGCAGTAATCTGTGGTGCCTTACAACAGAATAATTTTTCACATTATCTTTTGTTCCAGACAACATTTTGTTCATAAGAGAATGACACATGAGCAGGAATAGGCTTCTTAAGCTTGCTTCATCACACAGTAAGATTATGCTTACGTTTTTGTCTTCAAATCACTCCCCTGCCTGCATTCTGTGTTGCTCTTTGAGTTCAAAAATCTATTGATCCCAGCTTTGAATGTACTCAATGATTGACCTTCCATAGCTCTCTGGTGTAGATAATTCCAAACATTCCCCACCCTCTGAATGAATACATTTCTCGCATAAAAAGAAAATGAGGTCGTTGTTGGAGATCTGATGTAAAAAGAGGAAGTATAGGGAAACTCAGCATCTGTGGAGAGAGAAAGAGGGTTAACGTTTCAAGTCCAGTAGAACTATTCTTATGCACCTAAATGAACTGGAAAATAATTATATTGATGTTGGAAAATGATTATATTTTGCTGTCGACAAAGCGGCAGGAGGAGCAAGTGAAACAGATGGCAATGGTGCACAGAGCAAAATGCAAAGGGTGTGTTAACCATGGAAGAGGAGGGATGCAGATTTAGAATAGATGCTAATAGCTGAAAATGTCAGCTGTGCTGACAGCAGACCCATGCAAACAAGACACTGGGTCAGGAATGTGAGAAAATGAGGCTAATACAATGGAGGACAATGATCAAGGTTTGAACTTGTTGGGCTGTAAAGTGGAACATGAGGTGCCATACTGTCAAGAGTGGAGGACTGCAGTGGACTTAGGCCAGAAAGATTGGCATGGCAGCAAAATGGTTTTTTGAATGGCAAGGAATTGGAAAGTTAGGGTCAGGTTTACAGAAAGAGCAGAGGTGTCCCACAAAAATAATATTCTTATTTCAGTTTCTTTATCTCGAGACCCTGCATCTTAGTTCATAGTACCCCAACAGTGTGAAAACAGGCCATTCAGCCCAACTGGTCCACACTGACCCTCCGAACAGCATCCCGCCCAGACCCATCCCCCTTCCTCAAATTTCTCATTACTAACCCTTCTAGTGTGCGCATCACTGAACACTGTGGGTGATTTAGCATGGCCAATTCACCAAACCTGCACATCTTTGGATTGTGAGAGGAAACCCACGCAGACACGGGGAGAATGTGCAAATTCCACATAAACAGTTGCCCGAGGCTGGAATTGAACCTGGATCCACACTGGTGTTGCGAGGCAGCCGTGCTAACCACTGAGCTATCTATTGCTCCAAGTTCTAGGGGCTGCAAGAAAGCGAGGTATTAAAACTGCCAAGCCCTTTCAGAATTCTTGATGTATCAATGCCATTATTCTCCTCCATTGTCATTTTTATGCACGCTGTTCAATTGTTTTTCATAGGTCAACCCTCTCAACCCAGGAATAAATCACGTAAAATTCATTTTGAATCCTTTCTCAATCAAGTATGTTCTTCCTTATGTACAGAAAACAAAAGCATATACAATACTCCAGGTATGGTCTCACCAAAGCCCTGTAGAACATTACTCTTTCATCTATTCTTTCACAGGATGTGGACATCACAGAATGGAGCAGCATTTATTGTCCATCCCTTGAGATGATGGCAGTGTGCTGCCTTCTCAAACAGTTGCATTTGTCTTAGTGCAGGGAAAGGCACAATGCTGTTGGTGCCGGAATCCTAGGATTTTAACTCAGCGAGAGTGATGGAAAAGCGATATGTTTCCAAGTCAGAATGCTGTGTGATTTGGAGAGGAAGCTGCAGATGACGGTGTTTCCATGCATTTGTTACCCTTCCTCCTCAAGGTGGTCGAGGTCACGGATTTACAAGATGACTTGGTGAGTGGTTGCAACACCTCTCCTAGATAACACACACGAGAGCCACAGTGCATCAGTGGGGGAGGGAGTGAATGCTCATGGTATCACATGTTCAATCAAGTGAGCTATTTTGTCCTGTGCATAGCTGCATTTATAACAGAGAAATGTTGAGTTCTTCCCCAGTTCAGAACAGTTTTCCTCTGCAGTCAAAACTGATGAAACCCAGTTTATCATTTCTGTAACAGTTATCGTAAGCTGATAAGCCAGAAACCTTGCGTAAGTGAATCTACTGTCTTGTGTCTCTTACCAACTACTGGAAGCATCTGGAGAATGATGACTGAAGCAACATGCTGGCCAGAACAAGAATCATAAAGATCATCTGAACAACAGAACCTGGGGACAAAGACCACTTTCCAATCTTTCCCCATGTTGATAGTCTAGTTTACCGTGTTGCCTGTGTGTGCAAGGGGGAATTTATAAGAAAATTAGTTCTAATTAGTAGCATTATAAACTGGCAGTTTTTAACTGTACCTACAGTTTAACTCAGTCCTTCAACAGCTGAGAAAGTATCTTATTCTCAATCTCTCCCCTTGTTTGCGGCATGGTGACCCTCAGTTAAACCACCATTAGCTGTATTTTGTTTTAATAAGAGAGCAGCCCTGTGGTCTTCTGGGACTAAAGCGACTTTACCTTAGTATCCATACAGTGTGGAAATAAGCCATATGGCCCAATAAGTCCACACTGACCCTCCAAACAGCGTCCCACCCCAGACACAGTCTCCTATCCTATCCCTATAACCTTGCATTTCCCAAAGTTAATGCACTTAACTTACACATCCCTGAACACTATGGGCTATTTAGCATAGCCAATCCACCTGACCTGCATATCTTTGGATTGTGGGAGGAAACCCATACAGACACAGGGAGAATTTGCACACTCCACACAGACAGCTCCCTGAGGGTGGAATTAAACCTGGGTCCCTGGCACTGTGAGACAGCAGTGCTAACCACAGAGCCACCGCATCACCCTTCATCCAATTACCTGTAATAATTAATGATTCTTGTTTATTACAGAAACTTGCTCAATGCTTCCGATCAATCCAGGATTAAAAGTTGGGTAAGCCGGTGAACTTTGTGTGCTTTTTAAAATCTTTTAACTTTTTTAATGACTCAGAGAGTAGTGCAGTTTGATTTTAAACCCCTTTTCCCATAGAGAGATAACACAAAAGACGAACATTAACTGTGTATCTAAACATTAGCCTTGCTAGTAGCTTTGAATTCTCCTGTTTGTTGAGGTGATGAACACTGCGTTTTCAGCCTTTAGCAGAAAGAATCCCATTACAGTATCAACAACCACAGTGACCACCATGAAGGACGGATATATTTTTGTTGGGATGGGGAGAGGGGGAGTTAGTGTGGTGGTCATGGTCAAAGATATGGGGGAGTGTGGAAAATGTGTGCTTTGAACAGATAAACCCCTGAGTGTGAATCATGAATAGCCTGGTCAGACTGATAGCTAACAGTTAGTAGAACTTAAAGCTAATCCTCTGCAGCTGCTCTTCGAAGCAGAAGTCAAATGCATTCTGACATAAACACAGGAGTCCAAGTTAATTGTTTAAAAAAAAAACTCATGGAATTAACAATTGTCACAAAAAGCACATAGCAATGACTGATCTCTACTTACATTTGTACAAATCCTGATTCCACTACAGAATTTACAGTGTATTGAATTCATGGTTTGAATTAGAATTTTTAAACCATTTTTAAAACACTAAAATCGAAAGATTGAGTGTTCTCAGTGCTCTCTCGATTTTGAATAGGAACAGAGGAACGGGAGTAGGCCATTCAGCCCTACGAGCCTGTTCTGTCTTTCAAAGACATTAAGGCTGATCTGCGGCCTAACTCCATATGTCTGAAAGACTCATCTTTCAGCAGCATAGGAACACGAGTAGGCCATTCAGCCCACTGAACCTGTTCTACCATTCAGTGAGATTGTGGCTGAGCTGTGACCTAACACTATATCCCTGCCTTTGCTCCATATCCCTTCATATCTTTGCCTAACTAAAGTGTATCTATCTCAGGTTTAAAATGAACAACTGACCCAGCATCAAATGCTGTTTGTGGAAGAGAGTTCCTCACCTCTCCCACCCTTTGTGAGTAGAAGTCTTTCCTAACATCTGTCCTGAGCAGTCTGACCCTAATTCTCAGACTATGCCCCTAGCTCCAGTGCATATGGTTTATCGTTATCTACCCTGTCTTTTCCTGTTCATATCTTGAAAATTTTGATCAGATCACCCTTTAACATCGTAAATTCTAGAGAAGCCAGACCTAATCTGTGGGCGGCACGGTGGCACAGTGGTTAGCACTGCTGCCTCACAGCGCCTGTAGACCAGGGTTCATTTCCCGACTCAGGCGACTGACTGTGTGGAGTTTGCACGTTCTCCCCGTGTCTGCGTGGGTTTCCTCCGGGTGCTCCGGTTTCCTCCCACAGTCCAAAGATGTGCGGGTCAGGTGAATTGGCCAAGCTAAATTGCCCGTAGTGTTAGGTAAGGGGTAAATGTAGGGGTATGGGTGGGTTGCGCTTCGGCGGGTCGGTGTGGACTTGTTGGGCCGAAGGGCCTGTTTCCACACTGTAAGTCTAATCTAATCTAATCTAATCTAATTTGCCTGGACTTCATAGTTATGAGGCAAGATTATACAAATTGCATCTATTTTCTCTAGTATTTTGAACTGCTTAGAGGTGATTTGATAGAAGTCTTCAAAATATTAACAGGAAAAGACAGGGTCAACAATAAAAAAACATTTTTACTCGTTGGGGATTCTGGAGCTAAGGGCATAGTCTAAGAATTAGGGTCAGACCATTCAGGAGAGATGTCAGAAAGCACTTCCACACACAAAGGCTGGTAGAGATTTGGAACTATCTTTTATAAACAGCAGTTGATGCTGGGTCAGTTGTTCATTTTAAATCTGAGACAAATACACTTTTGCTAAGCAAAGATATTAAAGGATATGGGCCAAAGGCAGGTATATGGTGTCAGGTCACAGAGCAGCCATGGTCTCACTGAATGGTAGAACAGGTTCAATGGGCTGAATGGCCTGCTCATGTTCTTATGCGGCTGAAAGAGGAGCCCTTAATGGTAATCTCAATCAGAGCAGGAATTGTATCCATTGCTATTGGCATCACCCTGCACCACAAACCTGCTGTCCAACCAACTGAACTGACAGACTGCTGAATATCACAGCTCATGCATTTCCAATGCATATGCTCAAACACAAATTTTTTAACAAAGTAGAGCCTACCTATTGCATCTCAGATTTGAATATAACAAAGGCACAATATACAAGTCCCTGAACGTGTGCAGTATTAAGCTGTGGATTCCACATACATTTGCAAGGAAGTAATTACCCTGGTGATTTCAAATGTCCTTCGCTCCTACTTATGCGAGTATTCCTGTGTTGGCAGGTTTACGATTGGTCTCTTTCCTCTTTTAACAAGGTCTCCTCTCATTCTTCTAAACTTCATTGAGTACAGGCCCAACCCACCCAACCTCTCCTCGTAAGAAAGTTCTCCTATGCCTAGGATCAACCGAGTGAACCTTCTCTGGACTGCCAATATAACCTTTCCTTACATAAGGGCACCAACATGTTGTGGGTCTGATCTAACCAGTGCCCAATGTTGTGCGATAGTAACTGTAGGATGATGTCTATAATTTTAAGGGGTGTTTTTTCATGAGAGATAGACAACTGGTGGTGGTTTAACCTGAGCACCACCATGCCTCAGGTGAGGGGGTGAGGCTGAGAAGGAGGAACCTTCATTGTAACCTTGAACCTTTGTGCCTACATTGTAAATAATGGGGCTTTAAAATTTGTTGATTTCTGAACTTTCATTCATTTAAGAGAGACCCTTAGCTGCGAGAGGGAGATTTTCAGGTTTCCCTTTCACTATAAGTCGGCGATCTTCTGAAGGAAAAGGGTATTTGTGCATAAAAGTGTTCTTGAAAAGTGAAGAACATATGTAGAATAAGGTCACCTTAGACAGAGAGAGTTCATGTTTGTCTCAGAACAAAAATGTTGGGGTAAGACTCTGAAGCCAAATATATTTGAGTAGGTTACACTAGCTCCAGGAAGAAGCCATCTGCAGTTCCAGTTGAAAAGTTGAAATCACAAGTGACTTAAACCTAACAGGATGTTAATTATGGGGAATCAGGTGGGAACATTGTCTAAGTAGTGCTTTGGATACTGGTGCATTCTGGGTAATAGACAAATACAGTTTTGTTTCTTTACAATTTCTAAAGGAGTATTTTGAAATTAATAGGATTATACTTCTACTGTACGTTTTAAAATTGTTGAAATTGTATTCTAAACGTAACAGGTTTTTTTCTATTTTAATCTTTGCTTCTTACATAATAATTGTGCATTTTATTGTTGAAGCAAAGACCTGTCTGAACCAAACTAAAATCAAATATGATCTATCAAGTCAGGTTCCTGCCTGGGATATGGCTTGTCTGGTAATAACATCAGCTGGGATCACAACAAGAGCTTTAGCAATTCTTCTTATTTTCAGATTCCAATCTCATTGAATTAAAATCCAAAAGCACATTTGTTCAAATATTTTGTGGAGTGTTTCATTTCTACAGTGGATAACAATTATTTTAATTTAAAAACTATGGTTCCAAAAATATTAAAAACAAAAAAAACCTCCTCTGACATCCTGAACACATTCAGCTAAACTGCCTCAATGGTAAGGGGACTATACATTGTTGCTAAGCAATTAATCCTATTGTCCCTTGTGGCTGAAACATTAATAAATAGGGAACAGAATTCTCTAGCATCACGACTGTATACAGCTAAAACATACAAAGCTCCCAGCTTGCTAGATATGAAGGGTGGAACTGGGTAGAAGTTAGTCACAGCTGAAAGGCTTTCCAGAATTTTCTGGTTTTGGGGAGTAGTTGGCTCATGTGATTACAATTTAGATCAGAATAAACATTTGCAACTTTTAACTTTTGGCGCATCCATTTGCTCCCTTTAAGCAAATGAGGCTGTTTGGCCCCTCAAACTTGCTCACCGTTCAGTAAAATCATGGCTACTCCGACATTCCTCATAACCATTTTACTGCATTTCCCCCAGAACCTTCGATTCCCTACTAATCCAGAATCTATCCATCATAAATATATACGTTATTAAAGCATTCCATATTCTTGGCCATTAGTGACAGAATATAAGAGCAAGGATATCACATTGGGCTTATTTAATGTCGGGGAGATAGTGGTGTAGTGGGACTATCATTGGAGTACAAATCCATTCCACATGCATTCAGAGAGGTGAACATGAGGCTGACACAATAGTTTCTTTGAGGGTCTCCTGTACTCTCAGAGATGCTAACTGATGGGTACAAGCAGTTCCTAGGTTGCAAACACAGACACATAGAAAATAAGTACAGGAGTAGGCCATTCAGCCCTTCAAACCTGCCCCCCACCCCGATCATGGCTGATCATGTAATCTCAGTATCTCACTCCCGCTTTCTCCCATTGATCCCTTCAGCCACAAGGGCCACATCCTCCTCGTTTGCACATTCTCCCCGTGTCTGCGCAGGTTTTCTCTGAGTGCTCCGGTTTCCTCCCGCAGTCCAAAGATGTGCAGGTCAGGTGAATTGGCCATGGGAAATTGCCCACAGCGTTAGATGCATTAGTAAGAGGGAAATGGTCTGAGTGGGTTACTCTTCGGAGGGTCGGTGTGGACTTGTTGGGCCGAAGGGCCTGTTTCCACACTGTAGGGAACTGGTCCCAACAGCTTTCTGTGGGAGAGACTTCTACAGGTTCACAACTCTCTGAGGGAAGAAACTCTTCCTCATCTCAGTCCAGAATGGCTTACTCTTTATTCTTCGACTACAAGCTCGTGTTCTGGACTTCCCCAATATCAGGGACATTCTTCCCGCATCTAGCCTGTCTGGTCCCATCTGGATTTTATACGGTTCTATGAGATCCCCTCTCATTCTTCTAAAATCCAGTAAATCCAAGCCCAGTCAATCCAGTGGGTTCTGTTCACCAGTCCGTTTGCACGTTAATTTGCATGGAAATCTGAACACAGTGTCTGACAATATAAAACAATTCATCAGTACAGGTAATGTTCATATGGTGGATATTTAAAATTGTGTTCATTCATACGAACATTCCTAAGTTGGATGTTTGTAAATTGGGACGCGCTGTAATACTTTAAACTAAGGTCCTGTCTTGGCTTTACATAGGGGCAGTGGTGGCAAAGCTGTAATGGAGGAGGGAGGGAAAATGTAAGAAATTCCACAGCACTTCTCAGAAGAACAGCAGTAATATATTGTTATGGTGTCCTGGACAATGTAAGACCAACAGGGAAGGATGACTAGTCATGGACCACATAGCGACTCACACGACTTTGTATGTGCCAAGTGGCTGTCGCATCTCCCTGCACTACAACAGTGACTACATGTCAAAAGCACTTAATTGGCTGGAAAGCACTTCAGATTGCCCCGAGGCTATGAAAGACATCCTATTAATGCAAGTCTTTCTTCATCGGCAGCAATTCACTGCAGTCCCTTGTGGAGAAGGTTTTTTTCTTCAAACTGAGAAATCTGGATGCAAAGCCCCAGTACCAGAGTACTGAAAAGGGTAATTTAGTGACGACAGCTCAATAGAAGCAGCTGTCACTGGTGACAATGTACATATTGCTTCCAAGCACAGTTCTGGAGTGGGCGGTTTGTCAGAAGTCGTCAATGCTGTACCAGCAAAAAAAAATCTGAGGTGACGTCAGGGGAATCTCACATCAGCAGGTAATAATCCTGATGAAAGATTGGGTTATCTCAGCTTCTGGGGGGGTATAGGTCAACAACTCACAAGGAGCTGCAAGCAGAAACACAACAACAAAAGACTGCTGAGACCCATCTTTATAAAATTCTTGAATTTTCCAAATGCTGAGAGGTGACACCATAATTTATTCCAGAGGAATTTTGGTATCACTTTACACAGAAGTGGAGACACTTGGGTGTACATATGTGTAACCCACAAAGTGACAGACCTTAAGAAACAGGAACAGGAGAAGGCCATTTGGCCCCCTGAGCCTGAACCACCAGTCAATAAGAAATGACTGTTTCGACATTCTTCACATCCATCTGCCAAACAACATGGGAAATTACTCAGGTATGTCCTGTGCACTAAAAGCAGGACACCTCAAACCCAGCCACATACCACCCCATCAGCCTACTCTCAATCATTAGTGAAGTGATGGCAAGAGTCATCAACAGCACTATCAAACAGCACCTGCTCATCGACACCCATGTTGGGTTCCACCAGGGCTACACAGCTCCTGACCTCATTACAGTCCACCTAACCTGCATAACTTTGGAAACCGGGACACCCGGATGAAACCTACACAGACACGGAAAGAATGTACACACAGAGTCACCAAAGACTGGAATTGAACCCTGGTCCATAGCACTGTGAGGCAGCAGTGTTGACGACTGAGCCACCGTGCCAGCCCATTTGTTGCCCTTTGCTGCCCTGTGTTTTGGACACTTGGATTCTCAGATTTTTTTCCTTTTTAATCGATATTTTGCACCCACGACATTTCTGCAAAACAGTCTTGTGCAGCTGACTTGTGCATGAAAGTGAGAGTGTGAACGTACTTAAAGAAGGTATAGCATAAGTTTGCACAGTAATAGTAATACATTTTTGCTGCTCTTTAGAGGGTAGGATTGTGATAATAAATATGCTTTGTTTTCTCGATCACTGATGAAACCTGGTGTGATTTTCTTTCTGTTTAGACAGTCGTCACAGCCAGGCAAATCAGCTATCCTCCAGGTTAAATTGCTCATTCTTGCCCTTGTGGCAACTTGCAGAATACTGAGGCTTGAGTTCCAGCCCCTATTCCCGCCAGGGTTGTGATTATTTTAATATTTCTAAGATAAAATCAAGAAAGGGTAATGAATAGGTCTGCGCAGTCACAGGTCCAACAGCTGACAGAGAGTCATTTGCAAACACTGGAACATTACCTTATAGGACAATATTCATTTCGGTTTCTGAAATAATTAAATAGGCCTTTTTTGGAAAAATCTAAAGATTTGGTCATAAAGAGTGAAATTCCCCAACTTCACCAGGATCTCTTGACATTTCTCTCACAGTAAGGAAAAGAACGGTTTCAAGTTGAATGCAAAACAAGTAGACAACGCAATCCCACATGCTAACTGCCAAAACGTAAGAGGAAAGGTACTCATTGCCATGGGGTCATAGAGGCCTACTGCACGTAAAAGGCTCTTCAGCCCATTGTGTCTAAGCCTGTCAAAACCAACCACCTCAATGTTCCAATCCCATTTTCCAACACCTGGCCCATAGCCTTGCATGCCTTGGCATCACAAGTGCACATCTAAATACTTCTTAAATGTTATGAGGGATTTCTCACTCACCACCTTCACAGGCAGCGAGATCCAGAATCCCACCACTTTCTGGGAAAACAATCTCTCTCCATAACTGAATCTTGCCAGCCCAGGCAAAATCCTGGTCAGTCACCTCTGCACCTCCTACAGTGCAAATGCATCCCTCCTCGAAGGTGGATTCCAAAACTGCCAGTTAGCTGATGTTTTGGTGAGTTCTAAAGTACCAAATGACAACAGTTCAGATTATAGATTAATGAACTGGACAAAGGAGTTGTGGGCATTGTTGTAAAGTGTGCAGATGACATAAAGATAGATAAAGGGAAAGATAGTACCAAGGAAGCAGGGAGTTACAGAAGGACTTAGACAGGCTAGGAGAGTGGGCAAAGAAGTGGTAAATAGAATACAATATGGGAAATTGTGAAGTTATGCACTTTGGTAGGAAGAACAAAGGCATTGACTATTTTTAAATGGGGAAAGGGTCTTGGGAGTCCTTGCTCAGGATACTCTGAAGGTTAACTTGCAGGTTCAGTTGGCAGATCGAAACGTCGAATGCAAGAGCAGGGATGTACTGCTGAGGTTGTATAAGGCTGTGGTCAAACTGCGTTTGGAATATTGTGATCAGTTTTGATTTAGATTTATTTAATATTGTCCCTTCTACATAGATAGTGTAAAGTGAATAATGTTGCCACATTCTTGTGCCATTTTGGATTGCAGAATAAATTACTGAATAAATTGTACAATATTGAATAAATTATTATTAAACTTTGTTATATAAAGTATCCTGATATTGCTAAAACTGAAACAGCTCCATAAACTTCACCCTCTCTGCTCCCCCAGTCGCCGCCGTGCAACATTGCGCCCCTGCCCCCACACCTTCCTCCTCCCCGGGGTCCTGCGTGTCTGCTCCTTTCCTGTTGCCATTAGCGCTTTTGCTTCCACGTCCGCCGTCTCTGAGCTGGAGATGGTCACGCTGCGCGGATCACACAGTTCCCTGGACACTGGACATCAACCAAGAGAGGTCCTGGCCCAGGTTGACACAGGTCCTGGCTTATCTTCCTACGCTAGCACACGGAATGGACGGGGATAGAGATTACATGGGGCCCCAGCCTCCTGCAGGAGGCCCCAGGGGAACCAAAACCAAAAAAGAAACATGAACCAGTTACTGAGCTGGAAAGACAACAATGGAGTCACGTGGATGTAGCCAGACCTGCCATACAAGCCCGTGAGTGGCTGAAGCTCGTACTCAGGAGCCGAAAACTCCTTTCGGGCTCCGTATCCAAGGATGGATGGCCCAGACGAGGTTTATAAGAATGATCCTGAGGTTGAAGGGCTTGTCATATGTGGACTCTGGATCTGTATTCAATGGAGTTCAGAAGGATGAGGTGGGGGGAGCTGATTGAAACTTACAGAATACCGTGAGGCCTGGATAGAGTGAACACAGAGAAAATGTTTCCACCAGTAGGAGAGTCTAGGAGCCAAGTGCACAGCCTCAGAGTGAAGGGACAATCCTTTACAACTGAGTTGAGGAGGAATTTCTTCAGCCAGAGGATGGTGACTCTCTGGAATTCATTGCCACAGAGGGCTATGGAGGCCAAGTCACTGAGTACATTTCAGACAGAGATAGGTACGTTTATGATTGGTAAGGGGATCAAGGGTCACAGGGAGAAGGCAGGAGAATGGGGTTGAGAAATAGATCAGCCGTGATTGAATGGTGGAGCAGACTCAATGGGCCGAAAGGCCTAACTCTGCTTACATGCCATATGGTCTCAATAACACGCATCAGTTTGAGCCATAAAGGTCAGAACAACTGATCCTCTCCCCAATACTGTGATGCTCTTTCGTATTCCCACTGACTTCAACAGCATCATTGCATGCCTGTTCGGCATTTGTTGAGTAATGAGTCCCAGCAAAGCTGGTGTTAAGATTAAACAAAGTCTAACAAAATGCTTTGCAGCGACAATATATCGTTATATGTGAGGCCAATGTGATGGTTTGACCAACAACAAGAGAATGCTAATGTAGAGAGGCATAACAAGATCAGCTGAAACTGTACACAGAAGTCCAGTCATTCTGTTGTGATGGAGCTTGAAAGAGTGGTCCCACATATTATCAAATGAAGAGGCCACAACAATTGATTTTCATTGTTAAACACCAATCATTCTTTCCCATCAACTTTAAAGTGAGCTAATCACAGAGATATGACTCACCTTAAACCCCAAAAATACTTTCATGGTGAATAAGTTTAGTGCTTTTCTCGACAATGGGTCCCCAAATTCCTGAAGAAGGGTTAATACCCAAAGCCTAGATTAGAGTGATGCTGGAAAAGCACAGCAGGTCAGGCTGAATCCTAGGAGCAGGAAAATCAACATTTCAGGCAAAAGTCCTTCATCAGGAATACAGGCAGGGAGCCTCCGGCCTGGAGAGATAAATAGGTGGTGGATAGGGGTGAGATGAAGGTGACAGAGGGTGGGAAGGAAGATTGGCAGACAGGACAGGTCATGAGGATGGTGCTGAGCTGGCACATTGGAACTGGGGTGAGGTGGGGGGGAAATGAGGAAACTGGTGATGTCCACATTGATGCCCTGGGGTTGAAGTGTTCCGAGGCGAAAGATGAGGCATTCGATGTATACTGCTCCTTGGATGCTGCCTGACCTGCTGTGCTTTTCTAGCACCACTCTAATCTAGGTTCGGATTTACAGCATCTGCAGTCCTCACTTTTGCCGACTTAATACCCAAAGCATCGACTCCTCCGCCTCCTGACGCTGTCTGGCTTGCTGTGTCCTTCCAGGTTCCTATTTGTCTACTTTGGATTCCAGCATCCTGCAGTTATTTTGTCTCTAACCCGATTTACAAACATCTGACTTATGAACATTCGTCCTACGAACGTGATTCTATTCAGGTGTACAATTTTAAAGCTCTGACATATGAACATTTCCTGGACTCTCAAACAGCTATTTTACATTGTCGTGTATTGCATTCTGAATTGCGTACAAAGCGACTTTACAAACAGACTGCATTATCAACCCAGGGAACTATCTGTATTATTGTGTGAACAATCAGACTGAGAAGTGCAATAATGATATTATAACCATAAGCAAGACAACTGGATGACTCAATCAGCAAGCATGTTTAGTTCTTATTAAAGAAACAAGTCATCCATATTGGAGGTCAACACTGATCAGTACTGCAGTCAATAATGAAGTTATGATTCTAACAAAAACCCAGTGCAAAATATAACACTCAAGGTAGACCTCATTCATGCTTCACTGAAAAGCAGTCAAGTTGGTCATGTTTGTTTTAACTACTGAAACTCTTAACCGGTAGGTTTCTTGAGTTCTAACAACACACAGCAACTAACAAAAATACAGGACTGCTCCTATTGTATTTCCTTCTTATTACTGAGTCACAGCCCCTGCCTTTGATAAGGTTGCTGCATTGCTAGGACTGTGGGACTGAATGATCCCTGCAGTATCTGTCTAAAACATGGCGCTGTTGGACAATTCACATGAATCAGAACAAACGCTCTCAATGTTTCATTTAAATACACAAGCAGTGAGCTGTTACAGCTCAGAAAGTAAACCATTAAGCTCACAAAACTGCTCTGCGTAACCATTGTTTTTGAAATTGAATAGGGTGAAAAATGAATATTAAACAGTCACGCAGCATGTTTATTTGCAGTTTTGACAGCCTCACCTAATTACTGCAGATATTTCCAAAAATCTATTTCTATACACAGTGACCTTTATAGGAACTTAACTTTGTGACAGACCATTGAACTGCAGTGATTCAAAAATCAAGAAAAATATTACCACCTACATAAGAGAAATCATTTGAAAAGATTTTCTTCACTGCACTAATACTGTAATAAATTAACAACACTGCAATGTTATTACACAGGTATTATTATGTTCACCTCCACTATGTTAACTGTCACAATCCAGCTGCTCTACTCATGTTGCCAGTCCTTTGGGAACACTGGCATTTCAGCAGTTCTGACCCGAAGAAAATTAGAGGAAACAATCCTGACTCGACTGGGAAGCTGTCCCCACAGGTTTTTTTTCCCAATTACCCTAGCCAGATATATTCCCCAGATTTCCTCTCCAAACTGATCAGCATCCAGCTCCCCCCTCCGAACTGCAGCGTTTCCTCATCGTGTGAATTCTATCCCCTTCCTAGACCATAGTTGGAGGTGGTGAAATCAATTTTACGTACTGGCATTGGAGGGGAGGGTTCCAGAAGCAATTTACAAGAATGATCCGAGGATGAAGGGCTTGTCATGTGAGGAGCGGCTGAGGAATCTGTGTCTGAAAACAACACAGTTGAAATGGATATGTGTGGATGTGATTGAAATGTAGACAGTAATGAGAGGCCTGGATAGATTGGATGTAGAAAAGATGTTTCCACTAGGAGAGACCAGGGCCCGAGGGTCAGAGTGAAGGGGCAACTTTTTATAACTGGCTGAAGAAATTCCTCCTCATCTTAGTGGGTGGTAAATCTGTGCAATTCATTGCCACAGTGGGCAGTGCAGTGCAAGTATCAGAGTGTATTTTAGACAGAGACAGATACGTCCTTGAGTGGTAAGGGATCAAAAGGTTATGGGGAGAAGGCAGGAGAATGGGTTGGGAAACATATCAGCCATGATTGAACTGTTGAGCAGACCTAATGGGCCGCATGGAAGAACAAATAAGAATGCGGAATACAGGGTTAACGGTAGGGTTCTTAGTCAGGTGGAGGAACAGAGGGATCTTGGGGTCTATGTACATAGATCTTTGAAAGTTGCCACTCAGGTGCATAGAGCTTGTAAGAAGGCCTATGGTGTATTAGCGTTCATTAGCAGAGGGATTGAATTCAAGAGTCGTGAAGTGATGTTGCAGCTGTACAGGACTTTGGTAAGGCCACATTTGGAGTACTGTGTGCAGTTCTGGTCGCCTCACTTTAGGAAAGATGTGGAAACTTTGGAGAGGGTGCAGAGAAGATTTACCAGGATGTTGCCTGGAATGGAGAATAGGTCGTACGAGGATAGGTTGAGAGTTCTCGGCCTTTTCTCGTTGGAACGGCGAAGGATGTGGGGTGACTTGATAGAGGTTTATAAGATGATCAGAGGAATAGATAGAGTAGACAGTCAGAAACTTTTTCCCCGGGTACAACAGAGTGTTACAAGGGGACATAAATTTAAGGTGAAGGATGGAAGGTATAGGGGAGATGTCAGGGGTGGGTTCTTTACCCAGAGAGTGGTGGGGGCATGGAATGCGCTGCCCGTGGGAGTGGTAGAGTCAGAATCATTGGCGACCTTTAAGCGGCAATTGGATAGGTACATGGATGGGTGCTTAATCTAGGATAGATGTTCGGCACAACATTGTGGGCCGAAGGGCCTGTTCTGTGCTGTATTGTTCTATGTTCTATGGCTAAATTCTGCTCCTATAGTCTTCTGGTCACGTTGTCACAATACTGGTTCATTTTACAAGATTACTATGCCCATGAGTTTTTTTTCCCCAGAGATGGGGGGGTGTGCGGTAAGTGGCCACGGTCCAACTAGGGGCTGGGTTTGAAAGTTTTATTGGAGCCCTTTGTTTACCCCAAACAGATAGTGCTTCAGGCTAAAAGCTTTCATGTCTTTAAAAAAAACCAGTATAATCAAAGGGGAGTGGCCAGCTAGCTGCCTTGGTTTAGAGATTTTTTTATTCAATTCAGAACTTTAGTCAGTTCAGTTACAGTAGGTTAGATTCCCTACAGTGTGGAAACAGGCCCTTCAGCCCAACAAATCCACACCAACCCTCCCCAGAGGAACCCACCCAGACCCATTTCCCTCAGACTAATGCACCTAACACTGTGGGCAATTTAGCATAGCCAATTCATCTGACCTGCACATCTTTGGACTGTGGGAGGAAACAGGAGCACTCGGAGGAAACCCACACAGACACGGGGAGAATGTGCAAACACCACACAGACAGTCACCCGAGGCTGGAACCGAACCTGGGAATCTGGTGCTGTGAGGCAGCAAGGTACCCACTGAGCCACCATACAGTAGGGGATGTGTGAAACAGGCTGTTGATCTCTCTCTCTCTCTGTCTCAAACCTCAAGCCTGTAAGCTCTAGTTTGTTTCATTTTTACTGCTTGTGCTAAGGGATGAGTGTGTTGGGACTGTTGCAAGTATTTTTGGAACTGGATCCTGGCTGATCTGTACCTTAACTCATCCAAGAAAATATACGGAAAGCATTCGCATCAATAAAACCGTCCCAAAAACTCATCTCAAAGCGAGAGGGTGAAGTGCATTCAGAGAGTGGGGCACAGAGACAGAGATGTGAACAAAGGCAGGAGGAGGAAATGATTTCAATTTTGCAACAGCAGAAATAAATCTGAAGCAGAAAATACCCAGTGACGTAACTGAAAGAACAGAAACAACAACAAAAATGGGCAAAGAGGAGAGATTGAATAAAAATTTAGCAATTCAGGAACAAACATAGAAGCACAAAACAGGAGTAGGCCATTTAGCCCTTCGAGCCTGCTCTGCCATTTAATATGATCATGGTTATTGTTGGGATCCATTATTAAGGTTAGGTAGTGTAAGAAACTTTATTGTTAGGTAGTGCTCACGTAAGGTAGTATTAGCAAGTCTGGAACTTGTTAGCTTCACTAGACAACAGTAAGCCATTATGTTACACTAAGAACAGACTGAAAAGCTGATGGCATAGCCTGAAGAGGCCCCAGGGAGGGTGAGAGATAACAGGACATTGGAGCCGTGTCTAAATGCACGTAGCTCAAACTGAGGTAATAGAATGTTATCAGGTGAGAACCAATGACATACTAAAATTCTGCATTTTACCAAATAAGGATGTAACTCTGGAATGTGAGAGAACAAAAGGATAGACAAATTAAAAAATAGTCAGAACGTGCCTTCTCCAGTGAGCTAGACACCTCACTGTACTGTGTACGATTCTCTCTCATTAAACCTGTTTATACTTTTAATCAGACCCGGTGTCTCTCTCCTCCAAACGAACACGGGGACAGAAGATCTGTCTCAACACTATTCATCCAACATCAGCTTCTGTTCCTGCTTTTTCTCCATACCCAATGGTCGCTAACCTCTACTTAAAAGCATTCAGTATTTTGGCCTCAACCACTTATGATGACAGTCATAGAGTCATAAGGCACAGAAACTGACTTTTCTTAGCGAGTTTTGAGAAGATTTGTAGCTCAGATTGAGGTTTTGGATGTAAGGATGGCATTCCAACTCTATCAACCAACACATCGAGTTAGACACCATCTAACACCCCCTGAGAAAAGGAACAGGAAGTGACTTCACCACAGGAAATAACACCACCAACCCAAAGAAACCCAAACATATAAATAAATCAGCTGAAAATGTGCTGCTGGTTAAAGCACAGCAGGTTAGGCAGCATCCAAGGAACAGGAAATTCGACGTTTCGGGCCAGAGCCCTTCATCAGGAATGACAGGTCATTCCTGATGAAGGGCTCTGGCCCGAAACGTCGAATTTCCTGTTCCTTGGATGCTGCCTAACCTGCTGTGCTTTAACCAGCAACACATTTTCAGCTGTGATCTCCAACATCTGCAGACCTCACTTTTTACATATAAATAAAGCAGGAATTTTTAGCATTGCTTCGCATGAGGCCCACTGAAGATGTTACCTAGTAAGGGAACAGACTTTTCTGTCTAACTCGTCCATGCTGACAAGGTATCTTAAACTGAACTAGTCTTATTTAACAGCATTTGACCCATATTCCTCTAAAACCTCATATACTCATCCATGTGCCTGTTAAACGTTGTAATTGTACCAGCCTCATCACTTCCTCTGGCAGTTCATTCCCTGCATGCATCAGCCTTTGCATGAAAACGTTTTGTCCCTCAAGTCCCTTTTACAACTTGCCCCTCTCACCTCAAACTTATACCATCTAGTTTTGGACTCCCCTTACCCAAGGGAAAAGACCTTGTCTATCCATGTCCACCCATGATGTTATAAACCACGATAAGGTCACCCCTCAGCATCTGGGGAAACAAGTCCCAGCCTATAAAGCCTCCTTATAGCACAAAACTCTCCAGGCCTGGCAATATCCTTGTAATTTTTTTCTGTATCCTTTTTAGTTTAATAACATCCTTCCTATCCCAAGCTGACTGTTGATATAATTTCTTCTCATTTCAGTCCTAAATGGCTTACCCAGTCTCCTGAGAGTGGAGTTAGAATTTTATAAATTCTATGAGATCCCTCTCATACTTTTAAATCCAGTCGATCCAATCTTCCTTCATACATCAGTCCTGCCTCTCAGGAATCAGATTGGTAAACTTTTGGGGCACTTCTTCCATCAGGATCAGCTAAGCTGCTCACAAAGATTTGTATAGGGGTGTACAGTACTTCCTCAGCAACCGTGGAATAGCATGAAGTAATGTAGCGGTACAAGCTCAGAAGGAAGCCCCGCACACAACAGTAAAACCTTAAGGAGCATTTTCATATCAGCAATTGTCCTTCCTCTGTTTGGGGATTCTGGAACTAGGGGCATAGACTGAGAATTAGGGCCAAACCATCCAGGAAAGATGTTAGGAAACACTTCTACACAAGGGATGGGAGATGTTTGGAACTCTCTTCCACAAACAGCAGTTGATGCTGGGTCAGTTGCTAATTATAACAATAAAATAGATAACTCTTTGTTAACTAAATCTATCAAGGGATATGGGCCCTCTTTAAGATGGCAGCATCTGCACGAAAGGTAATGTTCAGGCTCCAGAACCCATCCGCTCCAGGCAGGCTGCCTCCTTATCTCTCTCTCTCTCCTTCTATTCCCTTCATCTTCTGACGGTGTGGGGAAGCCAGAGTGGTGTCCGGTTCGAGGGAGGGGGCATCACCTGCAGCAGCGGTAGTGCCCAATCCGAGGAATCCTGGCTCCTTAGACCTGGAGTGTAGACTTGGCGAGTAGCTGGCTGTGGCAGAGATGGGGCCTGGAGCAGAGACTCCTGGCTGTGTATGCCTGAAGAGTGGACTCTTGACAGAATCTTCGTTGCTGTAGCCACTGTGGGCAACTCCGAGAGGCAGGTGCATGTGGCAATAATAAATCCATCTTTTCACTGCATCTTTCTACATATATATGACACTAAATAACTCACTCACCCACTCAAAGGCAGGTCTTTGGAGTTAGCCCGCTTATCAATCGTGAGCTCAGTGAATGGTGGAACAGATTCAAGGGGCTGAATGGCCTACTCCTGGGTTCTTTGTTCTCTCACAGTTTTTGAGGTTGCTGCCCACCTCTAGAGACTAAAAGCAGAATGGATCAAGAAGATAATTTGTAGCATGTAGTTGTCTCTTGTGCGTTCCTCTGATGGTGCATTTATACCTGGCATATGCAGTGTACAACATTTCAAACCCTAACGTCAAGTTGATTTTCAATCAGGTGAAACATGCAATGGCAGAATGACCCAGAGCAATTTTGAAGTCTGTACAAACCAAATTCAAACCAGGGAAACAGTGACCCCAGACTGTGTTATCCTGGCGTTCCACTGAACTCTTATATCAAGAAGAGTTGGAGTATAATAATTGGCAAGGCTTACTGCAGCTGTATAAGGTGCTGGTGAGATCAGACCTGGAGTATTGTGAGCAGTTGTGGTGCTTTATTTATAAAATTCATTGACAGGATGAGGGCCAGGCCAGCATTTATTGCCCATCCCTAATTGCCCAGTGGGTAGCTGAGAGTCAACAACATTGCTACGGGTCTGGAGTCACTTATAGGCTTGACCAGGGAAGGATGTTCCTCAGGAACATCAGTGAACCAAAGGGGAATTTCCAACAATTGACAATGGATTTATGGTCATCATTAGACTCTTACTTCCAGAGTTTACTGAATTCAAGTTACACCATCTGACATGGCAGGATTTGAACCCAGGTCCCCAGAACATTACCAGGGTCTTTGGATTAACAGCCTAGTGATAATACCACTAGACTAATGCCTCCCCTCAATTTATTTAAGAAAATATATCATTTCATTGGAGGCAGTTCACTAGGATGATCTGTGGTCTGAAGGCAGTGCTTTATGAGTAAAGGTTAAACAGGTTGGGATTCTACTCACTGGAGTTTAGAACAGTGTGTGGTGATCTCGATACAGCATATAGGATTCTTAACAGGCCTAACAAGGTAAATACTGAGAGGTTGCTTCTCTTCATGGTACATTCTAAGGGACACAGTCTCAGAATAAAGGGGCACGAATTTAAGGTGGAGTTCAGGAGGAATTTCTTCTCTCAGAGGGTTGTGACTCTTTGAGACACCTTGCCACAGAAAGCTGTGGGTGCAGAAACTTTGTGTATATTTGAGACTGAGGTAGAGAGTTGGGACTCAAGGATTAGGGGGGAAATACAGGAACTGGATGAGGAATGTGATCCCATTGAATGGCAGAGTAGGCTCGAATGGCTGAATGGTCTACTCCTGTTCCTATTTTGTATGGTCTTATGAGCCAGGAGGTATAGAAGGTTATCGAATTAAATTTTAGCAAATGAAGACACACAGAGACACCATTTCCTGAAACCATTGCTGAAGCCTGAGTTTAACAGGAAGGTGCACCAACATAGTTATACGGAA
Source organism: Hemiscyllium ocellatum (assembly GCF_020745735.1). NCBI lineage: Eukaryota > Metazoa > Chordata > Chondrichthyes > Orectolobiformes > Hemiscylliidae > Hemiscyllium > Hemiscyllium ocellatum. Next base: position 76,865,321 of record NC_083418.1, read on the forward strand.
CCAGACCTCAGCAACAATTGGGAGAGCTCCCAATCTTAACCAGCACGTGACAAAACAAAACCTTGCATTTATATAGTGCCTCTCATGTTTCATAGCAACATAAGGGGTAGAAGAAGCAGAAATTTTAAAAAAAGGTAGTTGTTATGTTCAAACACTTGCACAATTGAACATTCATAATGTGGCAATCTTGATTACTTTCTTTTACAAACACTCACCATCCACTCCGAAATAATAACGTCCACTTTAGCAACTGGAAGTTCGACATCCTCAATCCTTCCTCTAATGAGTGTGATAACACTATCCAGTTCATTTTCCCTGGCATCAGAAACAAGAACAGCTTGCTAAACAATAAGTGTACAAACAGGTACAGAGTGAAATTTAAATACCCAATAATTAATTTCCTGACACTGACACTAACGTATAGCATCCTGAAATTAGTAAAACTTCCCATAGGGATTCACAGGCATGGTAAGAAACAGACACTTCATATTAAGCAAAATGAGGACACATTAGAGCAAGCGGTCAAATTGTCACATGTGCTCTGCCCAGTGTCATTTTTATTTTGGCTCATTGTCTACTGATGGTTCACCCCAATCTATTTTGTGCAATGCTGGACAAATTTTACATCCTGTTGACACTCATCTTAAACTCACAAGAGATACTAATATAAAAGTCAACTGCCAACTAGCTCTGTACTCCAAATGACTATTTGTATACTGAGCTGCCTTCTAGGTACGTTTTGGTCAGAAGTTGCCTGCTTTTGCCTTTCACGTGTTAGACAAAAATTTGCTAATACAAATTAAACTACTTTAGCAGTATAATTTCAATTGTGTATCTCTTTATAAAGCACACAGCTTAAGATTCTAATAAATCTATAATGTGCTGATCAGGTCATCCCCAGAAATTTCAATTTACAGGTTTGGCCTTCATTAACCACAACTATCAGCCACTTGGAAAGATGCCAATCCCGCTAACTCTTATAACCTGCCATTTCCCCTCAACAATCTACATTTTACACAGGCCTGCCCTATTTCTGTGCTTTACTGTTATACCCTACTCCTAATCTACTCTCATCCCAAGCTCATGCCTCAATCTTCTTCTGAACCCATATCCCATGGCCTCCATGCTCCCAAGTGTTTGCTTTTGTCTCGTTACTTTCAGCCACACGGGTCATACATACATCAGGAAAAGATGAGCAGGCTGGGTCGGTTTCATCTTGGGAAAAAACAACACGGGGGGGGTGGCAGGAATGGCAGAGAGTGGGTGCAGACAAGCACCTTCAAAGATTTACCCAAGTCTCCCCATCGTATCCCCTGAATGGCCCTAGATTGGGCAATTTGAGACCTTGGTCACTGAATATAGCTTGGGAAAATAAACATCAGATGGGCCAAATGGCCTGTTTTCATGCCTATATAATTGCTTTGCCACCTGAGAGTTCAACACCCGATCCCTTTACGCCCGTCTTCCTTCTGCCTGTCGAATCCAGGTTCAGCTTGAATCAACAGGAGTTTGGCTCCCTTCTGGCAAATTCAGAAAATGCGCAGAGGCACATAAGCAGATTGTCATGGAGTCTGTGAGAGACAGAGAGAAGATAGGGTGGACTGGCAGAAATAAGATGATGAAACAAAAAGGAAGAATGAATAGTAGTGACAAGCAGAGACGCCAAAGCAAGAAATAAGGCTTCCCGTCAAAAGGCATTGATATGTAATCAAAACAGGTTTTTTTAGGCTGCCTTGGGATTATTTCTCGACGAATAGTTTGATTTTTGGGACTACTTTTAAGGGTTTGGGACTACTTTCTTCATTTTGAGCATAAGCTCTTCAACATTCCTGATGAAGAGCTTATGCTCAAAACGTTGACTCTCCTGCTCCTCGGATGCTGCCTGACCTGCTGTGCTTTCCAGCACCACACTCTTTGACTCTGATCCCCAGCATCTGCAGACCTCACTCTCTCCTACTTTCTTCATTGTCAGTCACACATTTGCAGTCACATTGTAGCAATACCTTCTGTTCACATCTAGAGGATTTAGACTCACAAAGAAGCAGAATTAGAAAACTTCAAGGGTGCATGATGATAAGTGAAATGAAGGAGAGCTCAAACATAACAGAGAGCTCAAAATCAGACGAAAGGGAGAGGGAGAAGAATACACAGACAATTTTAATTTTGTCCATAAGAATTATAACAGGAGATGAAAGTGACTGTTGTCTGCAGAATAAAGGTGCTGGGGAGTGAGACAGAGCAAATTAATTAACTGATCCAAATAATTTGAGACAATCCACTGATAACCTTGGGCATATGGTATGCTCAGGGCACCTCAGTCAAAATTTATGGTGTAATTTCCTTGGCAAATAATTTCCACTCTATAAATGAGGGACATTTTTCCTTCCACCTGACAGTGCCTACTGCAGAACAAAGAGGCTAATATAAGAGAGAACAGGTCACCCTGAAACAGCACACCATTTCAAGTTTAAGGACACATATTCGGATCAGCTTTATTTTCTTGATTTTATTTTTGTACTGTTTCGGAACAGCAAACATGCATTGGTCAGTCTGAGAGTTCCCACCTCTGTCCAAGGTTCTTTAGCGAGGAGGGAATGGGAAAATAAATCAAGAACTTATTTGTGAGGAGTTAGAATGGGGTAAAAAGGGAAAGCTGAGGTCACTTGGGAAAACTCGTGGCAGTTTGAGGGCAATTGGAATAATTGGATCTTGTAGTTACTTCAGTTCTCACACTTGGTAACAAGTTAATGAAGGTTCTGTTCATTTTAAATCACAAACTGACAATAGTGTCAACAGTTATTCTTCTACATTGCACTAACAACAGTCAAGATGACAGATAAGCAACTTACGTCCAGGCTTTACAAGAAATACTATGGTCAGGATTGTCCCTTATAATGAATACGGCAACTGCAGAGCTTCATTCGTTTTTCCAATCCTCTCTCTCACACTCAGAGAGCCTGCACTACATACGTCAGCACCATGCCAATTGGGAGCAGGAAATCAGAAGATGACAGGCAAAAAAGGAAGGACAAAGATAAGGAGAAATTTGCTTAGTGCAGTGATACAAATGCACTGCCCCGGAAGGCAGACAGTGGCAAATTCAATCGCAATTTTCAAAAAGGATTAGAAAAGGAGAAAGAAAATATACTCTTAAAGGGAAAGAGGCAAGGGAGCCACAACCTTGCCGCTCCTTCAAAGGGCTAGCACAGGTAGAGTAGGCTGCATGGTCTTCCCCTGTGCAGTAAGTTCTGAGGAAAAAGCTCTGCCAACCTCCATCACTTGTGCTGTGGTCCATTTATCTCTGAAACCACTGAAATGATTCGGGTCAGTTTTACTTGATTCAGCTCTGCTTCCGTCTTTCCTCATTCCCACCTCATCATGTTCGATGCTCAGGTGAAAGAAAATGCATCATAGTCCTCCTGTGGTAATAGTCCGAGCCTGAAAATAATGGTTTCCCTACAGAATAAACAGGAGTGCAATCAAAACATGATAGCGCTTCACCAGTGGCCAGTCCCTGGAGATGGGGCTTGGTTTACCTCAGTTGGCTGGATGGCTGGTTTATGATGCAGATTGACGTCAACAGGATGGGTTCAATTCCTGCACTGGTTGAGGTTACCAAATGTAGGGCTCTCTCTGTGCCTCCCCTTATCTGAGACACGGTGACACTCAAGTTAAACCACCACCATCAGTCGTTTTTCTCTAATGAGAGAGCCACCTAATAAGACTGTGGCGACTTTACTTTTACCGTTAGCTGCAGAGGTTTCTGAAGGAGGGAAGGTAAGGCAAATACTCTACTCAACCTTGAAATGAGTCGCTGCTAACAACTGCAAATAACAGAACACCAATTCAACTCTTTCATTGTCAACTTCCTCCATGAGATATAGAAGAGATCGGTTAAAGATATGGACAATATTTGTTCTAATATTTCTCAGAATCCCTACAGTGTGGAAACAGGCCACACTGACTCTCTGAACAGCATCCCACCCAGACCCACACCCGTGCATTCACCCTGTAACTCTGCATTTCCCATGGCTAATCCACCTCGACTGCACATTCCTGGGCACTATGGGCAATTTAGCGTGGCCAATCCACCTAACCTGCAGACAAGTAATGCACAAGTGAGGTTGAAAAAGCAGCAACCCAATTCCAGGGACTTAACTTAGTTGCACGGAACAAACCAAAATTCACATCAATGACACAAAACATAGGTCAAAACACAGTGACATCACCACTTTTTGTCATTTTGGAAACCTTAAGCGACTCACTAATAGCATTGGGAAGCAAAAATCAAACATTTGACTAGGAGTCATCAAGGCCAAACAGTCTTCCCACGGATATCTGAGCCCAGATGCCCAGGAGTTCTCAGCCTCAATATTCCGAAGATCGTGCTAATCTGATCCTAATCCCACTCTGTTTTAAATTGCAAGTCTTTTTTTCCCTGCAACAATGAAACACATTTTGCTAACAACCTTGCTCATTCACTCCCTGTGGCAGCAGTGATGAGGAACAAGTCCACACCATCGCGAGTTCTGCACAGTGTTTCAGTGTTGTTTATTGTAGGTCTTTAGCTGCAAACACTGAAATCCAATCAGCAAGCAACTTCCACTCTTAAATTTTAATGATTCTTAGCCCCAATAGACAACATATCCATCTTCCTGAATATGCTATTACCATGACAGTTAACGTTACGCGAGACAGAATAATTACTCAAGCTGGTAAAATTTATTTCCTGGGCATGATCCTTATCACTGTCCATTTTCTGTTATCTCACCCTCCCAGCATCCCTAATCAGTCTCCTGCCTGACTTTCAACGCAAAAGAATTCTCTCATTAAAACGGTAATTTTAAGGACTGTGCCTGAAACAATAGCTAGGAAAGCACAAAGCAAAAACCCAAGCCCCAGAATTTTTTTACCTTACAATATCCATGGCCTGGTAAATGATCTCGGATTGGTCCACTCCGATCACATGCTTGGCTCCCGCTTTGGCAGCGAACATGGACAAGATCCCAGTTCCACATCCAACATCCAAAACTACCTGAAAAGTCATTTCAACACCTTTAAGGTTCAATTGAGGAGAAACAAAGACAACATAAAACAGACTAGAATTATACATTTCTCAAAATTATCTCTTTCTTCCCTTTTTTTATGAATGTGTTAATTTATGCAGTAGGTTTGGAGTGCTCGAGCAAACTTGCTGAGCAGCCAGCGAGAGGGCACTCCATTGAAGCACGCTGGCCATCCACTAGGACTGAGCTGAACCTTTCTCCAAGCATTAAGGGTACATTCTTGGTAAGAATGGGGGTGAAATGGGGAAGGTGGGGTACAGTATAGCAAGGATGGCATGGTGGCTCAGTGGTTAGCACTGCTGCCTCAGAGTGCCAGGGACCCAGGTTCAATTCCACCCTCAGAGTTTGCACATTGTCCCAGTGTTGGCGTGAATTTCCTCCGGGTGCTCTGGTTTCCTCCCACAGTCCAAAGATGTGCAGATTACCCATATTGTCCAGAGACATGCAGGCTAGGTGAATTACCCATGTGAATTGCAGGGTGACAACAACAGAGCAAGGGGTTGGGTCTGGCTGGGATATTCTTTGAAATGCTGGTATCGCCTTGATAGGCCAAGTTGCTGGTTTCACACTGTAGGATTCTCTGATGATCTAATTGAATGGTGGGTGAGTCACATAACATGTTCCTGCCCCTGCTTGTAATTCATATATTCCCCTTTCTTCACCCAAACATTTTATTTAAAATTCACTCACTCATGGGATATGGGTGTCGCTGGCTGGACAAGTATTTATTGCCCGTCCCTAGTTGCCCTTCAGAATGTGGTCGTGAGCTATCCTCTTGAACTGCTGCAGTCCACGCGCTGTGGGTAGACCCACGATGCTCGTAAAGAGGGAATTCTAGGACTTTGACCCAGTAACATACTGTAACTGGTGTTTCGATCTCTCCCAGTGAGTGACCAACTGTTTCTCACTCATGGCACAGAACATCAGCAGCACCCCATGCTGTTCAAGGTCATTATGTTGGCTACATGAATTTGCACAGAAGATAGCAATTTTAGACTTAATTTGGCATGTTTCACAAAAACCTATTTTTAAAATTTTATCAAAATCCTCTTCGATCTTACCTTGAGGAAGACAAATGGAATTTTGCCTTTCATTGCTAAAGGGATTGAGTTAAAAGCAGGGAGGTTATGTTACAGCTGTATTGGGTGCCGGTGAGGCTACACCTGGAGTACTGCGTGCAGTTTTGGTCTCCTTACCTGAAAAAGGATGTACTGGCCCTGGATGGGGTACAGAGGAGGTTCATCAAGTTGATTCTGGAGTTGAGGGGGTTGGCTTATGAGGACAAACTGAGTAGGGATTACATTGATTGGAATTTAGAAGAATGAGGGGGCAACTTATAGAAACATATAAAATTATGAAGGGAATAGAGGCAGAAAGGATGTTTCCAATGGCATAGCCTCATTTCCATAGCCTCAAAATTAGGGGGAGCAGGTTTAGGACTGAATTGAGAAGGAACTTCTTCACCCAGAGGGTTGTTAATCTATGGAATTCTCCGCCCAATGAAGTAATTGAGGCTTCCTTAGTAAATGTTTTTGGTGTCTGGGACACCCGGACCAATCAATCAACCCAACCACTCCGTGGCTCAACACTTCAACTCCCCCACCCACTCCACCAAGGACATGCAGGTCCTTGGACTCCTCTATCACCAGACCATAGCAACACGACGGCTGGAGGAAGAGCGCCTCATCTTCCGCCTGGGACCCCTCCAACCACAAGAGATGAATTCAGATTTCTCCAGTTTCCTCATTTCCCCTCCTCCCACCTTGTCTCAGTCAAATCCCTCAAACTCAGCACCACCCTCCTAACCTGCAATCTTCTTCCTGACCTCTCCGTCCCCACCCCACTCCGGCCTATCACCCTCACCTTGACCTCCTTCCACCTATCGCATTTCCAACGCCCCTCCCCCAAGTCTCTTCTCCCTACCTTTTATCTTAACCTGCTTGGCACACTTTCCCCATTCCTGAAGAAGGGCTCATGCCTGAAACGTCAATTCTCCTGCTCCTTAGATGCTGCCTGACCTGCTGCGCTTTTCAAGCAACACATTTTGAGCAGTAAACGTTTTTATAGCTAAGATAGATACACTTTTTAACACTAAAGGAATTAAGGGATACATTGAGAGTGCGGTAAGTGGAGATGAATCCACAAAAAGATTAGCCATGATCTGACTGTGTGCTGGAGCAGGCTCAAAAAGGCCGGACGGCCTACTCCTGCTCCCAGTTCTTATGTTATGATCAAAATCACCATTCAAAACATCAGCTACAGCTTTCTGAGGACAGTTAATTTTTTTCTTAACTTAGAAAGTTAAAATTTAACTTATAAAATGAATTTCAAATTAATTTGCAATCATGATTTATTTGGTACCTGGGTCAGAAGAATAAAAGGAGGGATATTTGTTTGATTTTTTTTATAAATGAACAATAGTGTTTACTAGGCAAATCTCCCCATAAAATGTTGCTTTGAATGAAACGGGGGGAGATGAACGTCATCAAGTGTAGGAAAATCTTTAAAATACATGCCAGTTACCACCCTTCATAGAGTCATAACAATGTACAGTATGGAAACAAACCCTTCGGTCCAAATCGTCCATACCGACCAGATATCCCAACCCAATCTAGTCCCACGTGCCAGCACTTGGCCCATATCCCTCTGAACTCTTCCTATTCATATATCCATCCAGAAACCTTTTAAATATTATAATTATACCTGCCTCCACCACTCCCTCTGGCAGTTGATTTCACACATGCACCACCCTCTGCGTGAAAAAGTTGCCAGAGATCCCTCTGACATCTTTCCCCTCTCACCTTAAACCTTTGTTGTCTAATTCTGGACTCCCCCCACCCCAGGGAAAAGTCTTTGTCTATTTATCCTATCCATGCCCGTCATGATTTTATAAACCTCTAAGTCACCCCTCAGCCTCCAATACTCCAGGAAAAACAGTCCCAGCCTCTCCCTACAGGTCAGACCCTCCGGGCAACACCTTGAATGTCATTCTGCACCCTTTCAAATTTAACAACATCTTTCCAATAGCAGGGAGACCAGAACTAAATGCAGTATTCCAAAAGTGGCCTTACCAATGTCCTGCACAGCTATAACATGACCTCCCAACTCCTATACTCAATGCACTGATCAATGAAGGCAAGTGTCCCTTCTTCACTACCCTGTCTATCTGTGACTCCACCTTCAAGGAACTATGAATCTGCAACCCAACCTGTCCTTGCCAACAAGGTATCCCAAACTAAACTAGCCCCATTTGTCTGTGTTTGATTGATATCCTCTAAACCTTTCCTGTTCATGTACCTGTCCAAATGTGTTTTGAATGTTGTAATTGTACCCACTTCCACCGCTTCCTCCAGCAGTGCATTCCACACTCAAACCACCCCCAGTGTGAAACCAGCCCCTTATTAACCAGCTTCAACATTCACTCCCTCCACCGCCCATGCTCATTACCAACAGTGTGTATCAGCACATGATGCACTGCAGGAATTCACCAAAGCCTCTCAGACAGCACCTTTCAAACCCATGGCCCACACTATCTAGAAGGACAAGGGCTACAGATACATGGGAATGCCACCAGTTGCACAATCCCCTCCACACACTTGCCTGATTTGGTATTGCACATCACCCTTCCAGCTCAAAACCGTGTATGTCCTTCCCGAACCACTGTGTGTGTGCCCCAATAGCCCAGAGACCGCTGTGATTCAAAACGTTGATTCAGCAACACCATTTCGGATCGTGTTTTCAGAATCCTTAAGGGGGAGGAGGGGGCAGCCCCAGGTCATGGTTCACACAGGCACCAGTGACACACGTAGGAAAAGGGATGGGGATTTAAGGCAGAAGGCTTAATTCAGAGAGCTAGGGTGTAAGCTGAGAGCTAGAACAAACAGAATTCTTATCTCTAGTTTGTTATCTGTGTCATGTGCGAGCGGGGCGAGGAACAGGGAAAGAGGGGAGTTGAACATGTGGCTACAGGGATGGTGCAGAAGGGAGGGATTCAGATACCTGGAGCTCATTCTGGAGTAGGTGGGACCTCTACAAATGGGATGGTGTATACCTGAACTAGAGGGGTACTAATATCCTGGGGGGGGGGGGTGCGGTGGGGGAGTTTTGCTATGCTCTTTTGGAGGGTTTAAACTAATTCAGCAGGGGGATAGGAATCTGAATTGTAACATCAGTTGAGAGTAGTGAGGTTATTAATAAGGTTTCAAGGTTGCAAGAGGGCACTGGCAAGCAGGAAGGTGGTTTGAAGTGGGTGAACTTGTGGCATGGGTTGGTCCCTGGGGCATCAATGTTCCTGAAGAAGGGCTCATGCCTGAAATGTCGATTCTCCTGCTCCTTGGATGCTGCCTGACCTGCTGCGCTTTTCCAGCAACACATTTCCAGCTCTGATCTCCAGCATCTGCAGTCCTCACTTTCCCACTTCAATGTTGTGGCCATTTCAGAGATGTGGATACAGGAGGAAAGCAGGAATGGTTTTTGCAGGTTCCGGGAATTAGACGTTTCGGTAAGAAGAGGAAGAGGTAAAAGAGGGGAAGGTGCAGCATTGTCAGTGAAGGACAGCATCACGGTTGCAGAAAGGATGGTTGAGGACTTGTCTACTGAGGTAGTATGGGCTGAGGTAAGAAACAGGAAAGGAGAGGTTACCCTGTTGAGAACCTTCCATAGGCCTACAAACGTTCCAGAGACATAGAGGAAAGGATTACAAAGATGATTCTGAATAAGAGCAAGAGTAACAAGTTAGTTGTTATGGGGGACTTTTAACTTTCCAAATATTGACTGGAAATGCAATAGTTCGAGTACTTTAGATGGGACAGTTTTTGCCCAATGTGGTGAAAGTGGGCACTGCAGATTCTGGAGATTAGAGTCAAGATTAGAGTGGTGCTGGAAAAGCGCAGCAGGTCAGGCAGCATCCGAGGAACAGGAAAAAAAAGCCCTGATGAAGGACTTTTGCCCAAAACGTCGATTTTCCTGCTCCTCGGATGCCCCCTCACCTGCTGCATTTTTCCAGCACCGTTCTAATCTCGACTTTGTTCAATGTGTGCAGGAGAGTTTCCTGACACAGTATATAGACAGACCAACAAGAGGCAAAGCCACATTGGATTTGGTACTGGGGAATGAACCCGGTCAGGTGTTAGATTTGGAGGTGGGTGAGCACTTTGGTGATTGGGACCACAATTCGGTTAAGTTGACTTTAGCCATGGAAAGGGATAGGTATATAGTTGTAGCTTGGGGAAAGGCAATTATGATGCAATTAGGCAAGATTTAGGATGAGGAATGAAACTGCATGGGGTGGGCACAACTAAAATGTGGAGCTTGTTCAAGGAACAGCTATTGCACATCCTTGGTAAGTATGCATCTGTCGGGCAGGCAGGAAGTAGTCGAGCAAGGGATCCCGTGGTTTACTAAGGAAGTTGAATTTCTTGTCAAGGGGAAGAAGACAGCTTCTCTAAAGAAGACTCAGCTAGGGCACTTGAGAGATACAACTGAGCCAGGAAAGACCTAAAGAGACAGCTAAGAAGAGCCAGGAGGGGACATGAGAAGTCTTTGGCAGGTAGTATCAAGGAAAACACGAAAGCTTTCTATAGGTATATCAGGAATAAAAGAATGACTAGAGAAAGCTTAGGGCCAGTCAAGGAAAGTAGTGGGAAGCTGTGCGTGAAGTCTGAGGAAATAGGAGAGGAGCTAAATGAATATTTTTCCTCAGTATTTACAATGTTGTCGAGGAGAACACTGAGATACAGGCTATTAGACTAGGTGGGATTGAAGTTCATGAGGAGGAGGTGTTAGCAAATCTGGAAAGTGTAAAAATAGGCAAGTCCCCTGGGATGGATGGGATTTATCCTCAGATTCTCTGGGGAGGAGATTGCAGAGCTTTTGTCTTTGATCTTTATGTCGTCATCGTCTACAGGAATTGTGCCTTAAGAATGGAGGATAGCAAATGCTGTTCCCTTGCCCAAGATGGGGAGTCAAAACAACCCTGCTAATTATAAACCAGTGAGCCTTACTTTGGTTGTGAGTAAAGTGTTGGAAAATGTTATAAGAGATAGGATTGATAACCATCTAGAAAAGAATAAGTTAATTATGGATAGTCAACACAGTTTTGTGAAGAGTAGGTTGTGCCTCACAAACCTTATTGAGTTATTTGAGAAGGTGACCAAACAGGTGGATGAGGGTAAAGTGGTTGATATGGTGTATGTGGATTTCAGAAAGGCATTTGATAAGGTTCCACATGGTAGGCTGTTGCACAAAATACGGAGGCATGGGATTGAGTCTGATTTAGTGGTTTGGATCAGAAATCAGCTAGTTGTAAGAAGACAGAGGGTGGTGGCTGATGGGAAATGTTCATCCTGGAGTTCAGTTACTAGTAGTGTGTCGTTGCTGTTTGTCATTTTTATAAATGACCTGATGAAGGCATAGAATGATGGGTTAGTAAATGTGCGTTGAGAGTGTGCTGCTGGAAAAGCACAACAGGTGAAGCAGCATCAAAGGAACAGGAAAATCGTCGTTTCGGGCCGGAGCCCTTCATCAGGAATGAGGCTGGGAGCCTTGTGGGTGGAGAGATAAATAGGAGTGGGGGGGGGGGGGGGGGGGGGGGCGGGGGGGGGTGCTGGGGAGAAGGTCCCAGATTAATGAGTTCAACACATCCTATAACCTTGATAGTTTCTTCCGCCGCCTCCACGCCTACTTTTACGACCAAGACACCTGCACTCCCATCGAGAACACCTTCTCCTGCCTCCAACACACCCCATCCATCTGAACACCCCGTGTTGGCCTACTACCCACCCTTGACCTCTTCATTTCCAACTGCCGCCGTGAAATCAACTACCTCAACCTGGCCACTCCCTCCCCCATTCCAACCTCTCGCCCTCACAACGCGCAGCCCTTCACTCCCTCTGGTCCGACCCCAACCTCACCATCAAACCAGCGGACAAGGAGGATGCAGTGGTAGTTTGGCGCACTGACCTCTGCCCCACTGAAGCCAGGCACCAACTCAAAGACACCTACTCCTACCGCCCCTTGACCATGACCTCACACCCCATCACCAAACCATCATCTTCCAGACCTCATCACCTCAGGGGATCTCCCACCCACAACTCCTAACCTCATAATTCAGGAACCCCGCACCGCCCGATTCTACCGCCTTCCCAAGATCCACAAGCCTGACCAGCCTGGTCAACATATCGTCTCAGCCGGCTCCTGCCCCACCTATCTCAATAATGTCCTACCCTCCCCACATATGTTCAGTACACCTCCCACACCCTACACCTCCTCCAAGACTTCTGTTTCCCCGCCTCATCTTCACCATGGACATCCAATCCCTCTACACCTCCATCCGCCATGACCAGGGCCTCCAAGCCCTCCATTTCTTCCTCTCCCAACCCCACCTCTTCCTCTGCTACATTGATGACTACATCAGCGCCACCTCGTGCTCCCACGAGGAGGTTGAGCAGTTCATCAACTTCACGAACACATTCCACCCCGACCTTAAATTCACCTGGACCATCTCTCATGCCTCCCTCCCCTTCCTAGATCTCTCCTTCTCCATGTCCATCCACGAGGACTGACTCAACACTGACATTTTGTACAAACCCACCGACTCCACAAACCTGCACCCACACCTCCCCTCTCACCTCGATCCAAAGCCCCAAGGGAGCCTTCCACATCAGTCAAAGTTTCACCTGCACATCCACCAATGTCATACATGACGCTTCCTCACAGAGCGCTTCAGGGAACATCTCTGGGACACCCACACCAATCAACCCCACCGCCCCGTAGCTGAAAATTTAAACTCCCCCTCCCACCCTGCTGAGGACATGGAAGTCCTGGGCCACCTCCACTACCACTCCCTCACCACCCGATGCCTGAAGGAAGAATGCCTTTATCATCCGCCTCTGAACCCTTCAATCCCAGCGCATCAATGTGAACTTCACCAGTTTCCTCAGTTCCCCTCCCCCCACCTTACCCCAGTTCCAAGCTTCCAGCTTAGCACCACTCTCATGACCCGTCCCACCTGTCAACCTTCCTTCCAGCTCCACTCTCTTCGCCGACCTATCACCTTTACCCCCAACTCCATCCACCTATTGCACACTCAACTAACTTCTCCCCAGCCCTGGACCACCCCCCTCATTTATCTCTCCACTACCGAGGCTCCCAGTCTCATTCCTGATGAAGGGCTTTTGCCCAAAACGTTAATTTTCCTGCTCCTCAGATGCTGCCTGGCCTGCTGTGCTTTTCCAGCAACACACTCTTAACTCTGATCTCCAGCATCTGCAGACATCACTGTCTCCTAATAAATTTGTGGATGACACCGAAGTCGGTGGAGTTGAGGATGTTAGAGGTTACATAGGGACATAGATAAGCTGCAGAGCTGGGCTGAGAGGTGGCAAAAGGAGTTTAATGCAGAGTACTGGGCTAATGGAAACATCCTTGGTAGTGTGGATCAGCAGAGAGATCTGAGAGTCCCTGTGCTTAAATCCCTGAAAGTTGCCACTCAGGTTGATAAGGTTGTTAAGAAGGCATTTGGTGTGTTAATTTTTATTAGTAGGGGGATTGAGTTTCAGAGCCATGAGGTCATGTTGCAGCTGTACAAAACTCTGGTGCAGCCACACTTGGTGTATTGTGTACAGTTCTGGTCACCACATTATAGGAAGGATGTGGAAGCTTTGGAAAGGGTTCAGAGGATATTTACCAGGATGTTGCCTGGTATGGTGGGAAAGTCTGATGAGGAAAGGCTGAAGGAGTTTAGGCTGTTTACGTTAGAGAGAAGGTGGTTAAGAGGTGACTTAGAGATATACAAGATGATCAGAGGATTAAATCGGTGGACAGTGAAAGCCTTTTTACTCGGATGCTGATGGCTAGCATGAGGGGACGTAGCTTTAAATTGAGGGGTGATAGATATAGGAAGATGTCAGAGTAGTTTCTTTATTCAAAGAGTAGTCAGGGAATGAACTGCCTGCAACAGTAGTGCACTCATCAACTTTAAAGGGCATTTAAATGGTCATTGGATAAACATATGCATGATAATGGAATAGTTTAGGTTAGATGGACTTCAGACTGGTTTCACAGATCGGTGCAACATCGAGGGCCGAAGGGCCTGTACTGCGCTGTAATGTTCTATGTGCCAAGGTCAATTAGAAATGGACAAGAGCAAAAAAAAAACAACGCACCTGGCTGAGGGTGCCCACATCCCGTAAGTGAACGATAAAAAAACTCAGGAATTTATTCAAAATTGCTTTCTTCCCCACTAAATTAATATGGTGAACTGAGTATTTAGAAAACTAAAAATGAGCTTGCTTCTTTACTGACATCTAAAATAAGATCCAAAATTATATTTTCAAAGAAAACACTCAATCAATTTAATATTTTGTCATGTTAAACTATCACATAGTGATTAAATACTGCTCAGTAATGTACTATAGTCTCAAAGAATTAACTGCAGCCATTAGACAGTTTCACATTCATTGTATTGTCCAACTGTGAATGCTGTTTGTAATTCCAACCATCTCCCCACAATGATGCTAAATCTTGCACCAAAACACCACTGAACAAAAAACTGGATTAAATACAACTATAATCTTGCATTCACTCTGTACAGGGAAGGATGGAAGGTTATTTAATCTATTTTCATTCATTTACATATACAATTAGTTAAAATGGATAATAAGCCCTGTACGTGAGTGTGACTAAAATTCAAGGACTGCATCACTGAAATGATGCTTAGCTGTAGGATTTCATTCGAATTAATAAATTAATTTGATGTATTACCATAAATTTCCTACATTTCAGTTAAAGTTCCTTTGAGCTTTCCAATGACAGCAAATAGGAAACCATTGATAAAGCAGCTGTAATAATGTGGGATCACGTTTACGAGGACTGCACTGAACTGTAACAAACAGACTTTTATCAGAAGCTCTGCTCATCCATGTACTCTACATGGGAAATGCTGTCATTGCAAAATTGATTCAGCTCATTTTAATGCAGAAGATAAGAATGGATTTTCAAACACATTTCAGAAGCACAGATATTAAAAATAATGAAAGTCTACCATCAAACCTGAATTGCTTTTGGTCTTAAGACTAAGACATGAACCTTTTTTAATAAAGATTTTGCATTAAACAAACACTGAATAGATATCAGCAGACTTTAACTCTCCACAATTAAGAATAGTTGTGTTATACAATTGTGTGGTACAACAGTGTGCATTTATAGAGCACCTTTAGTGTGCAGAAGCATGGATAGAATGCTTGCGGAAGTCAGTGATCCACTGTATCCTCCACAATCTGTCAGCACAAGGGCACCAGTCTCATAGTCAACTCCTCAAAAGGAGGAGGAGGAGGAGGAGAGGGAAAGGAGGAGTGGGATAGGGGTGTGTGGGGGAGGTGGGAGGGGAGGGGAGAGCAGAGGAGAGAAGGAGTACGAGGAACAGAGGAGGAGGGCAGAAGAGGAGCTGGACGGAGGAAAAGAGAAGGATTGGGAGAGGAGGAAGACGGAAACATAAGAGTAGGAGGGGAAGATGGTGGAATAAGAGATTAATGAAGAAGGAATAGAGGAAGGAGGAAGAGAGGAAAAGAGAGTGGGGGAAAAGGAAGGGAATGAGAAGGAAAAGGGTGGTGAAGAAGGAGGGAAGGGAGTGAGAGGATGTGGAGAGAAGAGAACAGAAGGAAGGGGGAGGAAGCCGAGGAAAAGGCAGCATAGAAAGAGGAAATGGAGCAAGAGGAAGCAAAGCAGGACAAAGAAGACAAGGGAGAAGAGTCTGAGCAGAACAGGAGACAGATGAAGTGGAAAAGATGGGGGAGGATGAGTTAGAAAGGAGGAAGGAGAAGGAAAAGGAAACTGTTACATTCTCTCTCTAGCTGAGCTGTCTGAGATCACCTTTTCCCTTAAGCATAGCCTCAAATCACATTTCCAAATCAGGTACGCTGCTATTTATGGGACAATTTGACAAAGCATGGCATTGAGGAACTTGAGCAAATCTGGAGTCAATGGGAACTGGGGTTGAGCAGGGGGCACTGTCCACTGGTTGGCACAGAGGAAAATGGCTGTTGGAGGTCAGTCATCTCAGCTCCAGGACATCTCTGCAGTAGTTCCTCAGGGTAGTGTCCCAGGCCCTACCATCTTCAGCTGCTTCATCGATGACCTTCCCTTCATCATAAGGTCAGAAGTGGGGATGTTAACCAATGATCGCAGTGTTCAGCACCATTCATGACTCTTCAGATACTGAAGCAAACCACGTTCAAATTCGACAAGATCTCGACAATATCCAGGCTTAATGTCAAGGACAATCCAGACAAGTGCCCAGTAACACTCGCACCGTACAACTGCCAAGCAATGACCATCTCAAACAAGAGATAATCTTTTGATCGTCCCTTGATACACCGTCGCGAAATCTCCCAATATCAACCTCTTGGAGGGGGTTGATTATTATTGACCAGAAACTGAACTGGATGAGCCACATCAATACCGTGGCAAGTCAGAGATAAGGAACCCTGCAGTGAGTAACTCACATCCTGTGTGCCCAAAGCGTGTCCACCATCAACAAGGTAAAGTCAGGAGGGTGAGAGAATGTGTATGTTGGAGTGGTGATAGCCTTGTGTTATGATCACTAGCTGGTTAATCAGCGATCCAATCAATGTTCTGGGGACCAGAGTTCAAATCCCACTGCAGCAATTGGTACAAATCTAGAATTAAGAGTTGAGTGATGATGAATCCATTGTGGATTGTCAGAAAAACCCCATTCAGTTTACTAATGTCCTTTAGGGAAGGAAGTCAGTATCAGAACCTGGTCTGGCCTACGTGTGACTGCAGACCCACAGCAATGTGGTTGATTCTTAAGTGCACTCAAACACACACTGAATAGATATCAGCAGACTTTAACTCTCCACAATTAAGAATAGTTGTGTTATACAATTGTGTGGTACAACAGTGTGCATTTATAGAGCACCTTTAGTGTGCAGAAGCATGGATAGAATGCTTGCGGAAGTCAGTGATCCACTGTATCCTCCACAATCTGTCAGCACAAGGGCACCAGTCTCATAGTCAACTCCTCAAAAGGAGGAGGAGAGGGAAAAGAGGAGTGGGGTAGGGGTGTGTGGGGGGGGTGGGAGGGGAGGGGAGAGCAGAGGAGAGAAGGAGTACGAGGAACAGAGGAGGAGGGCAGAAGAGGAGCTGGACGGAGGAAAAGAGAAGGATTGCACTGGGCAATGAGGAATGTGCAATAAATGCTGACCCAGCCAGTGACACGCACATTCTGTGAATGAATTTTTAAGATGTAGAGTGCAATAGTTCAGGAGAGTAACTCATCACCAACTTCTCAACTACAACTCAGAGATAGGCAACCAACGTTGGCCCAGCCAGCAACACCAACATCCCATAAGATATAGGAGCAGACATTAGGCCATTCAGTCCATCAGGTCTGCTCTACCATGGCTAGGAGGTTTTTCAAACCCATTTTCCAGCTTTCTCCCCATAACCTTTGATCCCCATGGCAATCAAGAATCTCTGTTTTCAATATACTCAATGGCCTGGCCTCCATAGCCTTCTCTGGCAATGGATTTACAGATTCCCCACGCTCTGGCTGAAGAGGTTTCTCCTTATCTCCATTCTAAAAGGTTTTCCCTTTACTCTAAGGCTGTACCCTCGGGTCCTAGTCTCTCCTACCAATGGAGAGATCTTCCCAATGTCCACCCTGTCCAGGCCATTCAATATTCTTATTCTGTGAATGAGTAAAGAAAAGAAATCTAGCACAGTTAGAAAAGCAAGTTAAAGATTAAACGTTGAAACGAAGTTGCTTATGAAGTTACCAAAAAAAAGTGATAAGCATTGATAGAATGCAGAAAAAAACAAAGCAAAGGCAGACTTTAAAAGCTTCTCTTACGATGTGAATTGAAAACAATTAGAAATGTCAAAAGTATTGAGCGCTGATGGAGACAAGGGAATTTTTAACCCTGAAATGCTGGAAAAAAACTGAATAACTATCTTAGACAATAGGTGCAGGAGTAGGCCATTCTGCCCTTCGAGCCTGCACCACCAGAGACTGGGCCTCCACTGCCCTCTGGGCGGAGCATTCCACACAGCCACCACCCTCTAGGTGAAGAAGTTTCTCCTCATCTCTGTCCTAAATGGTCTACCCCGTATTTTTAAGCTGTGTCCTCTGGTTCAGTACTCACCCATCAGCAGAAACATGTTTCCTGCCTCCAGAGCATCCAATCCTTTAATAATCTTATATGTCTCAATCAGATCCCCTCTCAGTCTTCTAAACTCAAGGGTATACAAGCCCAGTCGCTCCAGTCTTTCAGTGTAAGGTAGTTCCGCCATTCCAGGAATTGACCTCGTGAACCCATGCTGCACTCCCTCAATGGCCAGAATGTCTTTCCTCAAATTTGGAGAGCAGGACTGCACACAATACTCCAGGTGGGGTCTCACCAGGGCCCTGGACAGCTGCAGAAGAACCTCTTTGCTTCTATACTCAATCCCTCTTGTTATGAAGGCCAGCATGCTATTAGCCTTCTTCACTACCTGCTGTACCTGCATGCTTACCTTCATTGACTGGTATACAAGAACACCCAGATCTTTTTGTACTGCCCCTTTACCGAAATTGATTCCATTTAGGTAGTAATCTGCCTTCCTGTTTTTGCCACCAAAGTGGATAACCACACATTTATCCACATTAAACTGCATCTGCCATGCATCTGACCACACACCTAACTTGTCTAGGTCACCCTGTAATCTCCTAACATTCTCCTCACATTTCACCCTGCCACCCAGCTTAGTATCATCAGCAAATTTGCTAATGTTATTACTAATACCATCTTCTATATCATTAATATATATTGTAAAAAGCTGCGGTCCCAGCACTGATCCCTGCGGTACCCCACTGGTCACTGTGTTTTTCTTCATGGAGGACAACAGTGAAAATCTCAAAATGTCATGGAACCAAATGACTTGTGAAAATGAGGAAAAGAAAGAAATTAATATCAGCAACAATGCTTCGTTCCAACAATTAACTGGATTGATGGTTAATAAATCCTCTGGAAAAGCTGCTGAGATGGGGTGGGCTGAGGAGTCTGTTGGAGGTACAAGCAACCAAATTGACCGACACAAACTCTGGACAAACATCCTTGAGGTAAGTTACCATGGAAAGGTCAAATAAGAGAAGCTGAAAGTGCAAAATATGTCACAAAGTCGAGGAGCTGGGGATTATTTTTGAAGTCTAAGTGTGAAACTGTACTTGATGGGGAAAAGTTAGCTAGCTGTTACCAGCAACCCGAATCTTTAATTATCAAACCATGAGGAACGTGACTGTAGGCATAGGTGCACTGAATTTTAGATATTACTTTTACGACATTAATTATCTTCATTTGCACAAACATTGGCACCATTACTCAAACCAGAACTGACAAAAGTTTGTGTGGTGTAAAGTACATGATAGATTCAACTCAAAATGTACATTCCAAAGGGAAAGCTAGATTTTGAAAAGAATAAATGGAAACAGGTATCAAGTTAGTGTAGAAGAGCGTTGATCTTTGGAAAAACCTGCATTTTCTTCTGTGAAAGCACCATCACATTCAAAGTGAAAATGGGGAAAATTTTGGAAAGGTAAAAAATGAGGTCTGCAGATGCTGGAGAGCACAGCTGAAAATGTGTTGCTGGTTAAAGCGCAGCAGGTTAGGCAGCAGCCAAGGAATAGGAAATTCGACGTTTCGGGCATAAGCCCTTCATCAGGAATGAGGAAAGTGTGTCCAGCAGGCTAAGATAAAAGGTAGGGAGGAGGGACTTGGGGGAGGGGCGATGGAGATGTGATAGGTGGAAGGAGGTCAAGGTGACGGTGATAGGCCGGAGTGGGGTGGGGGCGGAGAGGTCAGGAAGAAGATTACAGGTTGGGAGGGCGGTGCTGAGTTGAGGGAACCGACTGAGACATGGTGGGGGGAGGGGAAATGAGGAAACTGGAGAAATCTGAGTTCATTCCTTGTGGTTGGAGGGTTCCCAGGCGGAAGATGAGGTGCTCCTCCTCCAGCCGTCGTGTTGTTATGTTCTGCCGGTGGAGGAGTCCAAGGACCTGCATGTCCTCGGTGGTGTGGGAGGGAGAGTTAAAGTGTTGAGCCACGGGGTGGTTGGGTTGGTTGGTTCGGGCGTCCCTGAGTTGTTCTCTGAAGCGTTCCGCAAGTAAGCAGCCCGTCTCCCCAATATAGAGGAGGCCACATCGGGTGCAGCGAATGCAATAGATGATGTGTGTGGAGGTACAGGTGAACTTGTGGCGGATATGGAAGGATCCCTTGGGGCCTTGGAGGGAAGTGAGGGAGGAGGTGTGGGCGCAAGTTTTACATTTCCTGCGGTTGCAGGGGAAGGTGCCGGGAGTGGAGGTTGGGTTGGTGGGGGGTGTGGACCTGACGAGGGAGTCACGAAGGGAGTGGTCTTTGCGGAACGCTGATTGGGGAGGGGAGGGAAATATATCCCTGGTGGTGGGGTCCGTTTGGAGGTGGCGGAAATGACGGCGGATGATACGTTGTATACAGAGGTTGGTGGGGTGGTAGGTGAGAACCAGTGGGGTTCTGTCTTGGTGGCGGTTGGAGGAGCGGGGCTCAAGCGCGGAGGAGCGGGAAGTGGAGGAGATGCGGTGGAGGGCATCGTCGATCACGTCTGGGGGGAATCTGCGGTCCTTGAAGAAGGAGGCCATCTGGGCTGTGCGGTGTTGGAATTGGTCCTCCTGGGAGCAGATGCGGCGGAGACGAAGGAATTGGTATTATGGGATGGAGTTTTTACAGGGGGCAGGGTGGGAGGAGGTGTAGTCCAGATAGCTGTGGGAGTCAGTCGGTTTATAGTAGATGTCTGTGTTGAGTCGGTCGCCTGAGATAGAAATGGAAAGGTCTAGGAAGGGGAGGGAGGAGTCTGAGACAGTCCAGGTGAATTTCAGGTCGGGATGGAAGGTGTTAGTAAAGTTGATGAACTGTTCAACCTCCTCGTGGGAGCACGAGGCAGCGCCGATACAGTCATCGATGTAGCGGAGGAAAAGGTGGGGGCTGGTGCCAGTGTAGTTGCGGAAGATGGACTGTTCCACATATCCTACGAAGAGGCAGGCATAGCTGGGGCCCATGCGGGTGCCCATGGCAACTCCTTTAGTTTGGAGGAAGTGGGAGGATTGAAAAGAGAAGTTATTCAGGGTGAGGACCAGTTCAGTCAGTCGAAGGAGGGTGTCAGTGGAAGGGTACTGGTTGGTGCGGAAAAGGCTAATTGGTCTTGGGTATGAAATTATTTTGAAGATGTAAATACTGGCTGAGGTTGCTATGGATATGAATGCTTTCAATAAATGGCTGGTTAAAGTGAACTCCAACTGTGTCAAAGAACAAAGAAAATTTACAGCCTAGGAAAAGGCCCTTCGGCCCTCCAAGCCTGAGCCAATCCAAATACACTGTCTAAACCTGTCGGTCAATTCCTCAGCATCGGTATCCCTCTGCTCCCCACCTACTCATGCATCTGTCCAGACACATCTTAAATGAATCAACCGTGCCTGCCTCTATCACCTCTGCTAGCAACACGTTCCAAACGCCCACCACCCTCTGTTTTACTGTCGCAACCCAGTTGCACAACACAGAATTTGTATCAGCAGCAGCTAGAAAAGCTCTTGTCAACAAAAGCTGTTTTTTCTGTTGGACAGTGAGAAAAAAGTAACACTCCAGAAGGTCTTAGGGAAGTGATGTATGGGCAAGCTGCAAGGAACTGAATCTGAAAAGTGATGTGAATAACTCAGGCAGGCAGAAAAACTACAGACTGAGAACTGTGGTGCTGTTGATGAGACAGTTTAAAAGGGACTCTGGAAGGCTACAGCATCGGGATTGACATGACTCAAGGGAGAGTTGAGAGTGTAATTCTGGAAAAGCACAGCAGGTCAGGCAGTATCCAAGGAGCAGGAAAATCAATGTTTCAGGCAGGAGCCCTTCATCAGGAATGACTCAAGGGAAAGTCCACCTTATTGACGTTAATCATAAGTTGGACCTTGGATGGAAGACAGCCACTGTGGAATACAACTCGTGGGCAAACTGGAGTGAATGAAGACTGCCTACAGGAAGTTAAGCGAGAAGACTTTGAAATTGCATGAGGTGCCATATTGTGGGGCAAGTATTTGTGGTTTTGCAATTTGTAGTTTTGTTGTATCAACTATTTGTAGTGGAACATACAGCTTTATTTGCAGTATCAATCGTATGTTAATTAACGCTTGAATGATCTTAATTTTGGGTTGGGTTCCTTCCTGCTAAAGTTTGCTTTCTTGTTAAATGAGTTATGGGTCTTTAGGTGGACAGTAATATATTTTCAAGGATCCAATATGGACCATAAATTGTAATTAACATTAAAATGGGAAAATTCGAGTTAAGCAGTAAATGAAGCTGTGCCATCATTGCTCATACCCTGAAAACAGATAAAAGAATATTCTTTTCTACTAACTTGTTTGACTTTCATCCATTTCAGAACAATTCTTTAGCAGAATACTGCAAAGTGCTAGAGATAACACATGGTAGTTTGACATACACAAAGATCCTCACCAGCCTGTTGGAACATTCAGACATGATAGATCATTCACAAGTTAGCTCACTGATTTATAATGTCTAATTTGGTCAAATCTCTCTTCATTGAAATGGAACATCAGGATTTCTGTCTTTGCAGAGCCTGCTATACTACCACCTCCCCCTCCACTTCCTAACGTCCAGCTGGAAACATTTGCAGGACATCTAACCAACTTCAAATGATAACAACAGCCAGCTGACATCTGAATAAAGACTGTACAGAAAGTCATTGGTCACACCGAGGGAGACATCTTTCGGGATTATTGTTCTGGGGCCCTGGGTTCAATTCTCACCACGACAGATGATAAAATTCAATTTTATAAAAATCTGGCATTAAGTATCTACTGATGAGCAGGAAATGGCCAATTGTCACAAAATCCAATTTGACTCATTAATATCCTTCACAAAAATATGCCATCCTTACCTGGTCGGAGGTGGGAAGAACACACCAAGCCAGGCACATCAGGAGTTGCAGAAGCTGAAATTTCAGGTGTAACCCTCCTTCAGGACTGTGGGTGTATGTGGGGAAGCTGCAGATAAAGGGAGAGGTTGGGGCAAGGTGGTGAAGTGGAGATAGGTGAACACAGGCAGAAGGTACAACCTGGTTGGTCAATGGGAGGAATGAATCCGTTTGGTGGCAGGGAACAGTGGAAGGGAGGGGGGAGGGGCTGGGAAAGAGGTTGGGGAATGGGGAGGGAGGTTATTTGAAATTGGAGAACTCAACGTTCAAAGTTTGGGAGAAGATTTGTAGCTCTGGTGCTCATTGTTGTGGTTCTGTTCGCCGAGCTGGGAATTTGTGTTGTAGACGTTTCGTCCCCTGTCTAGGTGACATCCTCAGTGCTTGGGAGCCTCCTGTGAAGCGCTTCTGTGATCTTTCCTCTGGCATTTATTGTGATTTGTATCAATGTTCAGGTTGAACTCAATGTTCAGTCCTCCAGGCTGGAGGATGCCCAGGCAGAAGATGAGGTGTTGTTCCTCCAGTAGGAGCTGTGATTTGTTTTGACAATGGAGGAGGCCAAGGATGGGCACGTTGGAAAGGGTGCGAGAACAGGAATTAAAACGAGTGGTGACTGGGAGGTCTGGCTGGCCCCTGCGGACCCAGCTGAGATGCTCAGCAAAACATGCCCTGAGTTTATGTTGGTTGCCCTGAAAAAGAGGAGAAAGTGAGGTCTGCAGATGCTGGAGATCAGAGCTGAAAATGTGTTGTTGGAAAAGCGCAGCAGGTCAGGCAGCATCCAAGGAACAGGAAATTCAACGTTTCGGGCATAAGCCCTTCATCAGGAATGAGGAAAGTGTGTCCAGCAGGCTAAGATAAAAGGTAGGGAGGAGAGACTTGGGGGAGGGGCGATGGAGATGTGATAGGTGGAAGGAGGTCTGCCCTGATATAGAGAAGACCACAGCGGGAGCACTGTATACAGTAAACTAGGTTGGAAGAGAGGCAGGTGAACCTTTGTCTCATCTGGAAGGACTGGTTGGGGCCCTGGAGGGAGGTGAGAGGGGTGGTGATCCCACAGGTTCAGCATCTTTTCTGGTTGCAGGGGAAGGTTGCAGCGTCCTACACTCAGGCTGAACTGGAGCAGTTCATCGACTTTGCCCACAACTTCCATCCTGCCCTTCAATTCACTTGGTCCATCTAGGACACCTCCCTCACCTCTCTGGACCTCACCATCTCCAAGTCCGTCGACAGTCTCCAGAAGGAATTTTACTACAAGCCCACAGACTTCCATAACTACCTGGACTACACCTCCTACCACCCAGTGTCCTATAAAGACTCCATTCCCATTCTCCCAATTCCTCTGCCTCCTCCACATCTGCTCACACGAGGAGACATTCCACTCATGAGCATCCCAGATGTCCACCTATTTTGAACAATGTGCTTCCCCCCCCTCAATCATCCAGACAGCCCTCTGCTGCACCATCTCCATTCCTCATTCCACCCCCCCCAGCAATAAAGACAGAGTCCCTCTTGTCCTCATCTACCACCCCACTAGCCTCCACATCCAATTCATTAGCATCAAACACTTGCGCCAACTCCAACTAGACCCCACCACCAAGAACATCTTCCCCCCCCCCCCATCCCACTCTGCCTTCCCCAAGGACAATTCCCTCCAACAGTCCTCGGTTCACGCCACGCCCACGGCCAAACCCCCAGGT
This sequence comes from Hemiscyllium ocellatum, assembly GCF_020745735.1. NCBI lineage: Eukaryota > Metazoa > Chordata > Chondrichthyes > Orectolobiformes > Hemiscylliidae > Hemiscyllium > Hemiscyllium ocellatum. The sequence continues at coordinate 76,890,093 of NC_083418.1, forward strand.
ATTTTCCCCTGAAACCAGAAAAGATGCAAACCCTGCCGGTACCCCACCCCCTCACCTCTATCCAGGGCCCCAAACCGTCCTTCCAGGTGAGACAGAGGTTCACCTGCCTCTCCTCCAACCTAGTTTACTGCATCAGGTATTCCCGATGTGGTCTTCACTACGTCGGGGAGTCCAAACGTAAACTCATGGAATGGTTCATTGAGCATTACAGCCAGGCCCGTGGAGGCCAACCTGACCTCCCAGTCACCACCCATTTCCCTCTCTCTTTCCAACATGACCATCCTTGGCCTCCTCTATTGCCAAAACAAACTACAGCTCCTATTGGAGGAACAACACCTAATCTTCTGCCTGGGCAGTCTACAGCCAAGAGGACTCATTACTGAGTTTTCCAATTTCAAATAACCTCCCTTCCCATTCCCCGTCTCCCTTCCCAGCCCCTCCCCTCCCTTCCATTGCTCCCAGCCACCAAGTGGATTCATTTCTCCCACTTACCAACCAGGTCATACCCTCTACCCTTCTTCACCTATCCCCACTTCACCACTCTGCACCCCAGCCACCCCATTTATCTGCAGCTCCCCCCACACCCACCCCCAGTCCTGAAGAGGGGACAGCATTGCAATGTGAACTTTGCCTTTCCCAGACGAGTAATGTCTGGCAAAACCCAACCCCGGCTTTAACACTGATTCCTATGTGAGCACATGATTCACTTACTGTTTCTTCACTTAAAAAGTCGCTACTTTCAGGAGCACAGACATAACTTTAAGTGAAGTCTTGCTGTGGTATCAGTAACCAAATATAGATAACTTTAATTTCAGGGAGCACAGAGTATAACTGAGTAAAGGGAAGGTGTGGAAAGGGTTCAGGTTTATTCACCTGGAAAAGGTGGCTAACGAGGACAGCCAAGGAGTCAGAGGAAGCACAGAGCATTCATACATTCAAGAGGGAACCAAAGGGTCTACAGGAATAAATGAAATGAGAGGGGGGGATGTAATGTGTTCTTTACACTTTGTGGTTACTCAAACAAACTGCAGCCCAATGCATTCCTACATTTCTCTGCACTTTCCAGCTTCTGGAAGTAAACAACGCAAAATTGCTTCCCCCAGCTGTCCCATTATATGTAGCAGATAACAGTTATGGGATACTGCACTGTACAATGACAACAATGATCTGTACTTCTGTTATCAGCACACTCCAGTCTCTACTTGCTGAAAAAAAAACCCCATCTATACCGTAATAAACTCCGAGGCTATTGAATCAAATCCTTTCAGGGATAAATTCTATCGCTAGTGATTGCCTACCTCTGGAGGCTTCTCACTAAACACTGCAGCAACTGCACCATTGGTGACGTGGTTCTTACCTTGTCCTTGAAAATATGGGGGTTGCAGTACATGAAATCTCTGTAGCTCTCAGTCCGCACTTTATCCTGCAAATTTACAGACAACTTAAATGATCAATCTTAAAAATGCATCCACTGTTAAAACATTCATAAATCCTTCCCTTCTATTCATTATACAAATAACATAAAGGTTTTTATTTTGCATATATATTTAGAGGTCAAAAATTCATCCGAACTGTTAGCTCAGGACATCTGTCCCTTGGTTGACCGTACAATCTAATCGAACAGAAAGCCTCCTTCAGTCAGAATTAAAAGTAGCAGAATACTGGAAACATTTAGTGTTTGAGAGGGAAATTTAAAATAGGAATTCTTGCTCTGTAAGACTGAGGACAGAGGTTAAAATTGGTTCAAATTTGACTGGCAGATTTTTATAAAACGATGCTTGAGAAACATGAGCTTTGCATCTATTGCCCAGAGGGCACTTAAGAGTCTACCTCATTGTCAGGCGAAAGTGAGGACTGCAGATGCTGGAGATTAGAGTCGAGAGTGTGGTGCTGGAAAAGCGCAGCAGTTCAGGCAGCATCCGAGGAGCAGGAGATTTGACATTCTGGGTGAAGCTCAATCACATTGCTGTCTGGAGGGTGCAGCCAGCAGAGCGAATCGAATAAGTTTTTACAACAATCAACCTTTTTTGTGCATTCATTCACTTTGGGGATGAGGACGTAGCTGGCTAAGCCAGTATTTATTGCCCATTCCTGATTGAGGTTAAGAGTCAACCACATTGCTGTGGGTCTGGAGTCACACGTGAGCAGTTTCCTTTCCTAAAGGACATCATTGAACCTGATGGGTTTTTCCAACAATCAATAGGGGATTCATGGCCATGATTAGACTCTTAATTCCAGATTTTTATTGAATTCAAATTTCACCATTTGTCGTGTCTGGATTTGAACCCGGTTCCCCGGAACATTACCTGGGTATCTCAATTAACAGTTCCATGATAATACCACTAGGTATTCCATCGCCTCCTCTTAGGTGGTAGGGAAAGAAGTGGTTACAAGGTCAACATTAGACTAGTTTTTAATTCCAGATTTTATTGAATTCAAGACTCATCATCTGCCACATTGGGACATGTCCCTCGTGACACTAACTTGGGAATCTGGGTTACTTGTCCAGCGACATTACTACCATGTTCCTGCCTCTCCAAAACGGAATTGTAAACTGGTGGCAGTGAGTGAAGCCAGGCTCAGAGCAGGCATAGCAATCTTTAACAGAGTCCCACAAGGCAGCCACTTGGCAGCTGAACCTGCTCAGACATCCAGAGCCAGAGGACTCTGTATCAATCGCCAAGGCACTGGGTTGGAAAGTGATCGGACTGACAGAGCCAAGAGTCCTCAATAATCAGCTCTGCCTGAACTTCATCAATTACAGCTGTTGATGTGATTTTAAGCATCAGTGCTTCTGCAGTTATTTGTTTTTCACTTTATAAAAGAAAACTCAACAGACAATCCATTTCATGTCATCCCCATCCCCTGAAGACAGAAATGTATACATTTGGTCACTTCACAAACTATGTTAAAAAAAATACTTCAGCCCCTGAACCGAGTTCATGGTTAAATTTCATTGTGGTTTATTTCCCTCAGATGGTAAAGAATCTTCAGAATTTTCTTCCCCAGAGAGTGGCACATGATACTGTGTCAGCACAGCAGTGCTTAAGGTATGAAAAATACTATGTGCTAAAATACTGGCAGCTGAATTTAGGACACACTTTAGTTTACAGACATTAGAATTTGGGAGACATAAGAGTCATAGAGATGTATATCACAGAAGCAGACCCGTCAGTCCAACACGTCCACGCCAACCAGATATCCTAAATTAATTTAGTCCCATTTGCCAGCATTTGGTCCATATCCCTCCAAACCCTTCCTATTCATATACCCATCCAGATGCCTTTTAAATGTTGTAATTGTACTAGCCTTCACCACTTCCTCTGACAGCTCATTCCATACATACACCACCCCCTGCGTGAAAATGTTGCCCATTAGGTCTCTTTTAAATCTTACACCTCTCACCTTAAACCAATGCCCTCTAGTTTTGGAGCCTGGGGAAAAGACCTTGTCTATTTATCCTATTCATGCCCTTCATGATTTTATAAAACTCAGTCTCCGACACGCAAAAGAAAATAGCCTCACCCTGTAGCTCAACCCTCCAACATCCTTGAATATCTTTGACAGAACAATGAATACCTTTAAGGTTGGCATCCTTCATAGTCAGGAATCGACTGCTACTGGTGGTAAACAAGAACGAGACGTTAAGGCCACAATCATAGAATCCTTCGGCCCAACAAGTCCACAGCGGCCCTCTGAAGAGTAAGACCCCTTTCCCTACCCTATTACTCTACATTTGCCTTTGCACCTAACCTCCATGTCCCTGGACACTATGGACAATTTAGCATGGCCAATTCACCTAACCTGCACATCTTCAGAGGTAACTGGAACACCCGGAGGAAACCCACGCAGACACGGGGAGAATGTCCAAATTTCACACAGACAATTGCCCGAGGCTGGAATTGAGGCAGCAGTGCTAACTAATGAGCCACTGTGCCACCTGAATGATGGAGCAGGCTCAAGGAGTCGAACTCCTCGAACTCAGCACTGCCTTTTTAACCTGCAATCTTCTTCTTGACCTCTCCGCCCCCACCCCACTCCGGCCTATCATCCTCACCTTGACCTCCTTCCACCTATCGCATTTCCAACGCCCCTCCTCCAAGTCCCTCCTCCCTACCTTTTATCTTAGCCTGCTGGACATACTTTCCTCATTCCTGAAGAAGGGCTCATGCCCGAAACGTCGACTCTTCTGCTCCTTGGATGCTGCCTGACCTGCTGCGCTTTTCCAGCAACACATTTTCAGCTCAAGGAGTCGAATGGCCTACTCCTTCTCCTAAGGTACGTTCACGTCATTGATCTATACCCCATCCCTACTTAGCTGCATTTGTCCCAACTGACTGCTCAGAAGTAGAATCAATGCTGTGGATTTGGAACCAAACACAATATTTACAAGTTGGCAGGTGACACAAACCTGGATGGGAGTATGGGTGTCGCGAGGTTAACACAGACAGGTTTCCCAGGGGTCTACACAGGTTCAGTGAGTGGAATACGATTTGGATAAGTGTGAGATTATCACTTCGGTTGGAGAAACGGAGATACAGAGCATTTCTTAAATGATGAGACTTGGAAAACGTTAATGTCCAAAAGGGGCAGGGGTGTCCTTGTTGATGAGTCAATGGGAGTTAGCGAGCAGCAAACAACTAACAAAGCACATGGCATGTGGGTCTTGATGACCAGAGGATTCAATTACAGAAGTAAAGATGTCTTGCTCCAATTGCATTGAACTTTATTAAGTTTGCAGGTGGAGTAATGTGTACAGTCCAGTCCCCTTTCTTTAGGCAACAGTGTTGATTGTGGATTTCAAGGAGACATTCATCAAAGTACCTCACTAAAGGTTAAGTGTTAAGGTAAGAGCCCACACTGTCCAAGGTAGTATATTGGCGCGAATAGAGAACTGGTTAGTGGGCAAGAATCAGTGAGTGAGTATAAAGGGTTCCTATTTGGATTGGCAACCTGTAAGCATTGGGGTTCCACAGGGAGTAGACTGGGTCAACAATTGTTTCCAACATTTATTAATGGCATGGAGAAAGGAAATATAGTGTCGCTAAGTTCGCAGAGGACACAAAAATAGCTGGAAAGGCAAGGTGCAACCAAGATACAAACAGTTTCCAGAGAGATAATGATAGATGAAGTAACTAGGCAAACAGTTTGTAAATGGAGAATGGCGTGGGTAAGTGTGAAGTTGTTCATTTTGGAAGGGAGAATAAAAGAACAGGAAATTAGTTAAGGGAGAAAAGCTGCAATACAAAGGAACTGGAGGGTATAAGACAGAGAAAGCTAGGACACAGATATAGAAGGTAATGAGGAAGGCTAATGGAATATTGGCCTTTATTTCACAGGGTTTAGAGTACAAGAGTATGGAAGGCTTAATGCAATTGTACAAAATGCCGGGGAGGCCATTTCTGGGATAGTGTGAACAGCTTTGGTCCCTTTATTTAAGGGAAGATATCACTTCACTGTAGGCAGGTCAGAGAAGGGTCAGAAGGATCATCCCTGGTATGGAGGGTTTATCTAATGAGCAAAGTTAAACAGGTAGGGACTCTACTCACTGTAGTTGAGAAGAATGACATGATGATCTCACCGAAATGTACAAGATTCTTAGGGGGCTTGACAGTGCAAATGCTGAGAGGATATTTCCCCTCATGGGAGAGTCTAAGATGAGAGGGCATATAGTCTCAGAATAAACAGGTGACAATTTAAAACTGAGATGAGATGCAATTCCATCTTTCAGAGGGTTGAGTGTGTTTGGAACTCCTTGTCACATTGAGCTGTGGGGCAGAGTCCTAATCCATGTTTGAGGCGGAGATCGATAGATTCTTGATCAATTGGGGAATCAAGGCAGAGGAGACTTCAGGGGCTGAACAGCCTACTCCCGTCCCTATTTCTTACCATCTAATGGACAGTGGGGTAGTGTAAAGGTTCACCGGACTGAATTCTGCCATGGTACGATTGTTCTGAGGAGAGACTGAGTAGGCTGGACCTGTATTCTCTGGAGTTTAGAAAAATGAGAGCAGATTCATTGAAACCTCGAAAATTGTTCAAAGGATAGACCGAATAGATTTCGGAAACGTGTCTTCCCTGGGCTGAGGGGAGTGGATTTAGAAGGACAAAGTCTCAGAATAAAGGGCCTTTATTTCTCAGAAATTCTCGACCCCAGAATGCCGGGGAAACTCAATTGTTGAGCATGTTTGAGACAGAAATCACGAAGCTTTCTAGCTGCTACGAAGGGTATCGAGATAATGCAGGAAATCGTCACTGCGGTAGATATCGGCCAAAGGCAGACCATGCTCTCTCCATCCTGTGTTCCCTTGCCCTTCTCCACCCGTACCCAGTTCAAATTCGTCTTGAAAATTCCAACTGAACCAGCAAGAGCTCTTTGGGAAACGAGTTCTAAATTTCCAATTCTGTGGAGAAACGCCTCCTTAATTTCAATGCCCAACAGCTCCAAGCCTGCGTTCAGATTGCATCAATAAAGGAAAGAGTTTCTCAGTCACTCTCTCAAATTTGTTTTTCCATTTACAATTGCTTGATTTTTCACGCCTTGAAGTAACTGCACAGAGACCAATAGCCCGTCACCCTTTTTTCACTAGTGTACAGTACATTGGCTGTGGCAAGGCAGCTCAAAGCCAGTCCTCTAGATTGAGGAGATTCTATGCCCCATTTATATTGGTTGGGCAGGACCATCCCAATCATGGAGCTTGTTGTCAACAAGGTTCACCTGGTTCCAATCACTACATATCTCTAACCCCTAAACTACAGACCACATCTATGCAATAAAAACAGAAAATGCTGAAATGAAAAACTCAGCAGGTCGTGTTTTCTTTTCTCTCAGAGGGTTGAGAGTCTTTAAAACTCCCATTAAATATTTTCAAGGCAGAGATAGATAGATATGGAGGGGCTAGATATGTAGAAATGTAGAGCTGAGGTTAAAATTAGATCAGCCATATTGAAGGGTGAGGGAGGCTGAAAGGGCTAAGTGGCCTATTCTTGTTCCTTGCTCTTATTTTCTTATGTTAGGTAGCAAACAAATAGGGAGAGAAACAAAACTCATGTTTCATGTCTGTGGCACTCTCATCAGAAGTGGGAAGAGTTAAGAGACATAACTAGGGCAAGGACAAAAATGGAAGACTGTGAAAGGATGGAAGACAGGAGAAATTGAATGGCAGGAAAATTAGTCTCCCAGGGCCAATAGGGTTGGTGCTGGGGAGAAAGGAAGGAGGAAAGGAAACAAAGTAAGGAAAGGAAGGAGCAGGTGTGTTTCCGGTTGAAATAAACAAAATAAGCAATGAGAAAGGAACAAATGAATCAAAACTGAAACAACTGTGGATGTTGTAAATCAGAAACAAAAACACAAATTGCTGGAAAAGCTCAGCAGTTCCAGCAGCATCTGTGGAGAGAAATCAGAGTTAACGTTTCGGGTCGAGTGACCCGAAGTCAGTTCCGAGGGCCACCAGACCCAAAACGTTAACTCTGGTTTCTCCCCACAGATGCTGCCAGACCTGCTGAGCTTTTCCAGCAGTTGTTTCTGTTTCAGGAACAAAATGGATGCTGGTCCAAAATGATAAAAGTCAGTGTTGAGTCCAGAGGCGATAGCATTCCCAGTTGAAAGATATGGCACAATGAGCGGGCCAAGGGCAGAGAGCAACCTGTCTTCTCAATTCAAGCATGGCATTTTTCTCATGGTCGGAGCTGAAGCTCATTGAAGACCAATACATGCTCTCTGGGTTTCAGTGACTCAAACTAAATGCAATATACCAAGTGCGGGGGCTGGGGGACAATTGAGGATCTGCCTCAATTCCCTTCCTTAGTTTTGTAACCAACTCACTGAGAGAATGGTCAACGTATGATTAACCATACACATTTACTCCTCAAGCGACAACTTATACAGCACCTCGAGCGTAATAATGTATTTCACAGGGACATTGTAAGACAAAGTATGATACCAAGCCACATGTGAGATCAAATGTCCAAATGCTTAAGTAAAGAGGTTGGTAAGAAGTGATATAAAAGAGGAAAGTGTGGGAGAGAAAGAGAGAGGTTCAGGGAATGGAGATATACAGTAATAGAACGGCACAAATTCAGCCCATCTCAGGGTCAAACGTGACACCAAATTCCCAAACACACTGGTATAATCTCAGGTTACTGACCAAATAAAGGGTGGACTGAGTGATTAGAAGCTGAAGTTTGGAACTGAGGCTGAAAATAATGGCTTCATCCTTTCCCGATATTCAAACTGGGGCAAGTTCAGCTCATTCAGTACTCGAGGATGTGGAGGAGAGTCACCAGGATGTTGCCTGGGATGGAGCATTTCCACGATGATGAGACACTGGATAAGATCAAGTTGTTTTCTTGACCCTCAACTCAGAAGGATCACTGGACTTGAAACATTAACTTTGTTCCTTTCTCCACAGATGCTGCCAGATCTGCTGAGTTTCTCCAATAATATTGGTTTCAGATTTTCAGCATCTGCAGTTCTTTGTTTTAATTTAACCCAATGTGAAAGTGAGGATTGCAGATGCTGGAGATTAGAGTCCAGAATCTGGTGCTGGAAAAGCACAGCAGGTCAGGCAGCATCCAAGGGTCAGAAGAATTGATGTTTCAGGCAAAAGCCCTTCATCAGGAATGAGGCTCGGGGCCTCGGGGGTGGAGAGATAAACGGGTTTGTCATTTATCTCTCCGCCCGCTCGGCTCACAGCATCATTCCTGATGAAGGGCCTTTGCCCGAAATGTCAATTCTCCTGCCAATGTCATATCCTGCCAATCAGGGTGCATTCTTTTTAACCTTACTCTGTATCCCCTAATGTTCAACAATGCTGTAGGAATAATGGAAATGCAGTACTTCTCCATTCAATATGCTGTTCCATCTTATCCATCGTGAAGGTTGGTGTGGCACTGTGGGGCACATTTAACATTGCATGATGGGAAAAATTGGCCAATTCTCTAGTTCAGTAAAAGGACTGTGGCAAAAGATCCGAGGGTCAGAAAAATTGATGTTTCGGGCAAAAGCCCTTCATCAGGAATGAGGCTGGGGGCCTCGGGGGTGGAGAGATAATTCTCAAGTTATAGTTCAGTATAAGAACTGTGGCAAAAGATCAGAAACAGCTTTCAGGACCAGGCTGAATGTAAACAAATTCTACAAGTTTGAGAAAACTTCAGTAAACTTCTTAACGGCTCCTTGTATATTTCAAACTGCAGATTTTAGCCTAAACAAAACGTCGGTACAACAGAAAGACAGTTGGGGAATGATACAAAGGATTATTGTTTTTAGGGCTAAGGTTGAGTGCTATGGGTGATGTACATTCCATGATAGTCTGTAACTCCTCAGCATATTTTAAAGTATATAATGTACTCCTTTCTTAGTAAAAGGTGCAAAACTTGTCAAAGAAATTGAGGTATTGATAACTCCCTCCATCACAAGTTTCAGCCAAACTGCTGCAATACAATTGTCAACACAGTCTGATTGGTGTCAGATCACCCTGTTGTAATTTTGTTTGTCAGTTTTGTGATTTCAGCTCTCACAGATCTCTTCAAATTTTAATCCAATTCAACATGGGAAGCAAGAGAGATGTTACTTTAAAAAAAAATGCTGTACAAATGAAATTGGAACTGTGCCCTGGATTTAAAAAGTTGATGCTTTTTTTAAAAAAAATAAACGTCCTGCCTGCAGAAGCAAGATTATTTCCAGCAAGCTTCTGACAATGAAGGCTAACTCTCACAAAATAAAAATCAGGCATTACTCTGCAGCAGATTTAAATATTCTTCGGACACACAATGGGAAAAATTAACTAGTCACAATCGAGTCAAAAAGGCAGTAATCGTGACTGATGGTAGGAGCCTAAGAAGAGCTGCAGCTTGTTCCCATTTGAAGGTTTAACTGATGTAACCTCACCTTTAGCATTTCTTCATGTATGCCATAATGCGCATAAGAGCTGAAGTAGACACTGTCTTCATCCTCCTGCAGGTTTGCTATCGTGTTTGTGGTTGATGTACCAGCTCTGGCATCTGCATTTATCACGAAATCCTGCACATATTGTCTGTAATCAATTTAAAACACACCCTTGAGGCACGCTCAATGAACCACACAAAATTATACAACAAAAGAATTTTTCCAATAAACTTCCAGCCTTTTAACACTCTGACACCCTCTGCTGGTTTCACAGCTAAATTGCAGATTTCCCAGTCATGACCAATGATGGGGTGGCACTGTGGCTCTGTGGTTAGCATTGCTGCCTCACAGTGCCAGGGATCTGGGTGCAGGTAGCCATCTGTGCAGAGTGTGCACATTCTCCCTGTGTCTGCTTGGATTTCCTCCGGGTGCTCCATTTTCCTCCCACAGTCCAAAGATGTGCAGGTTAGGTGGATTGACTATATTAAAATTGTCCACAATGTTCAGGGATACGTAGGTTGGGTGCATTAGTCAGGAGTTAAATGTGGGGGAATGGGTCTGGGTGGGCTACACTTTGGAGGTTTGGTGTGGACTTGTTGGGTCGAAGGGCCTGTTTCCATGCTGTAGGAATTCTAATTCTAACTCTAATCAAGTTTGCTCACAGGATACTGGCAAAGGATGTGCAGATTTTAACTGTAATGTAAGCAGCTATTCAAACAAATCCACCACAATCCAACAGCTGCCATAAAAATTGGTTGTACTATATCAAGCCTCGTGTGCAGTTTCGCTTGCTACAAAATCATATTTAAGATGGTGGGGGGGGGGGGGGGGGGCGAATTTTACCAGTGTACGATGTCGGATGTGATGCACATTTAGCGAGGCAATTCACTCAACTTTATTTTTGGAATCAGGAACTGCATAAACCGAGTTAGTCAGCACCTACAGTGTTTAACATGTTCTTTGAGCCATCTTAAAAGTGTAGGTTTCATTTGAAAAGGTTGCCAAGATTGACTTTGCCTGAGTGAAATGAACTGAAGCCACTGTTGGATGTAAAACTCACAAGCAACATTATCTGGATGTGGACAACTTCAGCCCTGTGTGGTCGAGCTGCTACAATATGACCAACCTGTGCTCAACTCAGTTAAGCCACACAACCCAACACAGTTTCCATCAAGGATTTCACAGCATCCTATTAAAATCAATGAAACAGCCTATTTTAAATGTAGGGATTCTTCCTTCAAAATCATTCATCCCAAGATTTTTTTCACTCATTTTTAAAATGTTACTCCAATGCCTTTGTGCTGTTTTTTTCCTGGGATGGGGGTGTCACTAGAAAGGCCCATCATAAGACGACAACAAATAGGAACGACGTAGGCCATTTGGCACACTGGACCTGCTGCACCATTCAGTAGGGTCATGGCTGATCCAACATTCCTCACATCCACTTTCCTGCCCTTTCCTCATAACCTTCGCTCCCCGACTGATCAAGAATCTATCGATCTCAGCCTTAAATGTACAGAAGGACTCTGCCCCTACCACTCTCTGTGGCAAGGAGTTCCAGACCCTCTGAGACACTAAATTCCTCCTCATCTCAGTCTTAAATCAACACCCCTCAATTCTGAGACAATGCAGCCTGGTCCTCAATTCTCCCATCCTTTATTGTCATGGTTCATTTCAGAGGGCTGTTAAGAATCAACCACATTTCTATGGGTCAGGAGTCACATGTAGGCCAGACGAGGTAAGGATGGCAGTTTCCTTCCCTAAAAGACATTAGTGAACCAGATGGGATTTTCGTCACCATTATTAAGACCAGTTTTAAACTCCACATTTATTAATTGACTTTTTATATTCCATCAGCTGCCCTTTCGCAGAACCACAAACCTCCGCCCACCCTCCACCCCCATCACAGATGTCTTTTATTTTATTGTTAAAGAATTCAAAAACTAACTCCAGCTGTCGCCCAGGATTCCATCGTGCTCCCCTTGGTATTGTCCCATTCAAGGTTTGTAATCTCTAGAGGTCAGGGGGCACAGGAAAGGAAGAAAGTTTTCTGAAATAAATAAAATTCACATACCGCATTTTTTCAAGGTCTCCCATGATCCTTTCCACAGCTGCCTCAGCCTCCTCAGCTCTCCTCTCTGCTCTGTGTAAATGCTGAAGCTGTGCTGCTCGCTCCTGGCTCTCCACATCCAGTGGTTCTACCGAACAGGTTTGTGTTTCTGTACATTCCCAGAGCTCATCGACATCTGTGAAGACAACAGCCGGTGAGTAGGGTCATCGAGTGAACCCAGCCAGCACAAAGGCTAAACAGGTCAACAGCCTGCGCCCCTCTAGTAGGGGTAGGGATTGTGCTGTACACAGGCTAGGGCAATTGTGATCAGTGATGCTGAAGCTAACTAAGTGTTACAGCGCAGAGAAAGGCATTGTGTCTACATGAACATGAGCACCTGCTGCAGGCTGTGTTTTGATTGGTGCATTTTGCTTCTGTCCATTCAGCAACTTTATAGAACATAGAACAATACAGCACAGAACAGGCCCTTTGGCTCACGATGTTGCACCGACCCGTGAACGATTCTCAGCTCATCCCCCTACACTATCCCATCATTATCCAAGGGTTGTTTAAATCTCCCTAATGGGGCTGAGTTAACTACATTGGCAGGCAGGGCATTCCATGCCTTTACCACTCTGAGGAAAGAACCTGCCTCTGACATTTGTCTTAAATCTATCACCCCTCCATTTGTAGTTTAGGTGAAAAACAAACATGCTCACATTTGAGAGAGGGGGAAATATTGTACAAAGACTGTGGAAATTCCTTCACAGCTTTAGACTGAAGGTTATGACAAAAAGAGTAGTATAAGCAGTTGTAGCGATTGTAACAAGGTCAGCCAGGTGGACCTCATAGAATATGAGTTCCCTGATTGGGGCTGTTAATCTGGTCCAGTCAGGGAGCCCTGGCTGACAGATATAAACAGGAGTGCAGGGTTTGGGGCCTAGCTTTGCTGCTCCTCTCCCTTGTAAAATTGCTGTCTCTTGTACAGCTGTAAATGTTTTTTAAACTGTTTTGTAACTTGCTTAATAAAATAAAAAAATAAACAGGAGTGTCAGAGGTTCTGTTCACTCTGAGAGCTGGCTTTGAGGAAGCTGGATCAGTGACAAGATCGATCCATGTGTAAATAAAGGGGGACTTGGTAACGGGATACCGGCCTCTCTGGAGTTATTTCAGCAGTAAATATCTGAACAACATTAAACCCGTTAATATTATTCACTGGTAACATTTACCCTTTAATTTTGGATTCTCTTCATTTGAAGTCATCACTCTTACAGGAAGATAAAGAAAACTTAGCGTTGGATGGATACTACATGCCCCCTCCGGGGGTTTGCAATCACATCTTTGTGAACAGGTTGATGAGAAAAATAATTTAAAAGAGAAACAAAATAAAGCAGACCCAGGCACTCGTGTGGCGCAGTGATAGTGTCCCTAATACTGGACTAGGAGACCAGGGTTCAAGTCTCACCGGCTCTAGAGATATGTAATAACATCTCTGTGAACAGGTTGATTAGAAACATAGCATAAGTTAAAAAACATTTCAAAAGCTGACCTCATTATCAGTAATGGCTCCATTTTAGTGTTCAGCAATAAATTAGATTCCCTTCCAGTCAGACTCGCTGACTTATTATAGTAAGTTAACAATCAAGGGTAGATTGGAGTTTGTTAAAACCTAAACTGGCCTCAATAATTATCATTACATGGTTGGGGCAGGTGGGTAAGAGTGGACAGGCTGTTATTCCCTCAGACAGTGAATGATATCTTCACTCCTTATATTTAAAATGGTGGAATGCAAGAGGGAAGAGTATCATTAGTTAATGCAACATGTCCGTTGGAGGTATCAGTCAGAATGACAGTTACCCCTCTTCTTTCCTGCCTGGGCTTTCTTTACAACTCACTTCAGAAGGAAAGGCCAGCAAGACAATTAATATTTGGAGATTTACAAACAGGTCATATTGAAGCTCTACTTTGAAGTGAACAAGATGAGTCAGCTCCTGTGGTGCAGTGGTAGTGTCCTATGCTTGGACTTGAAGGACAAGGTTCAAGTCCAACCTGTTCCAGACGTGTGTAATATCATCTCTGACCACAAGACAGAATAGCACAATTAGGCCATTCGACCCATTGAGTCTGTTTCACCACTCGATCCTGTCTGATGTTTCTCAACCCCCTTACTCTGCCCCCTTACCCTGCAACTCTTGCTCCCCTCACCAATCAAGAACCTATCTACCTTTGTCTGAAATGTACTCAATGGCTTGGCCTCCACAACCCTCTGCATCAATAAGTTCCACAAATTCCTGACCTTCTGACGAGGGGAATTCTTCCCCGTCTCTGTTCTAAAGGTTTGTCCTTTCACTCTGAGGCTGTGCCCTCTGGTCGTAGCGACTCCGAATGGTGGCAACATTTTCTTCACATCCACACTATTCAGGCCTCTCAATATTCTATAGCTTTCAATCAGATCCCCCTATAACCTTTTAAACTCAATCGAGTACAGACCTAGAGTCCTCAACTTCTCCTCATATGAGGAGCCCTTTGTTATGGGATTATTCTTGTAAACCTCCTCTGGACCATCTCTATTCAGCAAGTTGGTGAGAAATTATCTACAAGACGAGTCAGACCGGAACATGTCTTTCCATCCGAGCCCACACCCCCCGCCCCCAAACCAAGCCTGCCCTCAGTTCCACAGACCATAGAACCTAAGAACCCTGAGATCCATGGGGCCTCCTGCATAAGTCTGCCTGCACTCCCAGCAACACCCATTGCCATGTTCTGTCTCACGGAGGCGGAGCTCCCAATTAGCCCAGGCACAGTCTGATTTGGTGGCAGGGTGCACTAGTTCTGGGCCTGTCTGCCACCTATGAGAGGTACAGATATGGAAAAGACAACTACCATTAACCCTAGGGTGGGAGAATTTCAAGACAAGAGACATATGTTGAGAGATTTAAAAAAGACATGAGGGGCAAATGTTTTACACAGAGGGTGGTTCGTGTGTGGAACGAACTCCTGAGGAAGTGGTACAATTACAACATTTGAAAGACATTTGGATAGGTACATGAATAGGAAAGGTTTGGAGGGGGATGGCACAGGAGCAGGCCGGTGGGGCTAGTTTATTCTGGGATTAGGTTCAGTATGGACGGGTCGAACCAAAGGGTCTGTTTCCGTGCTTTATGACTCAGAGGGGACCAATTGGCATGGCCCCCATCCAATCCTGCCCATAAATTTCCACCCAAAATGCTTTGCACAAACCAGACGGCTTTAAAACAAATGGTATAATTTTGAAGTGCAGTCAGTTGAAGACACAGAAACAGAAAATAATAACAGGAGTAGACCATTTAGCGTTTGCCATTGAGTATAGTCATGGCTGACCATCCAACTCACTCTCCTGTTCTTGCTTTCGTCTCCATACCCATTGGTGCCTTTAGCCGTAAGGACTATATCTAACTCCTCCCTGAAAATGGTCGATATTCAATACTCATGGTGTCCTGACAGACTAGCTCCCTTAGTGTTGTCTGCCTGTTTTATTAACTCCCTCAGCAAAATGGAGAATTGGTTGTCTGGAAACACAAAGCCAACAGTGTGGTGCTAGAAAAGCGCAGCAGGTCAGGCAGCATCCGAGGAGCAGGAGAATCGACGTTTCGGGCAAAAGCTCATCAGGAAGCCCAAACACAGAGTATGACCTGTCACCAAGAATACTGAAGGACTGAGATCACCCACCAGACAACAATACCCTAACTGAGCTGAAAATGTGTTGCTGGAAAAGCGCAGCAGGTCAGGCAGCATCCAAGGAGCAGGAGAATCGACGTTTCGGGCATGAGCCCTTCTTCAGGAATGAGGAAAGTGTGCCAAGCAGGCTAAGATAAAAGGTAGGGAGGAAAGATTTGGGGGAGGGGCGATGGAGATGCGATAGGTGGAAGGAGGTTAAGGTGAGGGTGATAGGCCGGAGTGGGGGTGGGGGCGGAGAGGTCAGGAAGATGATTGCAGGTTAGGAAGGTGGTGCTGAGTTCGAGGTGGAAGGAGGTTAAGGTGAGGGTGATAGGATGGAAGGACCTATCACATTTCCAAAGCCCCTCCCCCAAGTCCCTCCGCCCTACCTTTTATCTTAGCCTGCTTGGCACACTTTCCTCATTCCTGAAGAAGGGCTCAATGCCGAAATGTCGATTCTCCTGCTCCTTGGATGCTGCCTGACCTGCTGCGCTTTTCCAGCAACACATTTTCAGCTCTGATCTCCAGCATCTGCAGTCCTCACTTTCTCCAACAATACCCTAACAGCAATGTTGTGAAATTTGAAAGGGATCAGAAAAGATTTACAAGGATATTGCCAGATCTGGAAGGTTTGAGCTACAGGGAGAGGCTGAATAGGCTGGGATTATTTTCCATTGAGCATCAGAGGCAGAGGGGTGACCTTACAGAACATAGAACATTACAGTTCTTTGTTCTTTGGCCCTCGATGTTGTGCCAACCTGTGGAACCAACCTGAAGCCCCCCTATTGTACACTATTCCATTATCATCCATGTTTGTCCGATGACGACTGAAATGCACTTAAAGTTGGCGAGTCTACTACTGTTACAGGCAGGGTGTTCCGCGCCCCTCTGACATTTATATAGAGGTAAATAAAATTATGAGGGGTATAGATGGGATAAATATTCAGGACTTTTCCTGAGGTGGGGGAGTCTAAAACTAAAGGGCATAGGTTTAAGGTGAGAGGGGAAAGATTTAGATTAGATTAGATTACTTAGATTACTTACAGTGTGGAAACAGGCCCTTCGGCCCAACAAGTCCATACCGACCCGCCGAAGCGCAACCCACCCATACCCCTACATTTACCCCTAACACTACGGGCAATTTAGCATGGCCAATTCACCTGACCCGCACATCTTTGGACTGTGGGAGGAAACCAGAGCACCCGGAGGAAACCCACGCAGACACGGGGAGAACGTGCAAACTCCACAGTCAGTCGCTTGAGTCGGGAATTGAACCCGGGTCTCAGGCGCTGTGAGGCAGCAGTGCTAACCACTGTGCCACCGTGCCGCCCACTAAAAGGGACCTAAGGGGCAACTTTTCCATGCAGAGGGTAGGGCATGTATGGAATACGCTGCCAGAGGAATTGGAGACGGCTGGTACAATTACAACATTTAAAAGGCATCTAGATGGGTATATGAATAGAAAGGATTTGGAGAGATATGGGGTAGGTGCTGGCAAATGGGACTAGATTAATTTGGAATATCTGGTTAACATGGACAAGTTGGACCAAAGAGTCTGTTTCTGTGCTGTACATCTCTGTGACTCTATGATATGTCATCACCCTCAGGAGGAGCTGGGGAAGGGGACAAAATAGAAGCAGAGTAACATTGAAAATTGGAACAGGTGGAGACCAGGACAGTGTTTATACCGACAGAGAAATTCCCAGTGGCGAGTATTTGAAAATCACCCAGTCATACAATCTTGCAAAAACTGGTGGAGATGCGGATGCTGCAAATCACAAACAAAAACAGGAATTGCTGGAAAAGCTCAGCAGGTCTGGCAGCATCTGTGGAGAGAAGTTGGTTAACGCTTCAATTTTGAGGAAGGAGCACTCGACCCGAAAGAGTAACTCTGATCTCTCTCCACAAATGCTGCCAGACCTGCTGAGCTTTTCAGGCAATTCCTGTTTTTCTACACCAATCTCGCACCCTGATTTTAAAAATGTGACACACATGTCGTGATCCTTATTACAAACTAAGAGGCTTGCAATTTTGAGACACCAGAGAAAATACAAATTCTTCATAATACAAACAATAAAAATTATCTGTACCAAACTGGAGTAAAGGATCATCAGTGGATGGTGGTTTCATATATTCTTCACTCTCCCAAGGGACGTGGCCCACTATGGATTGGAAAGATTCTGCAGAGGGATTCTGTGAAAAGGAACAAACGGTGGCGATCATTCTCCAATAAAAGCAACATACCACAGAGGCTGAAAATCTGAAACATACACAGAGAATGCCGGAGAAATTCAGAGAGTCTGGCAGTGTACATGGAGAGAGAAACAGAGTTAACGTTTTGTGTTAACATCTTTCTGCAGATGCTGCATGACCTGCTAAACTCCATCAGAATTCTCGGTTTGTAGCCATTATTCTCTTCTCATCACTGTACATGTTAACTGCAATTAAACCGTCTCAGTTCAATCCAATCTCACTCAGTTCAAAGCAAGTTATTGCCCTCCTTATTTAATTTCAATCAGCACAGCATTCTCATCCAAAAGGATGAGATGAAGGAATAGATGTATTTCCAAGTTGCAATGCCTTTCCAAGAAATTTATGATTTTATCACATTTACACACGGAAACAGGCTCTTCGGCCCAACTCATAGCTGATATACAGATATCAAGATGGAATATAAACCAGATTGACAATGGTCAGAGAACTGAAGAGGTGGCACCATTTTTTTGTTGCATAGATTTAAGCCAACACTTGTGTTTTAAAATATAAAAGATTGTTTTGTGAAGCTGGCTCTGTCAAGATGTGCAGTTTTTAATTTTGCTTGCAATATTAAGTTGGCAGTGCCATGTAGGTAAATCATGGTATCGATAGGTCTCTGTAAGTTACTGAAATTGATTGACCAGTAGAAAGTTGGAAGAATGGGACCTCCTCCAAAGACAATGCCCACAATCCCCCCCCCCCCGTGCCAGTCTAGTCACTGTGGTACTGCTTGGGAAGGTGCGTCCCCAGACAGTGTGTTCATTCTTGGGTAAAGAAACAAAACCACTGACAGCCATTATTCATGATGACAAATTATAATGCAATTATATTTGCTACAAATGTGCAGGTATACAAACAAACCTCTTTGAACACCATAAAGCAATTGTTGGATGGTTTCTACAGAACAGATGTACCCACAGTCACTCCTATTCTACAAAACTTCCTGATGCAAGCATTATGTGCATTCCTCTATTATGTTTCCTTAATAGTTAGCGCCAAACATTGCCAGCTTATCTCTGCCAGGTTTCACACAGTGATATCAGTGACATTAAATATTAGAATTGTTTGGAGTGAATTACAGAATGATTAATACAACTCGGAATTTAAAGTAGACTGCAGTAGAAAGATTCATAAATTGCCTGCATCCATCTCCAGTTCCTGCACAGTGTTCAATGGAAATTTTATCCACATTGACTATTGTTTTCCTGGAGTTAAAGGCTTTTAATATCACCTTGCACACTGTGAGAAGACCACAAGAGTTTGATTACTAGATTGAAAAAACAAAGAAAATACTTTTCAGACACATCAAAACTTACTGTGATTCTAATGAAATTGACAAGCTTGATGAACCCATAACAATCGAGACCTGAAAAAGATACTTCCTGTTACCATCAAAATACACAATTGACAAAATATTCAGGTTCTTAAAAAATTATAGATTTAATACTTAATTGTTTTCCAATTTTAAAAAAAAGCAGTTTGAATGTGGAAGACACAATGACCCTAAGGTTTCAGTGTTGTGTTTCAACTGAGAAAAGACCTACCATGCTCGTGAACTATTTGGGTAATATCAAACTGGTGGTCCACTCTACAGTGAGAAAAAGTATCTTCAGTTGAACTGAATAACCTGTTTACAAAGAAAAAAATTCCAATTACCTTCAATGTTTTTAGTTTTAATAAATATAGTGATGAATGCATTAATGGAATTAATATCACTGAATCTCCCACTATCAACATTCTGGGGTTACTGCTGACCATAAACTGAATTGAACCAGCCACATAAATATTGTGATTATCAGAGCAGGAACCAAAGCCTGTTCACCATCCACAAGGCACAAGTCAGGAGTGGAATGGAATATTCACCAATGGATTGGATAAGTGCAGCTCCAATAGCACTCGAGAAGTTCAACATTGTCCAGGATGATGGAATCAGCTCGGGTGGCAAAGACCATGGGTTTGGAAGGTGATATTGAAATATCCTTGCTGAATTATTGCAGTGCATCTAGCAAACGGTTCACACTGCTGCCAGTGCATTGGTGATGAGGGGATTGAATGTTGAAGTCTGTGGATTATGAGGCAATCAAGTGGGTTGCTGTATTCTAGATAGTGCTTGGGTGCTTCACTGTTGAGACTGTGTTCATCCAAGAAAGTGGTGAAATGGAACTAAGGGTCAAACCAGTAACAAGGGTACTTAGGAGCTGTAGTTCAGGGTTCTCTTAAGGTCAACATGCAGGTTCAGTGGGCAGTTAAGAAGGCAATGCAATGTTAGCATTCATTTCAAGAGGGCTAGAATACAAGAGCAGAAATATACTGCTGAGGCTAGAAAGGCTCTGGTCAGACCACATTTGGAATACTGCAAGCAGTTTTGGGGCCATCTCTAAGGAAGGATCTGCTGGCGTTATGGGGGTTCCAGAGGAGGTCTACAATAATGATCCCGGGAATGAAGGGCTTGTCATATGAGCAGCGGTTGAGGATTCTGGGTCTGTACTTGTGGGGTTTAGAAAGATATGGGAGGATCGGATTGAAACTTACAGAATGCTGGGAGGCCTGAATTGATTGGACATGAGGAAGACGTTTCCACCAATAGGAGGGGCAAGTACCTGAGGCCAAAGCCTCAGAGTAAAGGGACCTCCCTTTAGTACTGAAATGAGGAGGAATTTCTTCAGCCAGAGGGTGGCGAATCTGTGGAAGTCATTTCCACAACCAACTGTGGAGGCCAAGTCACCGACTGCATTTCAGATAGAGATAGATCAGTAAGGGGGTCAAAGGTCATAGGGAAAAGGCAGGAGAATTCTGTTCCTATATCTGGTTTTACATTTGCCTTCACATAAAGCCAGATTGATTCAGTCATGCAAGAGCAAGAAACAAGAAATCATTTGAAAAAGAATTGATTGCTCCTCTGGAGGCAGAGGTGCATTAGGATGTTTCCAGACAGATGAACCAAGATGGCTGAAATCACCTCCTTCATGCATTGTTATTCTGCTTTAAGCAGCAGCAGGGCCATAGGACTTGGAACAGAGAGCGACTGTTCATCATGTTGACAGTGCCAACACCAGTCTACAAGCAATTCATTATCTTCCCTGGGAATTGTTATCAGTTTTTATTTGGTATGTCATTCCCAAGGTGTTTTATGATCAGTCAGATTCTTGAAGCATATTTGGAAAGCTATCAAATAAAGTCCAGAATCTGCAAAGAGACATACATTTTCGGTCACAGAAAATCCGTAGAGTCTGAAAACGGCATCTTCTGGTTCATTTGTAGACACAGTGCTGCCAAAAACTTTCAAATGAGAAATAAATAGCTTGCGTCTCTCTATCTTTCAGATTTTGATGGGCTTGTATCATCTGCTCACAAAATATTATTTCCCTGAGGAGTTATGAAGGGTCAGATTCTACTAATGCACAACTTCCAATAGCATTTCTGCTGTGAACCAGTTCTTGACTCGACATCCTTCAGCTCAAAAGAATCTTTTGCCAGAACACAGCTGAGGTAAGGGCACTGAAGCAATGGAGTCCCATCCTGTCAGACAACAAGAAGAGTGGAAAAGAAAGACTTAACTGAAAAACAAACAGGAGAACAGAGAAGTAGGAATTTTTAAAATTTAAATTTGGCAGATTTTAAACAAAAAAAATTGCTGAATCAGCTGACAATTTGAAGGAGCACTGAGCCACAACTGGAATAGCTAACTTTCAGTGGCACAGCACAACTGGTAGACATCAACCCTTAGATTAGATTCCCTACAGCATGTAAACAGGCCCTTCAGCCCAACAAGTCCACACCGACCCGCCGAAGCACAACACACCCAGACCCATTCCCCTACATTCACCCCTCCACCTAACACTACGGGCAATTTAGCATGGCCAATTCACCTAACTTGCACATTTTTGGATTATGAGAGGAAACTGGAGCACCCGGAGGAAACCCACACAGACACGGAGAGGATGTGCAAATTCCACACAGAGAGTCACCTGAGGCGGAAATTGAACCCAGGTCTCTAGCGCTGTGAGGCAGCAGTGCTAACCACTGTGCCACCGTGCTGCCCACTGTTGTGGGTCGCCTCCTACACAGATCAAAGGAGGACTACAGTATGCAGGTTAACTGGGTGTTTATTCAAATAACCTTGAAGAGATAGATAGATGGATAGACAGAAAGAGGCTAAACAGTGGAACCGGGGTGTCATTGTGTATGTATCACAAAAAGTTGGTTTGCAGGTGCAGCAGGTAATTGAGAAGGCAAATGGAATATTGTCCTTCATTGTTAGGGGGATGGGGTTTTAAAACAGGGAAGTAATGCTGCAGCTGTATAGGATGCTGATGAGGCCACACATGGGGCACTATGCACAGTTTCGCTCTCCTTTATTTCAGAAAGGATGCACTCACAGTGTAGGAGTGCAGAAGAGGTTCACTAGGTTAATTCTGGAGTTGAAAGGGTCAGTTTTTAAGGAGTGGTTGAGTGGACTGGAACTATACTCATTGGAATTTAGAAAAATGAGGGGGATCTTATAGATACATATAAAATTATGAAGAGAATAGATAAGATAGAAACAGGGAGGTTGTTTCCAATGGCTGGTGAAACTAGAACTAGGGCCATAGCCTCAAAATAAGAGGGAGCAGAGTTAGAACTGAGTTGAGGAAGAACCTCTTCACCCAAAGGGTTGTGGATCTGTAGAATTCCCTGCCCAGTGAAGCAGTTGAGGCTACGTCACTGAATGGTTTTAAAACAAAGATTAACAGATTTTTGAATAGTAAAGGGATTAAGGGTTATGGTGAGAGGGTGAGTAGGTGGAGTTGAGTCCACAAAAAGGTCAAACATGATCTTATTGAATGGCGAAGCAGGCTCAAGGGGCCAGATGGCCTACTCCTGCTCCTAGTTCTTATGTTCTAACTCTGTCCCACCTCTATCCAATACATACTGAAAACCAAATCGGCTTTCATCCATTTTGTAATACAAAACTCCTACATTAGTTCCAAGAATGAAACATAAACAAACAGAAACCTTCCATCTTCAGTCTTTTTCATATCCCTTCAACAGGAAGCTGGTTGTCTTCCTGTACAAACTCTTCCTGGGAGTCTGCTCCCAAAGCTGATACTGGCATTAAGAAGTGCAAGAACACTTAGGGTATTCAAGGCTCATGCTTGTTAAAAATGTGTCTTCCAATACCACCTGGCAAACTCTCATCTCAGTCGTGCTATAACTACTTTGTATGAAACCTTAAAATTCCCACTTCAACCGCAATTACACCATTATGAGGACACTGACTAGTTTTTTTATTTACGAGTCTAAATACCTGTAACCGATTTAATTTTGCCCATAAAAATACAACAGTTCATACTGTCAGTCCACAGAGTATTGGGATAGACAGCAAACACTGAAACAAAGCTAACGCCAGAATCCTTCAAGTCAGACAGAAACCTTCAGATATTGATATACAAATGTGGAATTTGGGAACATAGGTAGGCCATTCAGCCCTTTGAATCTGCTACACCATTCAAAATGATCATGGCTGATCTGTTTGTGCTTGCAATTCAACAATCCTCCATTTGCTCAATAATCTTTGACTCCCCTGCCTAACAAGAATCTATCCAATTCTGGCCAATTCAGTGACCCTACCTCTTTAGAGACTTCCAAACGTCACACAACTCACAGAGAGAAAACGGTTTTCCTCGTGTCTTCATTTTGAAATAGCGTCCCTTAATCCTGCATCACACACTCAATGGGAAACACCCATCCCACATCGACCCTGTCCAGACCATTCAGGATCCTAACAACTTTGCCCCTCCCTCTTCTAAACTCCAGTCGAAGCAAGCCTAACCTGCCCAACTTATCATAAGACAACCCACTCAGTTCAGGTATCAATCTAGTCAATGAAACAGAAATACTGCGGATGCTGGAAATCTGAAACAAATACAGAGAACAGTGGAGAAACTCAGCAGGTCTGGCAGCACCTGCACAGACAGAAACTGAAGCAAGGTCAGCAACAAGATGTCGACAATATCCAGGCTTGGGCTGGCAAATGCCAAGTAACATTCGCACTACACAAATACCAGGCCATGACCATCACCAATAAGGGACAATCTAAACACTGCCCCTTGATATTCAATGGTATTACTCAGGCTGAGACGCTTTTCATTGACACATAGAAGGTTCAAAGGTGAATTTACAGAAGTTTATAAAATCATGAAGTGTATAGATAAGGCGAATGGCAGGTGCCTCTCCCCGAGGGTGAGGGATTTCAAGACGAAGGGACATATTTTTAAATTAACAGGAAAGGGATTTTATAAAGACATGTGGGGCATTTTTTCTTTTACACTGAGAGTGGTTTGTGTGTGGAATGTACTTCCAGAGGAAGTAGTGAATACGGGTAGAGTTACAACATTTAAAAGACATTAAGATAAATATTTGGAGGAATATGGGCCGAGTGCAGGCAGGTGGAATGAGTTTAATTTGGCTGGCATGGACTGTTTGGACCGAAGGGTCTGTTTCTGTGCTGTATAACACTATGTTTCCATGACTCATGTCTATCAGAGAGAAAACACAGTTTCCTCATCTCAGTTTCAAATAGGCATCTGCCAATTTTTGGACAATGAACTCTCTTTCTAAATTCTTCCACAAGTGGAAACATCCTTTCCACATTTCCCTCCGTATAGACCCCTCAGGATTTTATTTATTTCAAAAGTCACCTCAAATTCTTCTAAGTATCTGCATTTAACAGCCTAGTCTGTCCACCCTTTCCTTACAAAACAACTTGACCAATCCAAGTTTCAGTCTGCTAAGGCCAAAACCCTCTTACTTCTCCAAGGAATAGAGGCGCTAACTTTCCATTCAATCCAAGTAATACGTAGGTGGACAACCATTTGAAATGCCACAACAATCAAGGCTATGGGTCGAATGCTCATAAATGGGATTAGTGCAGATAAGTTGATATAGACGTGATGGGTAGAAGACCCTCTTCTGTGCTGAATGGGTTTATGACTCTATCTGATCAGCCAGTAGTTCAGCAAAGTGTTAACATAATTTTAAAAAAGTAACGGCATCACTAAACCAGCTCAACTACCTTTTTACGATCTGACCTACTCAACCACTTTGTTATGAAGAATTGGGGTGTACTGTACCTTTAGGAGAATTAAAGGCAGTAGAACTACCTGACAGAACCACTGTTCTGAAAAAAAGATACAATGTAACATGTACTCCAACTACTGAGGTAGCTAGGGTAGCTGGTTCCTGGAAACAAAACAGATTTGAATTAAGCCAAATAGTTTAAATTATACCCCAAAAAATACCAAACTCCAATCCAGTTTGAATTTAGTACATTGACAATCTTAAAAGCCAATGACAAAATCCAATGCTTTGGGGCGGGGGGGGTGGGTATAAGACCAGGGAAAATTGAACAGTTGAGGGGAGAACTGCCAAGCCAATGACATCTGCAAACTGTCCAGAAAAATAGCTCTCTTAAAAGATACCTTTATTGATCAGTAACCGGTGAAACGGTATCCCCAAGGAGAAGAAAAGACTGAAATACAGAGAAGATTGAAAGCTGCCTGGTTTTTAGATAAGAAGTTTTTGTTTGTACATCTTAATCAGGGGGTTTTATCAGTCTAGTCTTGTAGTGGGGAAAGTAAAAGATAGGTTAGAGGAAGGAATTACAAATAGTTGTTAGTTAATCATTCTCTGTTATACTTTAAGAAATAAAGTTGTTAATTTTTACTTTAAAAATAGTCCTTCGCCTCTCGAACTTTCACAGAATACTGCACGGGGTAAATGTTCTGTGTCGCACATTTACATTAAGCAGGAGAGTTTAGCCTGTGTCATAACAACTTTGAAACATATAATCTAGATCTGGAAACATTTGGAACATTTTGTGACAATGCAATTTTACCCCAATCCATGAGTGACATAAATATTTGAAGATTTTTTGACATAAAGTGATTTTTATTTTTATTTTTAAAGCAGAAAGCTAAAAGCACCTTTCACAAAACAGGCAACAAATTTGTTCTTGTCCTTTGGTCTGCTCTTCTTCATCCCAGTCACACCATTCCTCATCATCCATCTCTGACAATTCAGGCATCTCGTCGGTAACATCTTCTCTGTCTATCAGGGGAAAAGAAAACGAGTCAAAATCTATCAAAAAGACAATAAATGTTTCTGTGTTAAACTGAGATAGAGCATAAATCTCACACACACACACAAATAAAACTAGTCATAATGTCCACAAAACATCACTCCATCGAGTTGCAACATACAACTACACCAATTTATATGGCGCCTTACAGCTGAACAATTTCATAAGAAATGTCACAAGTGTATGATCGGTGACCCAGAAAAAGTAAGGAGATATTGGCAGAGGTTACTAAAACCTCGTCAAAAGGGTAGACTTTGAAGCCAGTCATAAAACTGGAATAAGGCTTAAGGAGATCATTCCATGATTTAAGGTCTGGACAGCCAAAGGTACTTTAACTACAGGAAAGTGAAGAGAATGGGTGGTGTGCAGAGACCAGAGCTAGAGGAATGTGGTGTTCTCAGTGGTATGGATGGACTCTAGGTGCTGACAGAGATGGAGGGAGGAGAAAAAGACTATACAGTAAACAGAAGAGGTGTCACTGAGCTGGAAGGTTCATGTTCAGACGTTTCGTCACCATACTAGGTAACATCTTCAGTGAGCCTCCGGACAAAGCATTGCTGGTGATTCTTGCTTTCTATTTATATGTTGGGGTTTCTTTGGGTTAGTGATGTAATTTCCTGTAATGATGTCATTTCCCATGGTGATGTTATTTCCTGTTCTTTTTCTCAGGCGGTGGTAAATCCAGTCCAAGTCAATGTGTTTGTTGATAGAGTTCAGTTGGAGTGCCATGCTTCGAGGAATTCTCGTGTCTCTCTGTTTGGCTTGTCCAGAAGAGGTGTATTGACAGAAACACACAAGATCCTGAGGGGTCCTGACAGGCTGGAAGTGCTTCATCCTACAGAAGATTCAAAACTTAGGGGCCTTCGTTTAAAAACAAGAGTTACCTGTTTAAAACTGGCATTTCCCACGGCTAATCCACCGAGCCGTACACTATGAACAATTTAACATGGCCCATTCACCAAGTCAACACATTTTTGGCCTGTGGGAGGAAACTGGAGCACCTAGAGGAAACACATGCAGACATGGGGAGAATATGCAAACTCCACATAGATAGTCATCTGAGGCTAGAATCAAACCTGGGTCCATGGCTCTGTGAGGCAGCAGTGATAACCACTGAGCCACTGAGCTGCACACGATGCCAAGGCTTCATAGATACATAAGAAACAGGAGCAGGAATAGGTAAATGAATTGAATTACAAGGACTAAATGCACAAACTTAGTTCCCTCGAATATAGAAGACTGATGGGGTGACCTCACCATGTTGTTACAAATTTGTAAAGATTTGGTGGGGTGAATATTGGGGCATGGCAGACAACTCCAAGACTGAGGTTCTAGGACACGGGTTTAAATCCCATCACGCTAACTGGTCAACAAAGAAGACCATAACACACTCATGGATTGTCAGGAGAATGCATCTGGTTCACTAACATCATTTAGGGAAGGTAATGTGCCATATTTACCTGGCCTGTCCTACATGTGACTTCAGACTCTCAGCAATGTGATTGACTCTTAAAAGCCCTCTGGGCAATTAGGGATAGGCAACCAATACTGGCCTCCTTAATGACGCTAAAAGCTAAAGATGGGCAGGTTAGATAGATTGGCTATGCTAAACTGACCATAGTTTCCAAGGATGTGTAGACTAGGTTGATTAGCCATAAAAAAAAGGAAAGTTTACAGGGATAGGGTAGTGGGAGTAGGTCTGAGTGTGGACTCAATGGACCAAATGGCCTGCTTCCACATTGTAGGGGTTCTAAAAAAAAAGACATAAAAGACATGAGCTCAAACCAATGCAAGGTCCTTTCCAGACTAAGATTGGAAGGTTGGTGGTCATTACAGGAGATAGATAAACACTTAGAACAAACTTCAGAGCAGAAAAAGACATGAGTGAGCCAGATGGGCTTTTGCAAAAATCACCAGTTGTTGCTATGGTCATCATTACTGAGTCTAGCTTCACATTCCAGTCGCTTTTATGAGCTAAAATTTAAACTCCACCGGTTACCACGGTGAGAAATGTACCAGTGTCCCCAGAACACAGACCTGGGTATCTGGATTACCAGCACAGTACCATTACCATGCCATCAGTGGTAGCTTTATCATGTGTATTATGTCCCTAAATATTATTTGTTTCCAGCCTGTTGACCAACATACAACTTAAAAAATCCACACCTTCAGAATAATCTTTATTTCAAATGGACTTTACAACTGAAGCTGAACAAAGAGTTTTGCCACGGTGGGGAACCTGCGGCATTCTAGGCCATTGTGTGTGGCCTTTTGAATGAATCCACATTTTGCAGCATGCACGAAAAATGCTTTCTTGCTTTTCAACCACTTATTGCTGTGAATCTACATTCTCCTACTAACCAAAATCAAGACGCTCTTAAGGTCACAAATGACGGATACCCATCTAGAGGATCAGCTAAAACTGCAGACCTGCATGCTGCAACCAAACATTCAAATGCTTTCCTACAAAAAGCAGTCACAACAAAGTCATTAAAAGGTTAGTTAACTTTAGAATTAACAGTTTTTTAAAATTAGTTAGTACATAGTAGTTAGATTTTTACAAAATAATGTGAATTTTGAAGAATATATAATTGAAGTTTCTTGGATGCGGCCTTATTAGATTACAACTAACATAATGCGGCCTTCCAACATGAAAAGATTTCCCACCTCTGAGCTTAGCAGTAAAACAACAACACACTCTGATCTCTATCCTGGCTGCTACACCAACCAAAGATTCATTGTTGCTCCATAACAGCAGAGTATTCTTTTCTTACGCTGCTGTGTGACAATCCTGCTACAGATCCCCCACTGCTTCCCAATCCATTCCATCGGTGTTATTACACAGGCTGGAGGAGGCAGCCCTCTTTATTGATGTCCTTGAAATTAGAACTAACAAACACCAGCTTCCAGCTGGAATGCTCTCTGCCTTTCTAAGGACCATGCAATTTTAAGAGGCCTTCCACTTAAATGTCTGAAGGCACCTTCCACAAACCCAGCCTCAGGATTTCCCAAATACTCAACGGCACATTACCCAGTCTGTCTCCAAAACTGAAAGGATAGGTTAAAGGCAGTTCCTCAGTGCGACAGAACACAGAAAGGTGTGTTCCACAAGGATTGATGAGGGACCATTATTGCTCCTGATTTATGTGAATGGTTTAGGTTGAAGAATGAGCAGCCCAATATCAACATTTGCAATGACACCAAATGGTGGTTTTGGGGAGAGTAAAGCTGGACGGGACGTGGATGGTGTAGCCAATAAAGAGGAATACTACATCAAAACATGAGAAGCTACTACCCGAGCAAAATGGGTGTTTTGTTTTCTTTACAAACGTTGCAGCTTGACAGGACATTGGTTAGGCCAATATTGTGAAGATTGTGTTCAATTCTGATCTCCCTCCTATAGGAAGGATGTGGTGAAAAGGTTCAGAAAAGATTTACAAGAATGTTGCCAGAGTTGGAGGATTTGAGCTATAGGGAAAGGCTGAACAGGCTGGGGCTGTTTTCCCTGGAGCATCAGAGGCCGAGAGGTGACCTTTTAGAGGTTTATAAAATTATGAGGGGCATGGATAGGGTAAATGGACAAACTCCTGTCCCTTGGGTGGGTGGGGGGGGGGGGGGGGGGGAGTCCAGAACTAAAGGGCATAGGTTTAGGGTGAGAGGGGAAAGATTTAAAAGAGGCCTAAAGGGGCAACCTTTTCACTCAGAGGGTGGTACGAGTATGGAATGAGCTGCAAGAGGAAGTAGTGGAGGCTGGTACAGTTGCAACATTTAAAAGCCAGCTGGGTGGTTATGTGAATAGGAAGGGTTTAGAGGGATATGGGCCAAGTGCTGGCAAATGGGACAAGATTAGGTTAGGATATCTGCTTAGCATGGACAAGTTGGAGCAATGGATCTGTTTCTGTGCTGTACGACTATGACTATTTGTGGAATGTCAGCATTACAGGTGGCCAGCATTTATTGCCCACCCATCCTTAACGAACAGATATTTCAATATAGATAACCAGCCGGCAGTGGTCATCCTGCACTTTCCTAGCTGATTACTGACAAGGTCACAGGTAGAGAATTAACCTGGACAGATGTCAGGTCGACCAAGATTCCATGACCTCAGTCAAATGACATCTTAAAGTTCAAGTTCTAAATCTTGTTTTCAAATCTCTGCCATTGCCTCACCCCTTGCTATCTCATATCTCCTCCAGTTCCACAATCCTCAGATACTTTCACTCTCCTAATAATCAGATCACCAACTGCTCCTCAATCAAGTCTGATGAAGAGTCATCTAGACTCACAATAAATTACTTACAGTGTGGAAACAGGGCCTTTGGCCCAACAAGTCGGCCCAACAAGTCCACACCGACCCGCCGAAGCGCAACCCACCCATACCACTATATTCACCCCTTACCTAACACTATGGGCAATTTAGCATGGCCAATTCACCTGACCCGCACATCTTTGGACTGTGGGAGGAAACCGGAGCACCCGGAGGAAACCCACGCAGACACAGGGAGAACGTGCAAACTCCACACAGTCAGTCGCCTGAGTCGGGAATTGAACCTGGGTCTCAGGCGCTGTGAGGCAGCAGGGCTAACCACTGTGCCACCGTGCCGCCCACAATATGTAGCTTGCTGTCTCTCCACAAATGCTGCCTGACCCAAAATTTGTTGTTTTCAGTATACTCCAAGGTATTGGGCCTGGACTTCCCTCAGCAAAACTCTATTTACCTCCCCGCACCTTACCTTAACATTCCCACCCTCGTCAACCAAGTTCCTGGTCACCTGACCTCATGGCTCCTTTATGACTCCATGTCATCCTTAGATAATACTCCAGTCAAGTCCTGGGACATTTCATTATGCCTGAGGTGCTACATAAATTGTAGTCCCTGACTCTTTCATCCTTAGCTACAATAGTTCAACAGCATTCGGTCCACACGATCTCACTCTTTACAGTAAATTTTACCTGCCTTGTTGAGTCTACTCTGATTCACTCTCCAGACCAGAATGTCATTCATGTAAATCCAAAACTCAGAGACCCAATACATCTCCCCAGTATCTATCCTCCACCCCTTACTACATGCTTCCACTCATTAGCACTCCCCACCACAAATATTACTCCTCTATTACCCATACACAAATTTTGCCCAACAGCCTAAAGCTAACTATAAATTGGTATTTCCTCGGTGTTTAAACTTTACAAATGAACACACACCTCTTTTGACTTGGAACAAAATTGGTCAAAATCTGGGTCTCTCTCCCTCTGTCCCCGTGCTCCCAAAACTCTCATTCCTAAATCCCTGCAGTTACTGGTCAGACTTCTCTCAGAAAGATCAGCTCACCCAGTCAGCCCCATGATGGGGGGGGGCAAGGAATTAAGCTGAAAATGTGTTGCTGGTTAAAGCACAGCAGATCAGGCAGCATCCAAGGAATAGGAAATTCGACGTTTCGGGCATAAGCCCTTCATAAGGAATTAACCCGACCCTCTACTCATTTAAAACCAGTCACCTTCAGTGGCTGCGATCTTGCAGAAAGCAGACCTTTTAATGCACCCGGAATGTTTTACCTGAAAGAAATATAAAACTGATGTTTACGCCCTGCGTCTGACACAACAACTTAAAATTAGCCCACTGAGTGCAGAACTGACCCAGCTACCAGCGTAAATCCCCTGCCAGACTCAGTAGCAGCGATACAGCGCCCGCTACAATGTTACAATTTATGTTACTCTTCATACATTAATGTCTCACCCACGTGGGTTTACCTTCACTCTCAGCCATGTTCAAGCTGCCGGGTCCATATGAAGTGTAATCAACACCCCCCAACCTATCCCATCCGCTTCCAGGTCAATGGGATGGCTTAGTTCGAGCAAATAGGAAGTATTTCTGCAGATTTGCAACGAGCCCGTTCAACACAACTTGCGTTCACGAGCTTTTGCTTTTAGTATTCAGTGCGATGCGTGTCCCGCATTAGATCTGGATATCGATCTTTAATTACAACACTTCATGGTGTCTAATTAAAACCTCACCCCGACATAAACAGTATTTTATAGGTAGCTCCATCTGGTGCTGTTAGTGAGAATTGACAATGTTTAAATAATGTGTTCAAACCAAGAAGGGGCAGTTGCAGCGCCAAGACGAATTATATGCACTGTCTTGCCATGCATAAGTAAGAAACGCCTTGGGTTTGTTCTGCAGTATAAACATTTTATTATAAGGTATAGAACATTACAGCGTAGTACAGGCCCTTCATGTTGTGTCGACCTGTGAAACTACCTAATCTAAACTATTCCATTCTCGTGCATATGTTTATCTGATGACCATTGAAATGCCCTGAAAGTTGGTGAGTCTACTGGTGCAGGCAGTGCGTTCCACACCCTACTACTCTGAGTAAAGAAACTACCTCTGACATCTGTCCTATATCTATGACTCCTCAATCTAACACCATGTCCTCTCATGCTAGCCATCGCCATCCAAGGAAAATGTCTCTCACTGTCCACCCCAACCCTTTGATTATTTTATATGTTTCAATTAAGTCACCTCTCAACCTTCTTGAACAAAAACAGCCTCAAGTCCCTCAGCCTCTCCTCATAAGATCTTTCCCTGGCCCCCACCCCATATCAGGCAACATCCTGGTAAATCGCCTCTGAACAATTTCCAAAGCTTCCACATCCTTCCAGTAATGCAGTGACCAGAACTGTACACAATACTCCAAGTTTTTTTATTTCAAAAATATACTCTATTCATAAAATATTTTGATAATCTGTACAATTGGTCATACCATACATAAACATAAACATTCCGTTTCTTGGTATACAGAGACAGAGTAATCAGTCATATATATCAGTCTGTACGATTACCATCCACATATTTAGCTGGGGGGTCAGCAGAGCCCCCTTACTGCATCGGCCCCTGTGCTTAGGCAGGCAGACGTTGCACGGTGGTCTTTCCCCACCGCGCCTTGGCGGCAGCTGCCCCAAGCTTCAGCGCATCCCTCAACACGTAGTCCTGGACCTTGGAATGTGCCAGTCTGCAACACTCAGTCGGGGTCAACTCCTCCAGCTGGAAGATCAACAGGTTTCAGACCGCCCAGAGAGCGTCCTTCACCAAGTTGATGATCCTCCAGGCACAGTTGATGTTCGTCTCGGTGTGCGTCCTGGGGGACAGAGTCCCACGTCATGGCACTGCTCGGAACGAACCTCTGCAAACACCACTGCATTCCTCTCCAGACTTCTTCTGCGTAGGCACATTCCAGAAGGAGGTGTGTGACAATCTCGTCCCCCCCGCAGCCGCTTCGAGGACAGTGTGCGATGCGACTGAGAGTCCGGGCGTGCATAAAGGATCTCACAGGCAGAGCCCTTCTCACCACCATGCTTTGGTGCTTGTTGGAAAGTTCTGGCGATGAGGCATTCTGCCAAATGGCTTTGACAGTCTGCTCAGGGAACTGTTAGATAGGATCCGCCCTCTTCTTTTCCCGAAGGGTCTCAAGGACACTACGTGCTGACCACTTCCTGATGGACTTGTGGTCAAAGGTGTTTTTCTTCATAAACTTCTCCACGAAGGACAGGAGATATGTAACGGTCCAACTACTCGGAGCGTTCCGCGGCAGTGAGGCCAGGCCCATCCTTCGCAACACCGGGGACAGGTAGAACCTCAGTACGTAGTGACACTTGGTGTTTGCGTACCGGGGAACCACACACGGCTTGATGCAGCCACACACAAATGTGCCATCAGGTGAGGGTGGCATTGGGTGTATTTTTCCCCCATTGCCCAGATCTTTATACATCGAGTCTCTTTGGACCCGGTTCATCTTTGGTCTCCATATAAATGGGAAGATGGCCCGGGTGACTGCAGCGGCACAGGTTCTGGGAATTGGCCAGACCAGCAATGACAGTGCCTCACACCTGATGACCAGGTTTTTTCCCGTGATGGAGAGCGACCGTAACTCCCATCTGCCCAGTTTCTGCCTCACTTTGCTGATACTCTCCTCCCAAGACTTGGCGCACGCCCCAGCCCCCCCCGAACCAAATACCCAGCACCTTCAGGTGGTCGGTCCTGACGGTGAAGGGATCGAGGATTGGTCGGCCCAGTTCCCGAAGAGCATGGCCTCGCTCTTGCCTTGGCTTACCTTGGCCCCCGAGGCCCGTTCGAACTGGTCACATGAGTCTGTGTACGGACTGCGGATCCGAGCAGAAAACGGCGACGTCATCCATGTACAGGAAGGCTTTAACCTGCAGGCCCCCGTTGCCAGGAATAGTCACCCCTCTCAGCCTCGCATCCTTCCTGATGGACTCGGCAAATGGCTCTATGCAGCACACAAACAAGGCAGGAGAGAGGGGGCAGCCCTGCCTGACTCCAGATCTGACTGGGAAGCTAACTGATTCCCACCCATTGATTGAGACTGCACTGACAATGTTGGTGTAGAGCAGTCTGATCCAATTGCAGATTCCCTCCCCAAAGCCCATTTTGGAGAGAACATCTCTCATATACCTGTGTGATATCCTGTTAAAGGCTTTCTCCTGGTCCAGGCTGATGAGGCAGGTGTCCAACCCTCTGTCCTGCACATAGGCGATTGTATCCCTGAGGAGTGCGAGACTCTCAGTGATCTTCCTGCCTGGTACAGCACAGGTTTGGTCAGGGTGAATCACTGGCCCCAGAGCAGACCTGACCCGGTTGGCGATTACCTTTGACAGAATTTTGTAATCCGCATTCAACAGTGAGATTGGTCTCCAATTTCTGAGTTCCTCCCTCTCCCCCTTCCGCTTGTAGATGAGGGTGACGATGCCTTTCCTCATGGATTCACTCATGGTACCTGCCAGAAGCATACTGACATACACCTCCAGCAGGTCCGGGCCAATCAAGTCCCACAGAGCGGAATAGAGCTCGACCGGTAAGCCAATGCTTCCGGGAGTTTTATTCTTTTCGAAGGACTCGAGGGCATTGGTCAGCTCGTCCAGAGATAGCGGCTGGTGGCTGATCCAGCCTCTCCTGTGTTCTGTCATCTAAGACCTCCATGATAGAGGACAGGAACGACTGGGAGGCCGCGCTGTTGGTCGGCTTCGCGTCATACAGGCTGGCATAGAAGGATTTGCTGATCCTCATGGCGTCAGCCTGAGATGACGTTATCGAGCCATCTTCTTCCTTCAGGCTGCTGAGCACGGAGCTCTCTTTGTGCACCTTCTGGAAGAAGAAACGTGAGCACGTCTCGTCCTGCTCCACCGAGCGGACCCTGGACCAGAAGATTATCTTGGAGGCCTCCGAGGCAAAGAGCGAGGATTGCTGGCCCTTCACCTCCTGGAGGTCCTCCATGACATCGGCCCCCAACGTCTGCAGCAGGAGCAGGTTCTGCATACTTTCCTTGAGCTGGGACAGTTTTCCCCGCCTCTCTCTCGTCTCCTGAACACCTTTGAGGATGAAGAATCTCTTGATGTTTCCTGTTACTGTTTCCCACCAGTCCACTAGGGACTCAAAGAAGGGCATTGCAGTTCTCCAACCTGCGTAGTCCCTCTTGAGCTCCTCAATGTTACCCGGGGTCAACAGCTTTGTGTTCAACTTCCACGTTCCCTTGCCCGCCCGCTGCTCGTCCTGTAGGTGACAGTCAGCCAGCAGGAGGCAGTGGTCAGAGAAGAACACCAGCTTGATGTCGGTGGATCTGACCGAGAGCGTTCAGGACACAAACAGGTAATCCGTCCTTGAGTGGATAGACCCGTCTGCCCATGACCATGTGTATCTACGCTGCGCTCCATCTGCAGGGGTGCTGAAGACATCGTGCAGCTTGGCATCTTTTACCGTGTCCGTCAGGGCCCTGGACGTGGCGTCCAGTTTACTGTCCCCCCCCACCGGATCGTCCATCTGCATCAATGATACAGTTGAAGTCTCCGGCCAGAATGACCGGCCTGGACGTAGCCAGCAACAGGGGAAGCTGCTGCAGGACGGCCAACCAGTCACTCTTGCCCACTGTGGTGTACACATTAATCAGTCTCAGGGGACCATTTCTGTACATGACGTAGGTGATGAGGAAGCGCCCGCCCACCACCTCCTTAACCTCAGAGATGGTGAAGTTGCCTCCTCACAACTGGATACCCAGGGCGGAGGCGCGGCTATCGTTGCCCCCCGACCAAACTGACGGCCCATGGGCCCACAAGCTCGACCATCTCCTGTAGCTGCTGAGGTGCGGTATCCCACACTCCTGCAGAAAGAGGACGTCGGCTTTAACACTGGCCAGGAAGGCCATCATAGAAACACATCACATAGCCAATTTGATGTTAGCACATTGATGCTGGCAATTCTTATCCCCATTTTAACAGTTTACGAGGTTACCAGTGTCCATTTGATGCTGGTCTTGCCCCTCCGGGGAGCTGTGTGCATCCCTGTGGTGACGGCAAACTGCTGGACCCTCCCAGGGCTGAGGTAGCTGTCCGGCTCCACGCTGGAGCCATTTCCCCACTCTGGTGTCTTCGGGTTGGGCCCAGGGTCCGCACCGTCCAGTTCTCCATCTGACAGCGGGGCTGTCACAGGACCGCTGCTCCCAGATACCTGGAGCTGTGGGCCGGTGGGTACCTCTTGGTTCTCACCGGGTTGGGGGAGGCCTTTACCCATCCCGACAGAGGGATCGTCTTTTCCTGCTTGGGCGGTGCTGCCCTCCTTTCTCCCCACGGCGCTCTGTCTCTTCCTCTGGTGACAACCCTCCTTGCGCCCGTCCTCACCGTCGGAAGAGCTGCCTGTATCCTCGTCATGTAGGTGTCGCTTCCCCCTTTGCTGGGTGGCTTTGGGGGCCTGGAGAGGTTTCCTCTTCCTGCTTTTGACAGTAATCCAATCCTCTGCCTCCTTTGATCCCTCCTCTTCCATTTCCTCCGTCTGTCTTGAAGGAGCTTGGATCGGCTGCTGCATCTCCCCGCTGTCTGCTGTCTGCTCCACTACAGCCTGCCCTTCCTTCTGGGTGCCACCAGACACCGGTCCCATGCTGTTTTGTGGTACTTTGCTGGTCTTAGGCGGTCCATGGCTCATGTTGCCACCTCCGGCCATCTGTGCATAGGTGGCGGCTCCTCATCTTGGGCAGGCTTTATACATGTGGCCCGCCTCTCCGCACAGATTACAGTTTTTAGCCTCTTTACATTCCTTGGTCGGGTGGCCTTCCTGCTTACACAATGCTGCAAGTATATTTTTGCAAAAAAAAGTGAAGATATATCTTCAGGTAATCAAGTTTTGAAAGAGCAAGCAATTTCAATTTCTGAAAACCACATCTGGATGCAAGTGTACAACAAAAAAAAGTTATAATTGTGGATTACTCCATCTGCTGGACTAAACAAAATAAAAGGGCTAATGTAAAAGTGTGTTTCCAATTTTGTCGGTTGCTCTGAGATTGCAGGTTTTTTTAATTCAGTTGTCCTAGTCACAACTCAGCACTCTCACAAGGGATGAATGCAGATTTCTCCAGCTTTCTCATTTCCCCTCCCCCAACCTTTTCTCAGTCCCAACCCTCAGACTCAGCACCGCCTTCTCGACCTGCAATCTTCTTCCTGACCTCTCCGTCCCACCCCCTCTCCGGCCTATCACCCTCACCTTAACCTCCTTCCACCTATCGTATTCCCAACGCCCCTTCCCCAAGTCCCTCCTCCCTACCTTTTATCTTAGCCTGCTTGGCACACCCTCCTCATTCCTGAAGAAGGGCTTATGCCCGAAATGTTGATTCTCCTGCTCCTTGGATGCTGCCTGACCTGCTGCGCTTTTCCAGCAACACATTTTTAAGCTCTGATCTCCAGCATCTGCAGCCTCACTTTCTCCTACTCTCCAATCACAACAAATACTGTTCACTCATTTTCAGAACAGAACGCTCATGTTTCATGTTCAATATCATCTTCATTCAGGTTCCACTTTTTAAATGTTTGATGAACATTTGGATTATGTACAAAAATTTTTGAAGTGTTTTGTACAAGAGTTTCTTCTAAGTTCAAGGAAGCAAATAATTGATAAAAACACTCAGTATCGAAGGGTATCAAAGTATAAAAATTAAAGCATTTCTACAACCGGTTCCTGTAGGAAATGGGTGGAAGAAGTAGGCCATTCAACCCATCAGGCTTGTGGCACCATTCAACTTGATTGTGGTCTGTCCATACCTCACCATTTCCTTGCCCTTTTGATGTCTCCAATACCTAGAAATCTAATGTCTTATTCTTTCACCAGATGTGGGCTTTGGTGTTAAAGCCAATATTTGTCCCGTATCCCTAATCGCCCTCTGAGTGTAGGTCTGGAGTCACGTGTAGGCCAGATCTGGTAATGGACCAGATTTTTTTTTTGACACTTTTTCGCCAGCAGCAACAAAACCAGTCTTCAGTTCCAAAACTGAATTCAAATTCCATCAGCTGCCATAGTGGGATTTGAACCTTTGCTTCTGGGATTGCTAGTCCAATGATATTATCACAACATCACTGTCTCCCTTTTATTAATCTATATCTTCAACATTCTCACTGATTGTGCTTCCACAGCTCTTTGGAATAGAGATTTACCTTTGAGTGAAGAAATTCCTCTTCATCTCAGTCTTAAATGGCTTATCTGTAAATCTTGAGACTGTGTTCTCTGATTCTAGTTCCCCAGTCCCAGCCAGGGAAAGCATTCTTATTGTATCTACCCTGTATAAATGTTCTAAGTTTTACTGGGATAACCTCTCATTCTTCTAAACTCTAGTGCAGAACTTCCCAAACCCTTTCCCACTATGAAGCTGTTTTGAGGCTTGAAACTTGTAGTGACCCCTCTGTCAGGACTAAGAGAGTAGAGTCTATCAGAAAATGAGCACAGCTTTATTAACTCCATGAGAGGTCCACAAAGGACTATTACTTGCTCAGAGTTCATACCCCAAACTTCAGCTCACGATCCCATTTGGATCCTTCCCCCAACTTTGGGAACACCTACTCTTGTGAATCTAGGCCAAGTCTCCACAATCCGTTCTCAGAGTGCAATCCCAGAATCACACAAATATTTTATTTTTGAAATTTGTGAACATGATCATTAAAACACAAAATTGCTAAATCTCCTGCGGCCTTAATAAATTTTGGCTTGAACCAGTGAAGATGTATTTTAGAGCTATAAGCATGAGAACCTCTTTCGAAAAAAAAGTGGAATTTGCTGAGAAAAAGATATATTTTGCCAAAGCACTCATCAAGACAATTCACAAGTAATGCCAAACTAAAGGGAAGATAACAGTTTGCTGTATGGAAGAAGACTGATGGTTGATTGGAAAGTGGACTTGTAGAGTGGAGACACCACTGTTGGAAGATGCACTGCAATGGAGATTGCACTTAACAGTGAACTGTCAATCATCACCTAAGTTTTATTTGAATTTTAAATCAGGCAACTTAACTCTGATTGATCAAGGCATTTCACTAAGAAATATTCTGTTGATTTGTGGCAGGTGTAAAGAACAGTGCTCTGTGTATTAACCACACGTAGATACCAGTACACATAAATGCACCAAACTGTGGGCTCAAGTGACAATTGTAAATTCTCACGCTCAGGATGGTGAGTTGTGGAATGTATACCTGGAGCCTGTATTGGAAAGACCAGGTCAGTATTTAAGAATTTGAATGGTGTGACATGACTTTGGTTGAAAATGTGTTGCTGGTTAAAGCGCAGCAGGTCAGGCAGCATCCAAGGAACAGGAAATTCGACATTTCGGGCCAGAGCCCTTCATCAGGAATGAGGAGAGGGTGCCAGGCAGGCTAAGATAAAAGGTAGGGAGGAGGGACTTGGGGGAGGGGCGATGGAGATGTGATAGGTGGAAGGAGGTCAAGGTGAGGGTGATAGGCCGGAGTGGGATGGGGGCGGAGAGGTCAGGAAGAGGATTGCAGGTTAGGAGGGCGGTGCTAAGTTCAAGGGAATCGACTGAGACAAGGTGGGGGGAGGGGAAATGAGGAAACTGGAGAAATCTGAGTTCATCCCTTGTGGCTGGAGGGTTCCCAGACGGAAGATGAGGCGCTCTTCCTCCAACCGTCGTGTTGTTATGTTCTGGCGATGGAGGAGTCCAAGGACCTGCATGTCTTCGGTGGAGTGGGAGGGAGAGTTAAAGTGTTGAGCCACGGGGTGGTTGGGTTGGTTGGTCCGGGCGTCCCAGAGGTGTTCCCTGAAGCGTTCTGCAAGTAGGCGGCCCATCTCCCCAATATAGAGGAGGCCACATCGGATGCAGCGGATGCAATAGATGATGTGTGTGGAGGTGCAGGTGAATTTGTGGCGGATATGGAAGGATCCCTTGGGGCCTTGGAGAGAAGTAAGGGAGGAGGTGTGGGCGCAAGTTTTGCATTTCCTGCGGTTGCAGGGGAAGGTGCGGGGAGTGGAGGTTGGGTTGGTGGGGGGTGTGGACCTGACGAGGGAGTCACGGAGGGAGTGGTCTTTTCGGAACGCTGATAGGGGAGGGGAGGGAAATATATCCCTGGTGGTGGGGTCCGTTTGGAGTTGGCGGAAATGACAGCGGATGATATGCTGTATACGGAGGTTGGTGGGGTGGTAGGTGAGAACCAATGGGGTTCTGTCTTGGTGGCGGTTGGAGGGGCGGGGCTCAAGGGCAGAGGAGCAGGAAGTGGAGGAGATGCGGTGGAGGGCATCGTCGATCACGTCTGGGGGGAATCTGCGGTCCTTGAAGAAGGAGGCCATCTGGGCTGTACGGTATTGGAACTGGTCCTCCTGGGAGCAGATGCGGCGGAGACGAAGGAATTGGGAATATGGGATGGAGTTTTTACAGGGGGCAGGGTGGGAGGAGGTGTAGTCGAGATAGCTGTGGGATTCAGTCGGTTTATAGTAGATGTCTGTGTTGAGTCGGTCGCCCGAGATAGAAATGGAAAGATCTAGGAAGGGGAGGGAGGAGTCTGAGACAGTCCAGGTGAATTTGAGGTCGGGATGGAAGGTGTTGGTAAAGTTGATAAACTGTTCAACCTCCTCGTGGGAGCACGAGGCAGCGCCGATACAGTCATCGATGTAGCGGAGGAAAAGGTGGGGAGTGGTGCCAGTGTAGTTGCGGAAGATGGACTGTTCCACATATCCTACAAAGAGACAGGCATAGCTGGGGCCCATGCGGGTGCCCATGGCAACTCCTTTAGTTTGGAGGAAGTGGGAGGATTGGAAAGAGAAGTTATTCAGGGTGAGGACCAGTTCAGTCAGTTGAAGGAGGGTGTCAGTGGAAGGGTACTGGTTGGTGTGGCGGGAAAGGAAGAAGCGGAGGGCTTTGAGTCCTTTGTGATGGGGGATGGAGGTGTACAGGGCCTGGATGTCCATCGTGAAGATAAGGTGTTGGGGACCGGGGAAGCGAAAATCTTTGGTTACCAAATGCTGGAGTTGGATTACTGAATTACACAATACAGAAGAGGCCCTTCAGCCCATTGAATCTGTCCCAGCAAAAGCTATCCTCATTCCTACTGAGGTTCATCCCACTCACCTGCACTGGGCCCATAGCGTTGAATGTTATGACATTTTGAGGGTTTATCCATTAATTTTAAAAAGGTTTTGAGGTTTGTCATCTCAATTACCCTCCGAGGCAGTGCATTCCTGATTCCCATCACCCTCTGGGTTTAAAAAAATACTGATCCTTAAATCCCCTCTAAACATCTTACCTTTCACCTTAAATTGTGCCCTCTTCTCATTGACCCTTCAATAAAGAGGAGCAGCTGCTTTCTATTCACCCTGTCCAAACCCATCATTGTCTTACAGACTTCAATTCAGTCCCCACAACCTTCTCTCTGATCTAAAAAAATGGATTTATCCAGCCTCTCTTCGTAGCAAAAGTGGTCCATTTCAGACAATATTATAATGAATCTCCTCTGCACTTCCTCAAGTGTAATTACATCCTTCCCTTTGTACAGAGGCCAGACTGCACACAGTACTACAATCATCACCTAGCTAATGTTCTTACAGCTCTAACATAACCACCCTGCCCTTATATCTATTCTATATTAGAGAAAGACGTGTTCTGTATGCCTTCTTAGCCACCCTATTAAGTTGTCTTGCTGCCTTCAGGGATCAGTGGACAAGCACCCCAAGATTCCTCTGAGCTTAAAGTGTTCTGCTATTCATTGAGTATTCCCTATTCCCTACTTCCAACGTGCATCACCTCACATTTAATTGAGAGCCTTGCCTTCAGCAGAATGGAGTGAGTGAAGAATAGTTAATGAATGGAGAACTTGTTAATCACACAATTACAAGGCATGTGTGAATAATTCTCAATAACTTAGAGTGGCGAGAGTTGGGTGTGATTGGGCAACTTCCCTACCAATCATCTTCATTCGAGCCAGGACTAGGGTAGGTCAAGTTTAAAACAGGGAAGCAGGTCAGCACAGTGAGATTAGGATTGGAGCTAATGGAGAGAATAAGCACCAACGCAGAGTGGAGAGTGTTAGTGTAATTCTGTGAACTCTCCAGAGCTCCAACAATCTGTTATCATTCAGAATGGAAGGCAATAGCCAGAATATTAATTTGGCATTTTGCAGCTCGCACATGAAAGAGGAAAAATGATTGATGTCACCGTGATAAATAGCAAGTATTATTGTTCTTCCTCCTCCAATATCATGAATTTGAATTCCAGGCAGAAAATTTACTGAATATTCTGGCTCACTGGGGTAGTGCACTGAAAATAAAGGCCCATTACTCTAGAGTCATCACAAATGTGAAACAATTTAATAATTCTACACAAAGTCTGCAATTTACCTGATTGACAGACCCAAGTTAAATGAAAATGTACAAGGGTTTCCTCTTCTTAAGAAGAAAAATAGCTATTTGATTATGATCTGCTAAAAGCAAAAAAAAAAGGACTACCTTATTGACACCTGAAAATATAACTTCTACCCCTTTCAATAAAACCTCCCTAACACATGCAAACAGATATAAAGAGGCAAGTTACCATTATTACAGATGTATTGAAAACAAAACAAAAATCAGTGAAGTACAGTTCTGTTACCAGTTGAGATCACAGGTGTCACTGTAATGTTTTCCATCAGCCCTTTCTAGTTCCTTTCTGCTTGTTGATGTGGACAGAAGGTTGTGGAAACACCAATTTACTCTCATTCATTCACTGGCTGAGGATTCACTCTTATAGTGTCTCTAGGCTGGTTCTCCTTTTGAGAAAGGAATGTGGAAAGAGATTGAGCTGTTTTCTCCCTCAGGGGCTGGATGTTCCCACTGTGTTGTCCAAACACAAATCTGCAGCCATTTAACCAGAAACCAACCAAATACTCGTTACTATACTGAATACCCCTGAACACACTCTGGTCCTCATGGTAAAACAAAATCAAAATATAGTCCCGGGAAAAACCACCCTGAACACATAACCATGAAGGTGACCAACCAGCATCCTGCCAGACAGTTTGAATAAGGAAATGTTGGAGATACAATACGTAATGAGTTTCAATGACTCATTATTTAAAAAAAGGCACCATCTTCATTCACAATTCCACTTAAGTAAACGTTTGTCATGTGATAAACACTAATAAGATTCTGTATTAATGTGATTCTTATTTGGAAAGCCACATTAAGACAATGCTAGCTATTGTTAATTAAAACCTTGAACTTGATAATTACTGGATTACTATATAAGGTACGGTATGATCAGAAATTGCATCCCCCTTGCCCAACGCCTCCAAAGGTCTACGTTTCATCAC
This sequence comes from Hemiscyllium ocellatum, assembly GCF_020745735.1. Lineage (NCBI taxonomy): Eukaryota > Metazoa > Chordata > Chondrichthyes > Orectolobiformes > Hemiscylliidae > Hemiscyllium > Hemiscyllium ocellatum. The sequence goes on from NC_083418.1 coordinate 76,933,719, forward strand.
ATCATGGAAATGCTTTTGTATTCCAAGTTACAAATGCAAAACCTACAAATAAATTATAGCATCAATGAACTTACACCACTACTATATGCTACAAAGTCTTATTTGTAAATAGCTGAAAACTATGTTAACTAGTCAACATTTTGGTTGCTTGGCTGTTTGATGATGATCCAAATCATGGTAGATATTCATTTGATCACAATAATGCTATAAATTAAAATTCAGAGACATAAGAAGTTCTTCAGATATTTCTTCAAAATAAACGTATTATTTTCATTTTTAAAAATTAAGATAATGGATTATTAATAGGATAAACTTTTGAAAACCAGTTAAAAACACACACAGGTTGGCTATTTCTAACAAAGTTATCAGAATGAACTAGCATTGACAGTGCTGTACTCAGGCACATGCAGTTTGATGACAGGACAGCAGATGGTGATGTTTTCAAGATGACCGGCCTTAAAACAGATATCAGAATGTAAGTTTTTCTGTTGCACTAAGTCAACTTACTGTGCCTCTGAATGCAATGACACTGTGCCTCTGAATGCAATGACAATCCTTTAAGAACAAATGGGGGCTCACATTGGCTTGTGGCAAGAAGATTGTTCAGGTGGGGTGTGGGGGACAGTGCCAGAGAGAGAGAAGAAAATTTCCACATCGACTGGGTGGGTTTCTAAGAATGTGAAATTCTACCTGTGGTCACTGTTTCCAAAGGGATCTTTTAGTCTGAGATCATTTATTAAACTTGCCTCATTAACACATGGCCAGATCCAAAACAGCCTAATGTCTAGTGGGATCCATAAGGTATTATTCAAGGAAACTGTACCGGATCCTCTGTATGAACTCTCCCTCATGGTCATCTGACACCAACCTGACTATTCCAATCTGCATGTGATTAAAGTCATCCATGATTAATATTCTGTCCTTTTGACATGCCCTTATTATCTACCATAGAATCATAGAATTTTACAGTATAGAAAGAGGCCATTTCTCCTACCATCTCTGAACCAGTGTCCCAAAACGTTACCCAGCAAGTCCCATTCTCCAAACCTATCTTTATAGCCCTCTAAATTCAGCTCTCTTTTGAAACCTCCTGTGGAATCCACCTCCATGACTCTCCAAAATCCTAACAACTCACTGAGTGAAGAAGTTTCTTTTCATCTCACTCCTAGCTCTTTTGTTGAAAATCTTGAAATTGTGACCCCTGGTTACTGACATACCAACCAGTGGAAACAGAATATTCTTCTTTATTCTGTCAACATTGTTCATAGTTTTGAATGCCTCATCTCTGAGGTCATCTCTTAAATCAAGAAGCCCAGTCTGACTCATCTAACATCCTTCATTCCTGGTATCTTTCTTGTACATATCCTTTACACTCTAAGGGCTTTAACATCCTTCCTTAAATAAAGTGCCTAAATCTGAACCCAATACTAAAAATCTAATCTAATGATTTATCAAGATGTAGCATTATTTCTTTGCTTTTGTACTCTATGCCCTCTTTATAAATCTGGGGATCTTATAAGTCATTTTAACAACTATTTCTCATTGCCTGGACACTCTCAGAGAATCATGCACATGAACCCTGAGGTCCCTGTGCTCCTGTACTCCCCTCAATGTTGTATCATTGAGCTTGTACTGTCTCTCTATGTTTCTTCCTCCAAAATGCAAAACCTCATATTTCTTTGCATTGAAAGTTATCTGCCAAGTGTCTACTCATTTGATCAACTTTTCAATATCCCTCTGAAGTCACTTAGCATCATCCTCACAATTCACTATTCTCCTTAGCTTCGTATCATCTGCTATTTAGAGATTTTTAGACACAACACTTTTTGCAAATCATTTATATAAATTAGAAAAAGCAAGGGTCCCAACACCAATCATTGGAGAACGCTACTTTCAATTTGTCTCCAATCTGAGAATTGCCCATCTCTCCTGATACTCTGTTTCCTACTTTTAGCCAGCTTTGAATCCATGCTGCTAAAGACCCATCAATCCCAAACATGTCTAATTTGCTAACCAAGCTGCCATGTTGTAATGTAGCAAATGCTTTATGAAAGTCCAAATTTAAAACATTCACAGCACTACACTCTGTGTCATCTCATCAAAAAACTCAATTTGTCAGACATGACCTGCCTTTGATAAGGTCATGTTGACCAACTTGTACTAACTTATTTTTATCTAAATGTATAGTTACCTTATTCTGTATTATGGTCACCGTCAGTTTTGTGGTAAAGGGATAAACAAAACATTCATTTAGACCCTTAGCTATGCCCTTTGCTTCAGCTATGCTTCTGTCAGTGAATCTTCTGACTTATTTTCTGTCTGACTGTAAAGTGACTGTTTGGAGGCTCATAAATTACTTCCACCAGTGTCTTCTTGCTCTTTTTATTTATCTCCACCCATATGGTTTCTTCATCTACTTTTCAAGAAGGGTAATAGGGAAATCCCTGGGAAATTATAAGCCAGTCAGTCTGTGGTCAGCAAAGGTTTGGAAAGAATTCTGAGGGATAGGATTTATGACTATTTGGCAACGCATAGTGTGATTAAAGGCAGTCAGCATGGCTTTGTGAGGGGTAGGTCATGCCTCACAAATCCTATTGAGTTCTTTGAGGAGGTGACAAGACAAGTTGACGTGGTCGAGCAGTGTATATGGACTTCAGCAAGGCATTTGATAAGGTTCCCCATGATAGGCTCATTCATAAAGTCAGGAAGTATGGGATACAGGGAGATTTGGCATTAAGGATTAAGGATTGGGTGGCTGACAGAAGGCAGAGAGTGGTTGTAGATGGAAAGTATTCTGACTGGAGGACAGTGTTGAGTGGGGTCCAACAGGGCTCTGTTCTTGGGCCTCTGCTCTTTGTGGTTTTTATAAATGATTGGATGAGGAGGTTGAGGGGTGGATTAGTAAATTTGCAGATGACACAAAGGTTGGAGGTGCCGTCGATAGTATCGAGGGCTACTGCAGGCTGCAGCGTGACATAGACAGGATGCAGGGCTGGGCTGAGAAATGGCAGATGGAGTTCAACCTGGATAAATGCGAAGTGGTACATTTTGGAAGGTCAAACTCGAATGTTGAATATAGGATTAAAGACAGGATTCTTGGCAGTGTGGAGGAACAGTGGGATCTGGGTGTGCAGGTATATAGATCCCTCAAAGTTGCCACCCAAGTGGATAGGGTTATTAAGAAAGCATATGGTGTTTTGGCTTTCATTAACAGGGGGATCAAGTTTAAGAGCGCGAGGCTTTGCTGCAGCTCTACAAGTCCCTGGTGAGACCACACTTGGAATATTGTGTCCAGTTCTGGTCGCCCTACAATAGGAAAGTTACAGAGGCTTTGAAGAGGGTGCAAAGAAGGTTTACCAGGATGCTGCCTGGACTGGAGGGCTTGCCTTACAAAGAAAGGTTGAATAAGCTCTGGAGAGAAGGAGGAAGATGGGAGACCTGATTGAGGCGCACAAAATAATGAATGAAATAGACAGAGTCAGTAGCCAGAGACTTTTCCCCAGGGCAGGATTGACTGGTACGAGAAGTCATAGTTTGAAGATATTAGGAGGAAAGTATAAAGGAGATGTCAGAGGTAGGTTCTTTATACAGACAGTTGTGAATGCATGGAATGCGTTGCCAGCTGTGGTGGTGGAAGCAGAGTCATTGGGGACATTTAAGCGACTGCTAGACATGCACATGGATAGCAGTGAGTTGAGGGGTGCGTAGGTTAAGTTTAACTATATTTTACATTAGGATTAAATCTCAGCACAACATCTGGGCCAAAGGGCCTGTTCTGTGTTGTCCCTTTCTATGTTCTAAGTTCTAATTCAAAACCATTTCTTGCTATCATTTTTATCCCATCCCATACCTACCTTGCTACCCGTCAAAAATGAGGTCTGCAGATGCTGGAGATCACAGCTGAAAATGTGTTGCTGGTTAAAGCACAGCAGGTCAGGCAGCATCTCAGGAATAGGGAATTCGACGTTTCGAGCATAAGCCCTTCATCCACCACCTCTCCTCCCTGCTTGTCCAATCAAAACATCATAGCCACCTCTGACCATGGCTCCTCCCACTCCATCCTGCCTTTGCATCATCTGGTCCTGCCCTCACTGTCCAAGCACCTACCTACTGACCTCTGCTGGTGCCACAGCCAATTGACATTACACCAGGTTACATCAGGACATGCAATTAATCCGCCAAATTAAAGTGAGCCATGGCCTTAAAAATCCAGGCACAAATTTACCATGGGTGGCATGGTGGCTCAGTGGTTAGTACTGCTGCCTCACAGCGCCGGTGACCCTGGTTCGATTCCAGCTTCGGGTGACTATCTGTGTGGTGTTTACACGTTCTCCCTATATCTTTCCACACGGGTTTGCTCCGGTTTCCTTCTGCAATCCAAAGATGTGCATTGACAACACTAAAGTGCTCAGGAGTTTATAGGTTAGGTGCATTAGCCATAGATAAATGTAGAGTAATGGGGAATGATTGGGTAGGGTACCCTTTGAAGGGTCGGTATGGACTTGTTGGGCCGAAGGGCCTGTTTCCACACTAGGGATTCAATAATTCTATGACTTCTCACCGTGAAAACATGGGACCCATAAACAGGCCCTGGCAACCCACAATCTGAAAGATAGAAAGAACTTGACCCAATAATGTCTTCTGTGAAATTGTGCAAGACAGACTCCCAACATCCAACCTAAGTATATTTATTTCACAGTAATAAGAGGAACAGAAAGATCAGTTGGTTGATGTAAGATTATTGCATTTATTCAAATTAACTAAAAACAATTTCAAATTAGATTTGCAGAACAATTGTTTCACATACAAATGATCAAACTGTAACAATGTTTGGTTGTATAATGTAATCAGTGTAATGCAAAATAATTACGTGATGCAATGCAAACTTTAAACATTAGAATGAGCAGGAATCCGCAAAGCAGCGCCTCAAACTTACTCCATCATTTCATAGCTAAAAGGTCACTTTCTCACCCAAAGGGTGGTGCATGGATGGAATGAACTGCTAGAGGAAGTGGTGGAGGCTCATACAATTGCAACATTTAAAAGGTATCTGGATGGGTATCCAAATAGGAAGGGTTTAGCGTGATATGGGCCAAGTACTGGCAAATGGGACTAGATTAATATAGGATACCTGGTCAGCATGGACGAGTTGGACTGAAGGATCTGTTTCCGTGCTCTATGTCTCTAACTGCTTCAGACTGAGGTAAGGAGAATTGTCTTCACTCAAAGGGGACGAATCTTTGGAATTCTGTACCCAAGGGTAAAAAATGAGGTCTGCAGATGCTGGAGATCACAGCTGAAAATGTGTTGCTGGTTGAAGCACAGCAGATTAGGCAGCATCCAAGGAATAGGAAATTCGACGTTTTGGGCATAAGCCCTTCATCAGGAATGCTGTACCCATGTCAGCTTTGGGAGCAAATTTATTGATAATCAGCTGTCCACTGACTCTTGAAAGATTTCCTTCATGCACACTGGGTATGATGTTGGCACAAGGTTAGTGATCCAAGTGTGGTGCTGGAATAGCACAGCTGGTCAGGCAGCATTCGAGGAGCAGGAGAGTAGATGTTTCAAGCATAAGCTCTTCATCAGGAATGTGGGGGCCCCTAAAGGGGTTGAGAGATAAATGGAAGTGGGGTGGGGCTGGAGAAGGTAGTTAGGAATGCGATAGATGGATGAAGGCGGGGCGTGATGGTGATAGGTCAGAGTGGAAGGTGGAGCAGATATGTGGGAAGGAAGATGGATGGGTAAGACTGTTCAAGAGGGTGGTGCTGAGTTGGAGGGTTGGTTATGGGATAAGTTAGGGGGAGGTTGATGAGGATACTAGTGAAATTGACATTGATTCCATGTGGTTGAAGGTTCAAAGGTGGAAGATGAGCTGTTCTTCCTCCAGTCATCAGGTAACGAGAATTTGGCAGTGGTGGAGGCCCAGGACTTGCATGTCCTTGGCAGAATGGGAGGGGGAGTTGAAGTGATTGGCTACAGGGCAGTGGGATTGTTTGGTATGTGTGTCCCAGAGATGTTCTCTGAAATGTTCCACAAGTTGACATCCTGTCTCCTCAATATAGAGGAGACCACATCGAAAGCAACGGACACAGTAGATGAGGTGTTTGGAGGTGCAGGGAAGTCCTCATTTTCCCCTAGGCTAGTAATCCTGCTGTCTAAACTAATGCTCTGGGACACAGATTTGAATCCCAACTGGCCAGCTGATTAAAATTAGTCTTTCAAAAATCTGGAATTGATACCAAGTCAAAATGCAATATTGTTGTAAAACTGCTAAAAAGGACTGTAGAAAAACACTACATTGGACAGATAGGCAGAAAACTAGCCAACAGGATACACAAACATCAACTCACCACAAAAAGACATGACCCACTCTCACTAGTATCCTTAAATACAGCATTTCAACTGGGACAACACATCCATTCTAGGAGAAGCCAAACAGAGACACACACAAGAATTCCTTGAAGCATGGCATTCCAACCTGAACTCTAACAACAAACATATTGACTTGGATCCCATTTCACACCCTCTGTGAAAAAGAATAGGAAATGACACCACCCACCCAAAGAAACCTAAATACATAAACAGATATTGGGACATACCACCAGTGCTTCATTGATGATGTTACTGAGTATGGTAACAACACATCTAAAAACAAACCTTCCAGCTCAATGAGCAAACTTGCATCTGAAACCTTGAGATTTTATTGAACCTTTTGTATGACTGAAGTCAGTTATGATTACAGACTAGGTTGAAAGAATTCATATAAAGGTCTTTCAGCCCTAACTAGCTTGAAGAACATCCCAGGTCCAAATGTGCAGCCTCAGGTTTGACAGAATATATTACATTTACCACAATGAACACAAAAGAGTGTTAATTAATATAAGTGTGGATCAGTCACTTCACTCTGAACACCAGGTCTAAACTTTAATCGACTGTAAACATTGTCCTGTTCTGTAGGCTGAAAGTCTAATGATGTTTAGAGAAACTCACCACATCTGGCAGCATGTGCGGAGAGAGAAACAGAATTAACATTTTGAGTTCACTATGGCTATTCTTTTGAACTGAAGAGGCGATACTGTTCCAAAGTTTAGGGAGGAGCAAGTAAAACAGAAGGGAAAGTCAGGGAAAGGTTAGAGGAAAAAGTAGTTCAAAGATCAGAAGTATCATAGATCAAAAGGCAAGGGGAATGCAAATGGAGAAAAGTTGGGAAGGTAAATGCAATTTTGGCACTTATTTTGAGAGGACTTGAATATAAAAGCAAGGATGTATTTCTGGGGCTCTATAAGGCTCTGGTCAGACCGCATTTGAAGTATTGTGTGCAGCTTTGAGTCCCATATCTCATGAAGGATGTACCAGACCTGGCGTGGGTTCAGAGGGGTTCATGAGAATGAAAAGCTTAACATATGAGGAATGTTTGAGGACTCTGGCACTATACTCAATGGAATTTAGAAGGATGAGAGGGGATCTAATTGAAACATATAGAATACTGAATGGCCTGGACAGTGGATGTTCGGAGGATATTTCCATTGGTAGGAGAGACTAAGACCTGAGGGCATAACCTTAGATAATATTTGAGGGGAGTCAATTATCAAAATGGAGAGCAGACATCATGCACTGAAATTGTTGTATTCAGTGTCGAAAAGTGTGGCACTAGAAAAGCACAGCCATTCAGGCAGGATCCAAGGAGCAGGAGAATTGATGTTTCAGGCATAAGCCCTTCATCAGAAAGGCTTGATTCCTGATGAAGGCTTATGCCCAAAATATCGACTCACCTGCTCCTTGGACGCTGCATGACTGGCTGTGCTTTTCCAGCACCACACTTTCTGGATGACTCTCCAGCATCTGCACACCTCACTTTCTCTATCGCTGAACTCAATGTTGAGTCCTGAAGGCTGTGGAAAATGAGGCACGGTTTCTCCAGCTTGCGTTGACCTTCACTGGAGCCCCACAGCAGGCCAAGGGCAGAAAGGTCAGCATTAAAGTAAGATGATGTATTGAAATGACAAACAACTGGAAGATCATGGCCACATTTATAGACACAGTGGACGTTTTTCACAAAGTAGTCACCTAATCTGCATTTGGTCTCCCCAATATCATGGAGACTGCTTTCTGAACAGTGAAAAGAATATGATGGTTTGAAAAAAGTATAAGTAATCCACATTGCCTGGGGTGGGGGATTTGGGGGGAGGATATTGAGTAAAGATGATAGGAAGCCCTTTCAGAAGCACCCTCTGTGGAAGTTGGCATCATTGGGACAGATTCATCAGAGACAGAGAAACTGGGAATGGAGCCATTATACAAAGCACAGTTTGAAGAAGTGTAGTTAAGGCAATGGTGGGTTTGTAACAATTGAATTTAATTTAATTTATTGTCATGTTGGCCTTTGTGATTGTCTGGACCAAGTTCACCACTCTCTGTAACCGTCTCCAATCTTGAATGGTACAGTTGCCATACCAGGTAGTGATACATCCAGAAAGAATGTTCTTGATGGCGCACCTATAAATGTTGGCAAAGGTATTTGCCGTCATGCCAAATTTCCTCAACTGCCTGAGGAAGAAGAGACATTATAGAGTCATAGAGTCATAGAATGGAAACAGACCTTTCAGACCAACCCATCCATGCCAACCAGATATCCCAACCCAATTTAGTCCCATTTGTCGGCACCCGGCCCATATCCCTCCAAACCCTTCCTGTTCATACACCCATCCAAATTCCTCTTAACTGTTGCAATTGTGCTAACCTCCACACTTCCACTGGAAGCTCATTCCATACACGTACCACTTTCTGTGTGAAAAAGTTGCCCTGTAGGTCTCTTTTATATCTTTCCCCTCTCACCCTAAACCTATGCCCTCTAGTTCTGGACTCCCCAACCCCAAGGAAAAGACTTTGTCTATTTATCCTATCCATGCCCTTCATAATTTTGTAAACCTCTATAAGGTCACCCCTCAGCCTCCGACGCTCCAGGGAAAACAGCCCCAGCCTGTTCAGCCTCTCCCTGTAGCTCAGATCCCCCAACCCTGGCAACATCCTTGTAAATCTTTTCTGAACCCTTTCAAGTTTCACAACATCTTTCCGATAGGAAGGAAACCAGAATTGCATGCAATATTCCAACAGTGGCCTAACCAATGTCCTGTACAGCCGCAACATAACCCCCCAACTCCTGTACTCAATACTCTGACCAATAAAGGAAAGCATACCAAATGCCTTCTTCACTACCCTATCCACCTGCGACTCCACTTTCAAGGAGCTATGAACCTGCAATCCAAGGTCTCTTTGTTCAGCAACACTCCCTAGGACCTTACCATTAAATGTATAAGTCCTGCTAAGATTTGTTTTCCCAAAATGCAGCACCTTGAATTAAACTCCATTTGCCACTTCTCAGTCCATTGGCCCATCTGGTCCAGATCCTGTTGCAATCTGAGGTAACCCTCTTCACTGTCCACTACGCCTCCAGTTTTGATGTCATCTGCAAACTTACTAACTGTACCTCTTATGCTCGCATATTTATGTAAATGACAAAAGGTAGAGGGTCCAAAGTTTGGGAGAAGATTTGTAGCTCGGGTGCTCATTGTTGTGGGTCTGTTCGCCGAGCTGGTAGTTTGTGTTGCAATAGAATCTGTGGATGTCAACAAACACATCGACCTGGACCCAATATACCGGCCACTGCAGCGGACAGCTGGAACTGACAACCGGAAGCGGCAGAGACAAGCCACTATAAATGCCGGAGAAAACATCACAGAAACGCTTCACAGGAGGCTCCCAAGCACTGAGAATGTCACCTAGACAGGGGACGAAACGTTTGCAACACAAGCTCCCAGCTCGGCGAACAGAACCACAACAAAAGGTAGAGGGCCCAGCACCGATCCTTGTGTCACTCCACTGGTCACAGGCCTCCAGTCTGAAAAACAACCCTCCACCACGTTGTTGGGATTTGTAACCAGCACATCCACATGAAGAGTCCGAGAAAGCTTGTTGTGAATGACCACTCCCAGGAGCTTGACACTCTCCACTCGTTCAACCTCTGTGCTGTTATTGAGTAGGCGGGCATGAGTAACATCTCGCCGAAAGTCAACAATGAGTTCCTTGGTTTTACTGGCATTGGGAGCTAGGTTGTTCTCAGTGCACCATTTTTCCAGGTCTTCCACCTCCCATCTGTAGTCTGTTTTGTTGCTATCTGAGATTCAACCAATGGCATTAGTCTGGTATTTGGTGACGCAGTTATGGGTATACTGTGAGTACAGTATGGGGTTGAGGATGCACGCCTAGGGGGTTCCAGTGTTGAGTGTTAGTGAGAATGAAATATTGTCCCTAATCTTCACTGATTGTGGCCTGTGGGTCAGGAAACTGAGGATCCAGTTCCAGAGAGCAGGGCTTAGTCCGAGATCACTAAGTTTAGTAATCAGTCTCGAGGGGATAATAGTGTTGAAGGCTGAACTGTAGTCAATGAGTAGGGTTCTTACGTAGATGTTCTTGGTGCCAAGATGTTCTTGAAAGGAGTGAAGGGCAAATGATATGGCATCTGACATGGATCTGTTGGTCTGATAGGCAAATTGGAGTGAGTCAAGAGTAGTGGGGAGGCTGGAGTTGATTAATGCCATGACCAGCCTTTCAAAGCACTTCATGACCACGGAAGTTAGGGGCACTGGGCGGTAGTCATTGAGACATGCTGCATGAGCCTCCTTAGGCACAGGGGTGATGTTGTCCTCTTGAAACAGGCAGGGACAGTGGCCTGCTGCAGGGAGAGGTTGAAGATGTCCAAGAAGATTTCTGCCAGTTGATCTGCACATGCTCTAAGTGCACGGCCTGGTATTCCATCTGTTCCCATCGCTTTCCTTGGATTCACATGAAGGAAAACTGATCTGACCTCTGATGCAGTGACTGTTGGGTTAGGTTTGTCAGGCTTTGTCGGAATAAGTGTTACCTCTCCACCGAAATTCTGCTCAAAGTGAGCATCGAAGATATTGAGTTGATCTGAGAGGGATGTGCCATCATCTGCTATCTAGCGCTGTCTCTTTTTAGAACCTGCGATGCAATTCAGCCCTTGCCATAGACACCGGGTGTCTGTCTGGGTCTCTAGTTTGGATCACTATGGTCCTTGGCTGCCTTAATGGCTCTGTGAAGATCATACTTGGATTCCTTATATTTTATATATTAGATTATATTAGATTCCCTACAGTGTGGAAACAGGCCTTTTGGCCCACAAGCCCACACCAACCCTCCGAAGAGTAACCCACCCAGACTCATTTCCCTCTGACTAAAGCACCTAACACTACGGGCAATTTAGCCTGGCCTATTCACCTAGCCTGCACATCTTATAACTGTATATGATTGGGTCTCCTGATCTGAAGGCCTCACACTTTGTTCTGTATGCCCTGATTCATCCAGTGTATCCTGTTGGATATTAAATACTAGTAATCTAGCTATCCCGGAGAATAGAAACAGAGAAACCATGGATGTCTGGTGCCGAACATAGACTAGGTGAAAGTAAGAGAAAGATGTAAATTGCAAGTAAAATTTGCTTGCTGAAGCAGAAATATCCAGTTCCAGACGTAAGTGGGAAAGGGCATTGATACAATCAGTGATGTACTGATAAAAAAAGAGTGGGCACCTGCAAAAATGAATGTTACAAGTAGCACATAGGAAGACAGGCCCATGTAGGAACCAATAGCCGTATGGGTTTGATTTGGAGGAAGTGAGATGGGTTAAAGGTGAGAGAAGTAATTCAGCCAGAGAGAGGAGGGAGTGGAGGACGGGGACTGTTTAGACATCATTTGTAGGATGCTGTGGTGAGCTCTCAGATGATCTTCGTGGCAGGGGGAATGGGTGGTCCAGTGGGATTGGATGGTCCAGTGGGATTGGATGGTCCAGTGGGATTGGATGGTCCAGGGGGAATGGGTGGTCCAGGGGGAATGGGTGGTCCAGGGGGAATGGGTGGTCCAGTGGGATTGGATGGTCCAGGGGGAATGGATGGTCCAGTGGGATTGGATGGTCCAGTGGGATTGGATGGTCCAGGGGGAATGGGTGGTCCAGTGGGATTGGATGGTCCAGGGGGAATGGGTGGTCCAGTGGGATTGGATGGTCCAGTGGGATTGGATGGTCCAGTGGGATTGGATGGTCCAGGGGGAATGGGTGGTCCAGTGGGATTGGATGGTCCAGTGGGATTGGATGGTCCAGTGGGATTGGATGGTCCAGGGGGAATGGGTGGTCCAGGGGGATTGGATGGTCCAGTGGGATTGGATGGTCCAGTGGGATTGGATGGTCCAGGGGGAATGGGTGGTCCAGTGGGATTGGATGGTCCAGTGGGATTGGATGGTCCGGGGGAATGGGTGGTCCAGTGGGATTGGATGGTCCAGTGGGATTGGGTGGTCCAGGGGGAAATGGGTGGTCCAGTGGGATTGGATGGTCCAGGGGGAATGGGTGGTCCAGTGGGATTGGATGGTCCAGTGGGATTGGATGGTCCAGTGGGATTGGATGGTCCAGGGGGAATGGGTGGTCCAGTGGGATTGGATGGTCCAGTGGGATTGGATGGTCCGGGGGAATGGGTGGTCCAGTGGGATTGGGTGGTCCAGGGGGATTGGGTGGTCCAGGGGGAATGGGTGGTCCAGTGGGATTGGATGGTCCAGTGGGATTGGATGGTCCAGGGGGATTGGATGGTCCAGGGGGATTGGACATCCATCATAAAGGACACGGCCAGTGTCAGGAAACAGGACATGGTTGAAATGACTAAGGGCACCTGAAGAATCATGAATGCAGAACAGGGGAAGAAATAAACAGAATCAAGATAGGAAGAAACAAGTTCAGTGAGTCAGGCTAAATGAAGGGTCTACCATAAGGGCGGCACGGTGGCACAGTGGTTAGCACTGCTGCCTCACAGCGCCTGTAGACCCGGGTTCAATTCCCGACTCAGGCGACTGACTGTGTGGAGTCTGCACGTTCTCCCCGTGTCTGCGTGGGTTTCCTCCGGGTGCTCCGGTTTCCTCCCACAGTCCAAAGATGTGCGGGTCAGGTGAATTGGCCATGCTAAATTGCCCATAGTGTTAGGTAAGGGGTAAATGTAGGGGTATGGGTGGGTTGCGCTTCGGCGGGTCGGTGTGGACTTGTTGGGCCGAAGGGCCTGTTTCCACACTGTAAGTCTAATCTAATCTAATCTATGTACCAGGGTAATCCAGTTTGTGGATTTTGGAAAGAACATAGAAGGCTGCTATTTGAGGCTATGAGAAGGGAGGGACTCTACATGAGACAAGGTCAACGAGAGTCCAAGAAACAACAGCTCGATGTTCAGGGTGACGTCATGGTCCAGGTGGAGATACAAGGGAGGGTCTAAGGGTTAGCCTCTAGCCTCTGAGTACATCAGATGATAATAGTTTCAGTCTTGTCAGAATGTTTGATGACAAAATCTAGAGCGAACAGAATGTAACAAATTCAGAGGGAGACAGGTTGAAGTGGATTGGGGGAAGCAGAGAAATTGAGATCAGCAACAACTTACTGACAGCTCTTGATAAAAGGATTATGAATAGGTAAAAAGACAGAAGTGGGGTCCAGATGGAGGAAGAGTCAGGTAAAAGGGTCTCACCTTTCCTTCTGTTCCACTTCGAGCTTTCCGAATATTTCTATGTAAAATCTTCATCACTGTGCCATCTCTCACTTCTTCCAAAGAAGACATCTCAGACTCAAAGTGTTAACTCTTGTTTCTCTCTCCACAGACCTGCTAAGTTTCTTCATAATTTGGTCTTTATTTAAGGTCTCTGACATCCAAAGCAGTCTCGTTATTTTCTTATTCTGGCCTGTTACTGTGCACCCAATAGCTAAACATAGAAAACAGGAGCAGGAGGAAACCATTCAGCCCTTCAAGCCTGTCCTGTCATTCAATATGATGATTGTTGATCATCCAACTCAGTTCTCTGTTCTCACTCTCACCTGAGGCCATTTGATTCCTTTAGCTTTAACTAATTCCTTCTTGGAAACACTATATTTGGGAGCCTCAACTATTTTCTGTGGTGGAGAATTCCAGAGGCTCACCATTCTCTGGGTGAAGAAACTTCTCATCTCATTTCGAAATAGCCTTCTGTTTATTCTTAGACTGTGAGGTTACCAATTATTAACCCTTGCTACTTGTGTTTGGACAGCGGTATCTCTGAACTGCAAGCAGCTTGTGGGGGAACACCCCTCCAAGCCACACACCATCCTGATTTGGAAATATAATTGCCATTCCATCTGGGTCAAAATCCCTGATAACGTTGTGAGGCGATAGCATATGGGCTGCAGTGGTTCAGGAAGGCAGCTCACCACCACCTACCTCTGAAGGGTAACTAGTAATGGGCTATAAATGCTGGTCCAGGCAGCGATACCCACATCCCACAAGGGAATAAATGGAAACAATGCACAAACTACATGATTATCCTCAAATTGGCTAGACCAAATACATCTGATCATGTACTGGTCTCAAAAGGGCTGTCATCTTACTGATATAATTTCCTGTTATTACTTGACTGCCATTCTAAGACAACATTCAGTTGTGGGATCACCTTTTCTCTGTTAATTTACAAGTTTATAGCTCTCCACCAAGATAATGAGATGCCACCACAGTCATCTGGGTCTGCTGAGAGAACACGTATGGTGGATCTCAATGAATAATTTTGCCGTTAACATCTAACTTACACATTAAGAAGTGTTCTGAAAAGTTCAAGAGTCTATCACTATATTCTACTCAAAATAACCATTTGTTTTTGTGATCTCACAAAATTGCTAAAATCTGTATCAATTTAACCAAAAAGGCACTTTGATTAGATTCCCTAGTGTGGAAACAGGCCCTTCGACCCAACAAGTCCACACCCGACCCTCTGAAGAGAAACCCACCCAGATCCATTTCCCTCTGACTAATACACCGAACACCAAGGGCAATTTAGCATGGCCAATTCACCTGACCTGCACATCTTTGGACTGTGGGAGGAAACAGGACCACCCAAGGGAAACCCACGCAGACCCGGGGAGAATTTGCAAACTCCACACAGTCACCTGAGGCTGGAATCGAACCTGAGTCCCTGGTACTGTGAGGCAGCAGTGCTAACCACTGAGCCACAAAGCTGCCTCTTGTGTTTCAGTGAGATAGTGGTCACTTTATTGAGAATCAAACCTTACTATTTTATTAAATCTCTACAACCAAGATTATTTTATATAATAATTTCTGATAAGACAATTACAGAACTTAAACTAAGATATGTATAGAGGTCAGTTGTGTACATCAAAAGACAGTAACCAATTCCCTTTAACATATTCTAAGTTACATATGAAATCTACTAAAACTGAAGAAGAAAACACAAACTAACTGTTCCACGCAAAATATTTTTATATTTAAAGCAGGTCATGAAAACCAAGTCTCTTCTATCACGGAGTTTATTGTCAGCCTGGGGACATACAGACAATCTCACCAGCACCAGGAGCAGAACAACAGACAAAGGCTAACAGTGTCTTACATTAACCACAATTAAACAGAAAATAACATTAAGACATCCCTTGCGTGATCATTACACATGCATAAACTAAACATTGATCATTTAAAAATAAACTCAAAGCTACAACAATGCAAGGCAAAATAATAGAACAGTAATTTCTATAACTACCAGGTAAAGCATGTTTAATATTTAATATTTGGCAATACTTATACAGAAGAGCTTTCATAGCCATTTACCACTATACAGAATCCTAGATTAGCTTCTAGATATTTTATTGCACCAATTGTTACAAAACAAGTGTTGGGTGATAGTTATGGGTTTCTGGAGAGAGTGAAAGATTTCGTTAGTGTCATTTCTCTCATTTTAACCTGATTCACATCACCTCAGGAACCACAGTCAAAACTCCACAAACACTTGCAGGCCAAGTTTGATCTAATTTCGCACTTTGGCTCAACTAAAGAATTATTGCACATTTTAAAATTCAAAATGTGCTTCTTTAACCTACCAGTACTGCCCTAGAAGCAGTCAGTAGTTTGTAGTGTGCCTGGCATGGTACAGTCCTGACAACTTATGACAAAGTCAAAAAAAGTTCTAAAACCTGAGTTGTGTGTGACTCATCAAAGTGGACATTAATCACTTTCAGGGATGAGACAGCTACATATTAAGGCCTGTGGGAAAAACACTAATTTGACATTGGAAACAATACCACACTATTTCCAGTGTGCTTATCCCTGATAATCAGATGTATAAAATGAAACAAAATCATTACACCATTGTAAATTTTTTTGCTAATTAATACAAGAAAACAAAACTCAAACTCTACTCAGAGCCAAAGTTCTGAACAGAGTGGGAAACAAATCAAGGCAGAACAAAGGTTTAAGGTAATAAAAATTAAACTGATTACAAGGCTGTTGTGATGAAATTTTTTCTATGTTTCCAACTGTACTGTGTAAAACTAGTAATCTGTGAATATTGTAATGTTCTGGGAATGGGGCATTCCAATGGTTATTCCCGTTCCAGTGGTTGCTACATTTAATTCCACCTAAGAACAAGAGTGAGGGTTGTTACAAACCTTTCAATAGGTCACTCAACATAGTTCAAGGGTCAGAATCAATTTTAGTCAGCTATCTAGAAAAAGTCAGGTATTCCACAGGAAAAGTGCTTTTGTTAATAGCACGGTTGAGAAGGGGGTGGAAGTTCACTGCTTCTATGTATTTGGGCTTAAGAAGGAGTTGCGATGGGACCATATATTTCAGGCTCTGAGAAGCCATAATGTGCAGCAAAGCGCTTTGGGTTAGTGCTCAGAAAAAGCTCTAGGATCTGTGCAACTCAGAAGAAATGTCCAGCAGTCAACAGTTCAGTGCAGCTAAGAGTGGAGGCCAAGGAAACCCACAAGCAGCATTTGTTTGGTGCAGCTTGGGACATTACCAGTTTGGTGATGCTAGCCCTCTTTGGACAAGCTGAAATTATACCAATGAGTATTTTAACAAAGCTCGTGATCTAGTCTGGGAATATAACATGGTATAGGAGATGTTTCACTTGTGGTCCACCTTCATCAAATTTCAATTCAACCAATCACAAGCAAACAGAAGCCAGATGCCTCCCAACAAAAGAAAAAGCAGACAGACTATGCCCCTTGCAGCACCATGAAGAGAGAGCTGTTATTGCTGAAGAAAGATACTATTTGTTGAAGCTTGCACATTTCAGGACAATATGCAAGAATATCTTTAATAAGGAAAACCAATTCAAAGCTTCAACAAAATGTGTCTTTTTAAAGGAATCCTCAAAATAACTGTTTAATGTGATAATAGAACATCAGGGACACCCCAGTCAGAAGGTCTAAAGGAAACCGAAGGCCAAGGTAAACTGTGGACTTAAAAGTCAACTTTGAAAAATGCTACTTGGCCTTAGTTTCTCCAAGCTTACTAAGCTCATGGATATGTTTATTGTGAAACAATTCCATTTTCTTGTCAGCTGGCAGTACAACATTATTCATCATGGCCTTCACTAGCACAGACATAGGGGTTGTTATTGCAGTTGGAAACATAAATGCTACAGGAATAAGAAGTTTTTGCATCATCCATTCCATGGGTCTTGGTTCTACTCTGTCACACATCAGGGCTCTGTTTCAAATTTAAGATTTGAAAAAAAAGTTAGAAACTGCAGAGGAATATTAGAAAGTACACAAATATCAGGACCAGCATTAAAAACCAAGAAGTCAATTACTGCTAATGCTGGAATCTGTACTGAAAACAACAAATACTGGGGATTACAGTGGGTCAGACAGCATCCATGGAGAGACAGCAAGCTAACGTTTCGAGTCTAATGAAGACTCGAAGCGCTTTGAAGAAGGGGCAGCACGATGGCTCAATAGTTAGCACTGCTGCCTCACAGCGCCAAGGGCCCGGGTTTGATTCCAACCTCAGGCGACTGTCTGTGTGGAATTTGCACATTCTCCTCTGGGTGCTCAGATTTCCTCCCACAATCCAAAGATGTGCAGTTTAGGTGAATTGGCCATGCTAAATTGCCCATAGTGTTCAGGGATGTATAGGTTAGGTGCATTAGTCAGGGGTAAATATAGGGTAGATGAATGGGGGTCTGTGTGGGTTACTCTTCGGAGGGTCAGTGTGGACTTGTTGGGCTGAAGGGCCTGTTCCCACACTGTAGGGATTCTATGACCCACAGTGATCTCCAGCATTTGTTGTTTTTGGTTAAAAACCAAGCACCCATTTACTCAGATTCATATTCTTATGAAACAGGTTCGAAGGAAGGATCCAAAATGTTAACCCTCCACTAGAGGTTTGGTGGATTTCTCTCCACCAGACCTGCTGAGCTTTCACAGCAATTTCTGTTTGTTGTCTCACATCCTTACTGTTCATTTCATGGAATTAAAAGGAAGAAATTACGAATTAAATTAGAAAAGGAGCCAGAATTAACAATGTAAAAAAAGGAAATTGACTTTACCCAGGACGAAAAATGCTGTATCTATCAAAATCCAGCTCTTCAATTTCAGCTTCCACTTGACCCTGTTTAGGAGTGAATTTTAAAATAGACACAATAATGTTACTTGTTTAAAACTGGTCATCAAAAATTCTCCTCAGCAATTTCCCAGATATTTTCTAATCAGCGTGCTGAGGGGTGGTATTCCACACCTCTGGTGCAGGACGGACCTGAATCAAGAACTTTTGGCTCAAAGATAGGGAGACTGCTACTGGACCACAAGAGCCCACACAAAATTCTAGTCTTAACAATCCAGGTTAATTCAGCTGAACTTAAAGCATCCCATTACAAGCAAGTGAATGAGCTCAGAGACACACTGAAGAATCTGAATTAACCTCATTTCAAGATTATGAATTAATATGTAATGAATGAAGCTTGGGGGTGTGGGTGGGGGGAGGTGTGTGGGGTAGAGGGGAGGGGTTGTTAGTGAATCCTTCCACCGAGAACCTGTGCCCGTTCAATGCCTCACCTTTAAAGTATCAATGTTTTCTTGTACCTCAACTGGCCAGAAGAGACCAATGTCCAATATCTGACCTGACCATACACATTTACATAACCTTTTTTTGCGATCTTAGAACATTCCAAAGTGCTTTACAGCCAGTGAAATACTTTGCAAGTGTAGTCACTGTTGCAATATAGAAAATTAAGTACTCCATTTTCAAATCTCTCAAATAATCATAACATAATGACCAGACGAATTGTTCTCGGTTTTGTTGATGTCAGGATAACTGTATTCCAGAACCCCAGTTCTCTGTTTTTCTTTGAAATACTGTTCAGGTTTAGAATGATGGAATGGGACCTCTACTCTGGTTTGACAATACGGTGCAACACTGAGGGCTCTGGTGGTGTAGTGGTAGAGCCTCTCTCTCTCTCTGAGCCAGAAGGTCAGGGTTCAAGTCCCACAACTTCAGAAGTATGTTCTAACATCCCCGAACCAGTTGATTGAGCAAACACCTACAGTGTAACACTGATATCTTTGGTTCCTGTTCAGCAGTGACATTATTCAGATACACTGTGGTTGAATATCTATACATGGGAGGTATCAGTCATTGGGTAATTACTTCAAATCCTCTGTAACCTGCTTGCACAACAAAATACCTCTTCCCATTGGTTAAGATCAATGATGGCATCCTAAAAAACAGCTAAAAATAGATACCAACTCGAAACTGTTCAATTTGACTCCCCTGGACTGAAACACAAGAAACTAACCTTGTAAAGGGAGCACCAATTTATATAGCACGAGGAAGAGATTGCTGATTGATCGGATCATGGTGTTATGAACCAGGTCAGATCCTGTCAAAATATTTTTAAGGAGGTAGCCCAGATCATAACATTCTTTTTTTTACAAATGCTGATGGGAAGTGGACATTCCAGAAGTGATGCAGCTGGCCAAACCACTTGACTTCTGGCAAAACAATTTATTTACACCCTACACTTGAAACACGAACAAAAGAAAACAGAATTTAGAATAACCAAATGAAAACCCAAATGACTTGAAATCGCTACTTAATGAAACTGTTCCAATTCCCTGCAAAATCCCTTGGCAAATGGTAGTCAAACAGAGAATCTTACAGGCAAGAGAGATTTGAGAGAGAAAGTTTAGGCAAGACCTCTGTTGAAGCATGGAATCTCTTTCTGCTGTAGCTACTTCTCTGCTACCTACAGTTTTCTGACTGCCTGCTAAAAAAACCAAACTAGAAGAAAACTTGAATTGAGAGTACCGGCACTCCTCTGCTATTGTTTAAAGTAAGCTTCCCGAGACATATCAGCACCTCTGCCTTTACAACCCCTCTTGAGAAAACCAAGGACGGAATAACCTTGTTAAAGGGGCAGTATGGTCACAATGGTTACTTTGGTGTTGTAGCAGAATCGTTAACTGTTAATCTTAGCTAAATAAAAGTGTAGCCTCTGACCAGTCTGAGTATTGCCTTGAAGAATGCAGCAGGATTGGCAATCTCCACAGCCCTTTACTCATTGAGAATGGTACGATATACAGATGATTTACAAAGGGCCCCTTGTGTTAATATATGTAACTTCGGGCATGGTCAAAAAACAGGTAAAAATTCCTGATGAAGGGCTTTTGCCCAAAATGTCGATTTCGCTGCTCCTTGGATGCTGCCTGAGCTGCTGTGCTCTTCCAGCACCACTGATCCAGAATGCTCAAAAAACAGCCCACTGTGAGCCTGACTGATCATCTTAAATTGGCTTCCAACGTAATTCCTTGCAAAACCAGGACTATTTAGTCAATGCTGTCCATTGGCAAAATGGTATCTAATGTAGAACATGTTTTCATTGAGATTTGTAAGGATAAGTTGGTTGAACAACTGACTCACCAATGACACGTGATTACAGTGAGAAAGATTCCAATATAGTCATGTGATGGTCAGAATGTTGGAGCCTCTACTCTCGCCAGCCCTGGCTCCAGGCAAAGATGTGCATCTTTGGGCTCTGTGGAACGCTGGGGTCAGGGTCAGACAAATACCAACAAGATGGGGTTCAATCACTATTCTGATAAGGATGGCTTTGCAACTTACTGCTATGTTTTGGTCCCCATGGAGATCATGGGTTGGATCACCGTTTAGACAGAGAACTCAAGGAGAAAAATGGATTATTAGCTTTTATCTCAAAATGGATCTGGAGTAGAATACGGAGGATGCAATGCATTGGGGATCTGGTGAAACACTATCTAGAGTACAGTGCTGAGTGTGAATCATCACATCTCTGTAAAGATATATCGTCTCTGATGAAACTACAGTGAAGATATAGCAATGATACAGGGAATGAAATTAATAGCTGAAAATGTGTTGCTGGAAAAGTGCAGTAGGTCAGGCAGCATCCAAGGAGCAGGAGCATGAGCCCTTCTCCTAGTTAAATGAATAGGACAACTTAGCTCATATTTCCTTCAGTACAGGAGAATGAATGATGATGTGGAGAAACTATTTCCTCTGATGCAGAAAATCATGTAAACTCCAACCCCCAGTGTCTCTCCTCACTTATCTCCTCACAATATTAAGTTAAAAATTTATGCTCAAGTACTATTTACTTGCATCAAACATCCATCCAATTGTGCAGTGCCTTGATGGGTTCGATAAAATCGTAGAATCCCTACAATGTGGAAAGAGGTAATTTGGCCCATCGAGTCTACTCCGACCCTCCAAAGAGCATCTCACCCATATCTACCCCCATCCTATCTCTGTAACCCCGTTTTTCCCAGGGCTAAGCCATCTAGCCTGCACATCTTTGGACTGCGGGCGGAAACCAGAGCACCCAGAGAAAACCCATGCAGACATGGAGAGAATGTGCGAACTTTACACAGACAGCTGCCCACAGATAGAATTGACACTGTGAGACAGCAGTGCTAACCACTTAGCCACCATGATTCTCAGCTTAGTTACTAAGCTAGTACTATTCATAAAAATAGCAATGTTAAAATTTATAATGCAGTCAAATGCTAGAAGTGCACAGTAACATTAATGTGTTGTATTTGACCTTGGCTTTCTAATTCACTCTGGTCTTTAATAGTGTCTTACTGTGCCAAAGCAAAACTGACAAATATAATCCTCAGGCATTGTAATCCAATAACTTAGTGTGTCAGTGAACTGAAAGGACACGGGGTATCTATGTGGTCAGTGAGGCTGCCCCTGGGCAGAATTAACAGAATCACTTTGAAGTAACATTACACTCAAAATTTTCCAACCTTAATTTTTGTATATAGAAAGGAACTGTTTTTGTCAGCTCCTTTTGAAGACTCCAAGTTAAAGTGAGTGCACCGTCCAGCTTTGGCAAGTTGAGCTGACTTTAATATGTAATCGTGATCCACTCGAATGAAGCCTTCCTGAAATGCAAGAGAAAGAGACATTCTGTAGAGTCTGAAACTGAAACAGAACTGTGACCTGTATTGTCACAGGCATACAGCTTTCCTCAATGTTACCTTGTGTTGCTGCCGTCTCCAACGTTTCTCGTTTTTATTTTTAGTATATAATGATTTGTAGTTCCACAGCATTTTTGGCACCCCATGACACATCACAGAAGCACAATCATAAAAGTGAAGCCAAGGAGTATCAGGCAATAATTGGAGGGTGGCAAAAATAACTTGGATGAAGATGCTGGTTTTAAAGGAGGAGAATGTGAGGACTGCAGATGCTGGAGATCCAAATCGAAAAGTGTGGTGCTGGAAAAGCACAGCTGGTCAGGCAGCATCCGAGGAGCAGGAGAGTCATTCCTGATGAAGAACTTATGCCCGAAATGTTGATTCTCCTGCTCCTCGGATGCTGCCTGACCTGTTGTGTTTTTCCAGCACCAAACTTTTCAACTCTGGTCTCCAGCATCTGCAGTACTCACTTTCTCCTAATAATATATGGTTGACTTTGGGTGATGTCAATTTTAAAAAGTGCCAAGGGAATGTAAAGAACAAACGTAAAGAACAAATAATAAAAAGCAATGCAGATCCAAACAACAGGATTCAAAACAGCAAAATCATCTCACTTTCTAATCACAGAATTAAAGTATTGCACATCCAATTGGCATAATTAATAGGTACCTTTCATTATTAAACAGATTTTCAATCCCCTTTCTCTCTACCTTTCCTAAGTTAAAAATCATACAACACCAGGTTATAGTCCAACAAGTTTTATTGGAAGCACACTAGCTTTCGGAGCGACGCTCCTTCATCAGGTGATTGTGGAAGGCTCCATCGTAACACAGAATTTATAGCAAAAATTTGCAGTGTGATGTAACTGAAATTATACATTGAAAAATTGATTGTCTGTTAAGCCTTTCATCTGTTAGAATACAGTGATAGTTTCACTTCTTTCATGTGTGGCTGTCAGTTGTCCCTAATGAAACATCAGTGTCATAACTGTTCTGTTGCTAAAACTACATTTCAACTTGGATTTAAAATAAAATAGATTCAGGGAGTGACCTCCCACAATGATTTTATAGTCACTTTCTTTATTGTGTGCTGTTATGGAAATGCTGAATAGCATTTGGTATATTCGATTTCAATCCACCCTCTCCCGACTCCACACACCAAAGGCTTATTTTAAAAGATTTAGACAAACAGACGCAAGCAGAACTTAACAGCCTCAAGAGTGTCGAAAATACAAGTCAATTATTCGACACCTCCAATGCTCAAATTAAATGACGCGCAATTTCTCTGCCCTTAGTCCTTGGTCAATGTCCTAAAGCAGAGTTCAGTTTGCAGCAGCCCCTTCAATGGTCACTTGATGAAATCTGAACTGACATAGATACTGGAGCTCACTTTAAATCCGATTACCAATACACCACATCAATGCGAGCCCAGAAACAGACGCTGGCGTCCCTTCTGCAGAAGTGCTCCTAACAAGGAGTGAACCCTTGCCTGTGAACAAGAGCCCACGCCACTACTTCTTAGACCCACGCTCAGCCATCATCCCCTCTCAATAGCTCCGAGTTGACAAGTTGCCTTGCTGTTTCTTTTGATGAAGCTGCCCCAAACAAAGCAAAATATTGTCCTATTAGCAGCCAGTGGGCTTAATCCCGAAATTTTCATCCAGCAGAAAAGAAAGGAATTTGCGTGAGGTTCCCTAGGTGACTAAAAACACAACTTTATAGACGTGAATCTCAATAAAGAGAACGGCTCAAATAAAATTAAGATGCACTCATGCATGGCAATTACACCTCAAGGGACACTTTTTCAGGCTTTGAAAGACAAAACAAAAAATTCAATTTATTCTTAAGGATGGTTTTAAGCATGAATCAAGTAAATTTAGAAATGTTGAAAATGTTGTTAGTTTCTCGACATCCAACAGTTCAATGCTGTGTGTAAAAAGACCAATATTCCCTCCAGTTTCTTTATAGGTGATTTATTTAAGAGCGTGGCCCCCGTTAAATACTTTGAGCAGCAGCACAGAGGCAGGATTTTAAAGGATACCGTTCTTGCAGAAGCCTCAGTCGAAAGACATGGGGGATTCTCACAGAATGGATGGGTCCCATTAAGGAATGGCATCTTCCCAATAGGAAGAATTCACACTACCAATTCATGTGGGTGCCACCAAGAGTGTATTGTCCACATGCACTGCGTCTCAAAGTTGCAGCACTAGTTTCACTTCTTGAAGGGGCTGCTCCTCAAATGTCTGTGCTTCAGTCATTTGGGGACAGGAGGACTGACAGGAGTCATCAGACCAACTGCCCTCTTTACGTCTAGACCCGGGTATCCTCGGGGAGCGGGCATGTAGTGTCTGCTGGCATGTTCGTGCTTATCCTTGATTGGGGGGCACCATGGGGGCGAGAGTGCCTCACCTCCACTCACAATGGCCTTCTAGTTTAATTTTAAATTTTGCTTTGATTATTTAATGTTTGTTAATGACTTTCTTTAAGGGATGCTTATCTTTCAGTTTGACATAATCAGTGGACCCTTGCTGAACATTCTTCGGAGTCCCAAACTGCTGAGTGGAATATAAGGGATTATTCTGCAAACTAAAACTATAGCAATTAAAACTTAAAGCATGTGTTTGAAAGTTTTTGAATTTTCTATTCACATGACAGAGACAGGAGATTGAGATGAATTAGATACGTTGTGGAGAACTAGAGTGGGAGGGGGCTCAGTGAGGTCTAAATGCTGGCACAGACCAGTTGGGCAGAATAGCCAGTTTTTGAGCGTAAACTTCTACACTTCAAGATCAAGACTGGGCATTCAATGCTCCATGGCACAGAACTATAAAGATCAGGATGATTACAGCTTTAGAATCGCGAGTGTGTTGCTGGAAAAGCACAGCAGGTCAAGCAGCATCTGAGGAGCAGGAGAATCAACATTTCGGGCAAAAGACATTCATCAGGAAGGATTCATGATGAAGGGCTTTTGCCTGAAATGTCGATTCTCCTGCTGTTCGGATGCTGCCTGACCTGCTGTGCTTTTCCAGCACCACACTCTCTACTCTGATCTGCAGCCCTTACTTTCACCTGATTACAGCTTTAACCTGGTCAACAGCTTATGGGGATAGCTTATGGGGAAGATCATCCATTTAAGAGAATTATAGCATCCTTATGGCATGGAAAAAGGCCATTCAGCCTCTGAAGTACTTCCAAGTAGTATTCACTTGCATCAAACCTCCATCCAATTCTGCATTGCCTTGATGAGTCAGAAAAAAAATCATAGAACCCCTATGGAATGGAAAGAGACCATTCAGCCCATCAGGTTCACATCGATCTTCTGAAGAGCATCCCATCCAGATCTAGCTCTTCCATCCTATCCCCATAACCCCACATTTACCACAGCTAATCCACCACTTAACCTGCATGTCCCTGGAGATGACAGGGCAATTTAGCATGGCCAACCCACCTAATCTGCACATCATTTATCACAACTGCACTCTGGTCTCTGTCAGATTGCTGTGAACAAAAAGAAAACTCATAATGATCAATTTCTGCCATCACTCAGTCCAGCCCCCACTGTCCAACCCCACACAGGAACAGTGAGCAGTGTAGGGAGGTCCCCCAGGTATCTGCAGCTGTAGTAAGAACAGGTAGCTGAGATGTCCCAGAGAGTGAGCTAAATGGAGGCGACTGGAGCCCCAGCAAGCAGACATCAAAAACTGGTGAACGTTTAACATGACTCCTTTATTTTTCCAGTTTATATCAATGTTAATGTTAACTATTACCTTATTTATTTATTTCTCTACCTACTCTATGAAGGTAATGCTTAACTTTTTAAACTTTTTTTTGCTACTTTGTACCTGAGTTTGTTGATACCTTGGTAAGGTAAGGGGATGACATGTGTGGTGACTTTTCACTGTACTATGCTTGAGAACACATGACAATAAAATCTAAATAATAGCAACTCTAATGAATACATCAATTCTTCAAAGTGGCTAACTAATTCCTTCAAAACCATTTACCAGATTTCATATTTAATCTCTACCTCAATATCCGATTAAATATGCTTATCCCTCAAAGTGTAGACAAGCCTCTTAATGTGAGTATTACACTGCCTCTGAATTGGCTGCTTCGACCAGAGTTTTCTTTTCATTCGCACTTGGGACATTGACACTCCTGGCATGGTCAGCATTTATTGCCTATACCTGGCTGCCTTTGAGAAGATGGGGATGAGTGACATTCTTGAACGACAGTACAGGAGCAATACAATCGTAACTCAGCTTCCCCCAAAGAAAACAGGATCTCAATGTCCCTGAATAATCAGTAACTGGAGCGTATCCATATTTCATTAGTCATGTATTAATGCTCCCAGCCCTGCCATCCCACAAACCAAGAAAGGTCCTTTACAGTCTACTGAGCCATTGTTCAAAATGGAAATGAATGAAGCAAATTCTTCCCGTTTTAGACAGGTTTGGTGCTGACAGACTGAGTCGATGAGAGCTCAGTCCCCAAGCTTTGGGAATGCTCCTACAGCCGCCAAAGACTCAGGTGTGGGATTCTCTGCCCAGTTCTCTCCACATCACTCACCTCTTTTAAGATGCTCCTTCATACGTACAGCTCGGTCCAATTGCTTGGTCACCTGTCCAAATCTTTTAATATACTAATCATAGAAAAACTGTTATTCAAAACTTCCTCTTCCTTTATTTTCGAACTTATTGCTATGATTTTGAACTTTTGCAGGTTTGCAATGTGGGACTTTTTATTTTTCTTCTAATTTTTTTTTCCTATGAATTTGTATTCAAGAATCTGTACTTAGGTGCCTTTGTACCTGTAAGTACCTTTGGCACTATAAGTGGCAACTTATAAACATTTCATTGTATGCAATGTGACAATAAAACTAATTTAATTCAATATCTTATGTTGGTTATACATCAAGTCAATTTTTGAATGCTCAATTCCCTGGGCATTTTATCACATTGAAGGTGTTACACAAATGAAGTTTGTTATTGCTGTTATTGCGAAAAGGGTCAGAACGAGGGCTGCCTTGGTATTGCCTGATGAAATGACCAGGCTAGTGGCCTGTAAAAGCTTCACTTGTGAAGGACAGTCAACAGGCAGGTATCAGAGTACACCAGAGACTCCTGAACACGTACCACTGCCATGCAGCAACAGGTAGGAGATTATTTAAACGTTTATATAAAAATAAATCATAATTTCATGCTGCAGTCACTAATACTGGGTCAAATCATAAGACGCAGAAGGGGAAGTTGGTCATTCAACCCATCAAATCTGCTCTGTCATTCAGTGAGATCATGACTGATCTGATAGCCCTCAACTCCACTTTATTTCAGCCCTGAATCTATGGAATGATCCAACCTCTGTAGCCCTCTATTCCACGGATTAATTTCTTTGCTCAGAGGGTAATTTGAGTCATAGAGATGTACAGCACAGAAACAGACCCTTCGGTCCAACCATGCCAATCAGATATCCCAACCCAATCTAGTCCCACCTGCCAGCACCTGGCTCATATCCTTCCAAACCCTTCCTGTTCTTACACCCATCCAGATGCCTTTTACATGTTGCAACGTACCAGCCTCCACCACTTCCTCTGGCAGCTCATTCCATACACGTACCACCTTCTGAGTGCAAATGTTGCCCTTAGGTCCCTTTTATATCTTTCCCCTCTCACACTAAACCTATGCCCTCTAGTTCTGGACTCCCCCACCCCATAGAAAAGACTTTGTCTATTTCTCCTATCCATGCCCCTCATAAGGTCACCCTTCAGCCTCCAACGCTCCAGGGAAAACAGTCCCAACCTGTTCAGCCTCTCCCTGTAGCTCAGATCCTCCAACCCTAGCAACATCCTTGTAAATCATTTCTGAACCCGTTCAAGTTTCACAACATCTTTCCGATAAGAAGGAGACCAGAATTGCACACAATGTTCCAACAGTGGCTTAACCAATGTCCTGTACAGCCGCAACATGACCTCCCAACTCCTGTACTCAATACTCTGACCAATAAAGGAAAGCATACTAAACGCCTTCTTCACTATCCTATGACTCCACTTTTAAGGAGCTATGAACCTGCACTCCAAGGTCTCCTTGCTCAGCAACACTCCCTAGGACATTTCCATTAAGTGGATAAGTCCTGCTAAGATTTCCTTTCCCAAAATGCTTCCTCAACTCTGTCTTAAATGAGTAACCCCTTATTCTGTGACAACGACCCCTGGTTACAGACTCTCCTACAATGGGAAATGACTTGATTTGAATTATTTATTGTCACACATATTTTGTTATAAATACAGTTGGAAGTGTCGCCACTCTCCAGTACTATCTTGAAACACAGAAAATAAACCAAAACATTGAAACCATAATCTTATACTCCCTATAGTGTAGAAACAGGCCCTTCAGCCCAACAAGTCTACACTGACACTCCAAAGTAACCCACCCAGATCCATTCCCCTGAACCTGTTATCCTTTATTTACCCCTGACCAATGCACCTAACCTACTCATCCCATTTAGCATAAACAATTCATCTAACCTGCACATCTTTGTATTGTGGAAGGAAACTAAGAACCCGGAGGAAACCCACGCAGACATGGGGACAATGTGCAAACTCCACACAGGCAGTCGCCCGAAGCTGGAATCGAACCCGTGTCCCTGGCGCTGCGAGTCAGCAGCGCTAACCAACGACCCATCCTAAAATGAAGGAACATTCAACTGTGCAGTTCTTATGAAGTGTTTAGCCCTGGGCCTGGATCCACTAGCACAAAGCAGTTGTTGGCCAGTCTTGAAATCCCTCGCTGGAACAGAGTTGCCACTCTTTGCTGCCATCGTGCCTCCATTGATACAGCTGCCACCACGAGTCTTTACTGGGCCAACTTCACCGATGCTGGTCCCAAACCCAACGCTGCTGTCACTGACAATGGGCCCCCCGCCATGGTCCAACATCGACGATGCAGCCTCCAACTGGGTTGGGCCCAAACCCGTCTCCACCTCCACTACCAGAAACCCAAATCCTCACCTTGCCACCAATTCCTGTAAAATTAAAACGTATAAAGATAAAAAAAAGGGGAAAAAGAAAAAAGTGAAGCGGGTGGAGTGGGCGAGCCTCGGGCTCAGGAGCCCACTTGCTATCTACTCTGCTGCCGCCATCTTGGAAATTGACCTCCCCACAGCTGCCCGGTTCCCTGGCAGGTTTCAGGTTCATGCAGTCAGATTACATTCGCTGAAGAATATTGTAAAACAATAAGTAATACTTCTCTTTACCACGCCAGCCTTAGCCCGGGTTGTTCCCAAGCAGCAGAACCCGACATCGTGGCCTTGGAAAGCAGCTGCA
Source organism: Hemiscyllium ocellatum (assembly GCF_020745735.1). Lineage (NCBI taxonomy): Eukaryota > Metazoa > Chordata > Chondrichthyes > Orectolobiformes > Hemiscylliidae > Hemiscyllium > Hemiscyllium ocellatum. Next base: position 76,963,365 of record NC_083418.1, read on the forward strand.
TATTCATCCAGCTTCTCAAAATCAACAATCTCCTGGACCTGTTTAAATTGCAAAGAAATACAGAATCTATTAAACTGAAATATTGCCAACAACAAAAAAAAACATTTCGTCAAAGGTTTTCACCCTTCACTCCAAGAATAAAGAACAGCACTGCACAGGAACCGGTCCTTCAGCCCATCAAGACTGTGCCAACACATGATGCCTAACTAAACTACAAACTCTTTGCCTCTACAACGTCCATATCCCTCCATTCCCTGCCTATTCCTGTATCTGTCAAGATGCAACTTAAATGTTGTTGTCATATCTGCCTCCACTGGCAACACAATCCAAGCACTTTCCACCTTCTGTGTAAATAACTTAACTCTTGCATCTCTCTTAATAAAGGGTAAAAAATGAGGTCTGCAGATGCTGGAGATCACAGCTGAAAATGTGTTGCTGGTTAAAGCACAGCAAGTTAGACAGCATCCAAGGAACAGGAAATTCGACGTTTCGGGCATAAGCCCTTCATCAGGAATCTCTCTTAAGGGTTTGCCTCTTTTGCCTTAAACCTGTGTCAGTTGTATTATGATACAACATATTTCCTCTTCCTTTACACCTTGCTGTGCTACTGTAAAAGTGTTCTTCAAAACCAGGCTTTACATGGACTGTTTTGTACAGTTGTTGAAAGCTTTTCTTCCAAGGGGTTGGATGTTCAAAATCTTCTGGATTTATCTGATTAAATGTGCCTGGCTCCCAATGCATCATTGGCCAAGTCTATTGCAACACTTCCATAAATAATGATTTCCATAAAATTGGATCATGAGCATGTTCACTGAAGTGTTTACACACACAAGCTACTCTGCAAAGGTCCTGTTCAAATAAATATGATAACATATTCATAACGATCTCGTCTGGTAGTTTTTGAGTCACAGAGTTATAGAGATGTACAGCACGGAAATACACCCTTCGGTCCAACTTGTCCATGCCGACCAGATATCCCACCCCAATCTAGTCCCACCTGCCAACACCTCTCCAAACCCTTCCTATTCATAGACCCATCCAAATGACTTTTAAATGTTGCAATTGTGCCAACCTCCACCACTTTCTCTGGCAGCCTATTCCATACACGTACCATCCTCTCAGTGAAAACGTTGCCTTTAAGTTCTCTATTACATCTTTCCCCTCTCATCCTAAACTTATGCCCACTAGTTCTGGTCTCTTTGTCATCTGCAAACCTACTAACTATACCTCTTATGCTCACATCCAAATCACTTATATAAATGATGACAAGTGGACCCAGCACCAATTTTTGTAGCACTCCACTGGTCACAGGCCTCCAGTCTGAAAATCAACCCTCTACCACCACCCTCTGTCTTCTATCTTTGAGCCAGTTGTGTATCCAAATGGCTAGTTCTCCCTGTATTCCATGAGATCCAACCTTGTTAGCCAGTTTCCTATGGGGAACCTTGTCGAACACCTTACTGAAGTTCATATGGATCACATCTACTACTCTGCCCTCATCACTCTTCTTTATTACTTCTTCAAAAAACTCAATCACGTTTGTGAGACATGATTTCCCACACACAAAGCCATGTTGACTATCCCTAATCAGTCCTTGCCTTTCCAAATACATGTGCATCCTGTCCCTCAGGATTCCCTCCAACAACTTGCCCACCACCGACATCAGACTCACTGGTCTATAGTTCCCCGGCTTGTCCTAACCACCTTTCTTAAACAACGATGGTTAACCACGTTAGCCAACCTTCAGTCTTCAGCATCTCACTGTGACTATGGATGATATAAATATCTCAGCACGAGGCCCAGCAATCACTCCCTTAGCTTCCCACTTGACGATATTGCTGTGCTGGTGATACAGAAATGTCTTGTGTGCTTAGCTCTATGAACAAAATGCTCCACAGTGGAAGTATTCTCCGTGCTATGCTTTACAGTGTAAGCTGTTCATTTCAACAGGAGAAAGTGAGGACTGCAGATGCTGGAGATCAGAGCTGGAAATGTGTTGCTGGAAAAGCGCAGCAGGTCAGGCAGCATTCAAGGAGCAGGAGAATCGACGTTTCGGGCATGAGCCCTTCTTCATTCCTGAAGAAGGACTCACGCCCGAAACATCGATTCTCCTGCTCCTTGGATGCTGCCTGACTTGCTGCGCTTGTCCAGCAACACATTTTCAGCTCTGTTCATTTCAATAGAAATGACTTTCTTTGCAGCTGGTATTGGCTGTCTTGTGTACCAGGTTCTGATTCTTCTGCATTCATGTTTGCAGGGACATACTCATCTGTGATTCTGTTCCTCTTCTGTATGTGTGGCACAGGAGTTAACATGCTGCCTCACAGCACCAGGGACCCAGGTTCAATTCCACCCTCAGGCGACTGTCTGTGTGGGGCTTATACATTCTCCCCGTGTCTGCGTGAGTTTCCTCCGGGTGCTCCGGTTTTCTCTCTCAGTCCAACGGTGTGCACGTTAGACGCATTGGCCATGTTAAATTGCCCATAGTGTTCAGGGGTGTGTAGGGTGGGTTAGCCATGGCAAATGCTGGGTTACAGGGATACGATAAGGGTGTGGGTCTGGGCAAGATGCTCTTCAGAGGCTTGGTGTGGACTAGATGGGCCAAATGGTCTGCTTCTACACTATAGGGATTCTATGATTCCGAATCCACTAGTAATCGACATTCGTACCCTGGGAAAAAGACTCTGACCATCCACTGACTCTCATCATTTTCTAAGCATTTATTGGGTCACCCTTCATTCTTCAACGTTCAAGTGAAAACAAACCGAGTTTGTCCAATCTTTCCTCATGCCTAACACCCTCCACACCAGGGAACATCTCAGTAAACCACTTCTGTATTATTTCCAAAGCCTCCATCTGCTTCTGGTGTGTGGTGACCGAACTATACAAGATATTCCAAATGTGCCCTGACTGAAGTTCAACACAGCTGCAACAGGACTTGCCAATGTTTATATTCTACGTCCCACTCAATGAAGGCAAGTATGCCAAATGCCTTCTTGACCACCTTAGCCACTTGTAATGCCACTTTCAGGAAACTGTGGACCCATACATCCTTTGACTCATCCCTTTCTTCGGTGCTTTGGTGCTCCAAGATGCCTTACAATGTCATTCTCCTCAAAGATTCTGACAGTAACCTGTTGCAGCAAACAATATCTCCGACAAAAATTACTCTGCAACATCCACAATGTTATGAGAATGTTCATTAAATTAAAATGCCGTGGATTTTGTCTGATTAATTCAGGAGATGTGGCTAGGCCAGGATTGATTATCTATCCTCAATTGCCCCAGAGGGCAATGAAGAGTCAACCGCATTGCTGTGGGTCTGGAGTCACATGTAAGCCAAACAGAGGAAGGATGGTAGTTTCCTTCCCTGAAGGTCATTAGTATACCAAATAATTGTTTCATGGTCATCATTAAACTCTTGATTCCAGATTTTTCTACTGAATTCAATATCAACAGGTGGCCATGGCAGATTTGAAAGCCAGTCCCCAGAACATTACCTGAGTCTCTGGATGCACAGTCTAGTGATAATACTGTGAGACAATCAGTTCCCCCGAGGATCGGAAATCAAAACAGAAAGTGCCAGGGTAACTATGGAGAGAGTCATGTAGGAATCTTCCTCAAAGCTGTATAAAATGTGAACTTTAGTGATAGGTGAGAGAGGACTGTGGAATATGAGGAAATAGCCCTGGAAGCAAGAATTCCTCATATCCCCATTTAGTCACAATGATTTGTGGTTTATAATTAATTCAACGATAGTTTGACATTCAAAATGAACTGTGAGAGGGACAACAGAGAGCCAAAACGAGGGCAAAGATGTTCTGACTGATTGTAAAGGTTGTAAAGAAAAATTTTGAGTGCTATTTGACATTGCACCATATACCAAACAATGGGTACATTTCTCCCATGTTGGAACCAACAGATTTTCATGGTTTAAATATCACCCAAAACTTTTGATTTCTTCAGGTTTTGTATTACAGCTCCATCAAGTTGCTGACAATCACATAAACGGGAGATAATCAAGATAAACAAAAACCTACCACATTCTCGTAGGATGGGTCCTCAAAGGTTAGTTTTCTGCGACCAATAAGTGTGACTTTGGCAAAGAGTTTGCTTTCAACAATCTCCTTCAGCAATGCCTTTCCTGTCTCCCCTGAAGCTCCAAGAATGAAACAAGACTTATTCAGTGTTTTGTACATTTCTCGGAGATTATTTATATCCTGAGACATGCTGGAAAAATAATAAGCAAAAATCAGTTAATTGCTATGAAGAAAATATATCACTAAAACTATTAACTGGACTAGTAAACGCTGTCATTACTAATATTTTCAACAGATTGTTTTCTTTACTGCATCTGGAAGTGACAGCTAAAATTAATTACCAATCTCTGTGGTGATCATTGTAAAAACTCATTTGGTTCACTAATAGTCTTTAGGAAAGCGAATCTGCTATCCTTACTCCATGTGCCCTACCTGTGGGTTCAATTCCCACAATGGCTGAGGTTACCCTGAAGGAAGGGGTCAGTTAGCTCTGTTGGTTGGATGTCTGGTTTGCAATGCAGAGTGGTGCCAGCACGGGTTGAATTTCTGCACTGGCTGAGGTTACCAGGAGGGACTCTCCATCTCAATCTCTCCCCTCACCTCGGGGACAGTGACCTTTGGGTTAAACCACCACCAGTTGTCTGTCTCAGATTACAGAGCAGCCCTAATGTCTGACTTTACCTTTTTATTTTGTATGACACCACATCCACAATAATGGGGTTGTTCTCTGTCATGCTCCTCGCAAGCTACCCACTTCAATTAAAGAGAGACAACAATTGCTGGCCTTGTCAGTAACACCCACATTTTATGAAGAAATAAAGACAAATAAAATCTGAAATAATGGCTTACTAGACTGTGGTTGCATTTGCCCTGAATTCCTGGCGAGCCATTTCCTCACATGTGAATGATTGCAACAGGAGGAATCTCTGATCCTAGCCCACAGAGCTGAAAATGTGTTGCTGGTTAAGGCACAGCAGGTTAGGCAGCATCCAAGGAATAGGAAATTCGACATTTCGGGCATAAGCCCTTCATCAGGAAAGCCCTTCCTGATGAAGGGCTTATGCCCGAAACGTCGAATTTCCTATTCCTTGGATGCTGCCTAACCTGCTGTGCTTTAACCAGCAACACATTTTCAGCTGTGATCTCCAGCATCTGCAGACCTCATTTTTTACCCCTAGCCCACAGAGGCACATTTTCAATAAGGGTCACAGGATAACAGTCAGGATCAGGAATGTTAGCTGGGACATTCTCCTGGAAGCTAACGGCAGTATGTCCAAAATGAGCACTAAGAGATTTCTATTCATCCAACACAACATGCCAGATGTGAATACAGGCAGAAGTTGTTGGAGAAAGTGAGATGGTCTGGCTTTATCTATGGAAAAAAATGCAGATTTATTGTTTCAAATCAATGGCTTCTTTGGAACTGTTCCACAAATACATTGAGAGCAAGATAGCAACTGGACAGGAGTAGTACCCCTTAAAGATCAACGAGGTTATCGTTGTGTTTAACCTCAGGAGATGGGAGAGAATTTAAATGAATATTTTGTGTCAGCTTTTACTGTTGAGAAAGAAATGAAAGCTAGAGGCTCAGTGAAATAAATACCAATGTTTTGAAAACTTCACATTACAGTAAAGGAAGTGCTGGAGGTCTTAAAAAACATAAAAGAACAAAAAACAAAAAAAATCTACAGCCCAGGAACAAGCCCTTCGACCCTTCAAGCCTGAGCCAATCCAAATGCACTGTCTAAACTTGTCGGTCAATTCCTAAGCATTTGTATCCCTCTGCTCCCCACCTACTCACACATCTGTCCAGACACATGTTAAATGAATACCGTGCCTGTCTCTTTCACCTCTGCTGGCAATGTGTTCCACGTAGATAAGTCTCCAGGACCTTATCAACTGCATCCTAGGACATTGTGGGAAGTTAGGGAAGAAATTGTGGGACCCCTAGTAGAAATATTTGTAATATCTATAAACACGGGTGAAGTACTGAAAAGTGCTAATGTTGTGCCATTGTTTAAGAAAGGATGTAAGCACAAGCCTGGAAACTATAGGCGTCTGAATTTGATATTGGTGGTGGGTTGTTGGAGGTGATTCTGAAAAGTAGGATTTACATGCATTTGGAGAGGTAAGGAATGATTAGGGATAGTCAGCATGACTTTGTGCAAGGGGAAATAGACTTTATTCAGTTTTTTTTAAATGAAGTAACCAAGGTGATTGATGAGGGCAAAGTGACAGGCATTGTTTACTTAGTCTTTAACAAAGCCTTGGGAAAATTTCTGCACTGTAGAATAATTATTAAAGTTAGATCACATGGGAGTCAGGGTTAGCTTGCCCATTGGATTTGTTGTGGGAGACAGAGGGTGGTACTGGAGGGTTATTTTTCATACTGGAGGCCTCTGATCAATGGTGACCCACAAGGATCCATTATGTCAGGTTGCACAGGACATTGGTTAGGCATCTTCTGGAGTACATGAGGGGCATTTATTTTTCAACAGAGAGTGGTTTGCGCTTGGAATGAATTACCAGAGAAAGTGGTGGATGCAGGTAAAGTTACAATATTTAAACACATTTGGATAAGGTCATGCATGGGAAAGGCTTGTAGCGAGGTGGTCCAAGCACAGACTGCTGGGACTATTTTAATTCGGTCAGTGTGAACTGGTTGGACCAAAGGCTCTGTTTCCGTGCTATATGACTCTAAGTGGTAATGGACTCAAAATGCTAACTCAGTTTTGCTCTCCACAGATACTACTAGCCCTGCTGCACTTTTCCAGCAATTTGTGCTTTTATTTCAGATCTCCAGTATCAAGAATATTTTGCTATTAACTGAGCTGCCAAGAGTTCAGTGCAAAGTTGCTGAGTCACTGACAGGTAAATCCTCAGCTTGAAGTCACACCCAGAAGCAACCACAACAAAACAAAAAAAGCAAATCTGAGAGGCTAGATCATGCACATTGAATGTTACACGTTGAACCAGAAATGACACACAATTATCTGAGAAAGGTTACTATTCATTAAGTAACAAGAAAGATGCTCTCCAGCTAATTTTCTCAGAGGAGTTTAGACACAGTCAACATGAATAAGCAGCAAATCCAACATCACTGAAGCTCCATGGTTTTACCTAGAAATGGGCAGAGGTCCTGGATCAGAATTCTCCAGATGATGCAGCAAATAAGCCAAACAAAGCACTAAAGTGCTCAGTAAAAACACACAAAGATTACAGCCACTGACACCAGGAAGTTTCATCGCCTTTTCACAGAGCTTCCGGATTAGCGACTTCCAGACAGTGCTGCCCCCTGGCCCGGAGGTCTGGCTTAATCGGAACTGCAATTCCAGCCATTCACATTCAGACAGCAGGTCCCACTGAGCATCTCCCTCTGCATCACTGTGGGAACCCCAGAAGAAAACATCAGTTGACTTTTAAATAAAAGGAAAGGCTAAGCATTGCATAGGAGACAGTTCAGAGAAGGTCCGCTAGATTGATTCCTGAGATGAGGGATTTCCCTTATAACCAGAGATTCAGCCGTTAAGGCTGTAGTTTAGAATCACCTGATGAAGGAGCGTTGCTCCGAAAGCTAGTGCTTCCAATTAAACCTGTTTGACTATAACCTGGTGTTGTGTGATTTTTAACTTTGTACACCCCAGTCCAACACCGGCATCTCCAAATAATAACTCTGGTCTCTAAATCGTAGCCAAATTCCAGCATTTTCTCATTTGGTTTCAGATTCCAGCAACCACAGTAATTTGTTTTTATCTCCAAATCATAGTTTAGAAGCATAAGAGATCCATTTGAGATAAATAAGATGCAAAAGGGGTTTGACCAAGTTAACATAGAGAGATTGTTTCCTCGTTTGAGGTAATCTTGGACTAAAGGACATAGTTTTTGGATAGGGATAGTCAGAGCTGGGAATTTGCATTGCAGATGTTTCGTCCCCTGTCTAGGTGACATCCTCAGTGCTTGGGAGCCTCCTGTGAAGCACTTCTGTGATCTTTCCTCTGGCATTTGTAGTGGTTTGAATCTGCCGCTTCCGGTTGTCAGTTCCAGCTGTCCGTTGCAGTGGTCGATATATTGGGTCCAGGTCGATGTGCTTATTAATTGAATCTGGATGAGTGCCATGCCTCTAGGAATTCTCTGGCTGTTCTCTGTTTGGTTTGTCCAATAGTAGTGTCCTATACTAAGTAGCCTTAGTAGCCACACATGCAGATGACGAGCAATATGAATTCGACTGGGACAACACTACTATTATTGCATTGAACAACCAGCTTTTATTTATTTATTTTTAAATTAATCTGTTTACACATGTTATGACATACCTCAATAGGCCTCCATATCATGCTGGGGTGGGACTTGAAACAGGACCTGCAGGCCCAGAGGTAAGGACTGTACCATATGCCACAAAACTCTCTAACAACCAGCATTTAGATAACACTGAAATTGTTCATGTTTACACTAAGAATGGGTCAGTGATGCTGTGGTGGTAACATCACTGGACTGGGAACGCAGACAAGTAAGCTTATGCTCTAGGAATGTGTGCCGAAATCCATGACAACTGATGGAATTTAAATTTAAAATAAATATGGAATTATAAAACTAGTTCCATGGATAGCCATGATCATGATATTTAAACAACTCCATTGATTTCTAGATCCTTTCAGAAGAGGAAATGTTTTAAATACACAGCATCTCAGCATTTTACATGTTAAAATCAAATTACCCTCCACTCATCTAAGTTCCAACAGGTTCTGAATTAGTGGTACTGGAAAAGCACAGCAGTTCAGGCAGCATCCATGGAGCAGCGAACAGAGATAATCCTAAACTGGAATCAAAAAGCTAGTGGTGGCATGGTGGCTCAGTGGTTAGCACTGCTACCTCACAGCACCAGGGTCCCAGGTTCGATTCCAGCCTTGGGCGACTGTCTTTGTGGAATTTGCACATTCTCCCCGTGTCTGTGTGAGTTTCCTCCCACAGTCCAAAGATGTTCAGGCCAGGTGAATTAGCCATGCAAAATTGCCTGTAGTGTTAGGTGCATTAGTCAGAGGGAAATTGGACTGGGTGGGTTACTCTTTGGAGGGTTGGTGTGGACTTGTTGCAGCTGTTTCCACACTGCAGGGAATGTAATCTATCCTCATAAGACCTGCTGCTCATTCTTGATATCATTCTAGTGAAGCTTCTCCAAAATATTTACATCCTTCCTGAAATAGAGAGAGCAAGACTGCGTGCAGTATCCAGATGTGGTCTCACTAGCTCCCTGTATGACTGAAGCATACTATTATATTCAATTCCCCTCAGGATCGACAATATAAATCATGGAATCATTGAATCATATGTTGCAGAAGAGGTCATCAATTCTATACTGATAAGACTACTCTAAATCTACACCAATCCCACTTTATAGCATTTGACCTACAGTCTTGGATGTTATGACATTCTATCTCATATTCACTCCCCTAATTACTCTCAATTTCAAGTAGATAGGTGACATCTAACAAGTTGTTAATGTCCACTTTATCTTCTTGATGGAATAAGAAAGCAACAGATGACTCAGGTGTTATGGTAATATCCCATGCATTTATCTGCAGAACATCGCTGTGTTAGTGAACCATCTGGGTATTCATTAAACACTATCCTGTTCTGTTGATAAATGTCTTGGGGATGGTGTACAGCTGTTTTTCTGGCTCTGACAGAGGCAGTCAGTGCCACCTGTAGCCTCAGAGTACATCAGAGCTTCTGCTCTGATGGCTGCAGACTGACATTTTAAGATATTTTCCACTCAATAGGAGCAGGACGCTTGAGACCAAGCCAATGTTATGAACTGAAAACTGACTGATTTTTGTCGAAGCTGCTGTTATTGCTTGGAAAGTGAAAAGAGCAGTGACCATAAGACTGTAAGAGATTGGAACAGAAGTAGGCCATTCGACCCCTCAAACCTGCGCTGCATTTTAATAGGATCTTTGCTGATCTGAAATTCCTCATGTCCAGCTTTCTGCCCTTTCCCCATAACCCTTGATTCCGTGACTGATCATGAATCTCTCTGTCTCAGCCTTTAATATACACACTGCTCCCACTGGTCTCTGTGGCAATGAGTTCCAAAGACTCTCAGAGAGAAGAAATTCCCTCTTATTATAATCTTAGATTCAGTCAAGATTTTATCCTCAGGTCCTAGAGTCTGCCAGAAAGATTCGCTCAGTATTTACCCTGTCAAGTTCCTTAAAAATCATCTATGTTTCAGTGTGACCATCTCTCACTCTTCTCAACTCCAGTGAGTAAAGTCCCAAACTGTTTAACCTTTGCTTGTAAGACAATTCCTCCAAACTGATGTTGGTTGTGGGTCCTCAGTTACAGATCTATGTCCAGTAGTTGGCATAATACAGCTTTGACAGAAACAGAACCTAGAGTGTGGTGCTGGAAAGGCACAGCAGATCAGGCAGCATCTGAAGAGCAAGAGAATTGATGTTTCGGGCTGAGCCCTTCATCAGGAATGAAGCCTGTGACCAGGGGGGCTAAGAGATAAATGGGAATATGGTGGGGCTAGAGAGAAGGTGACTGAGAATGCAATAGGTAGATGAAGATGAGGGAGAAGGTGATAGGTCAGAGGGGAGGGTGGAGTGGATAGATGGGAAAGGTGATGGACTGGTCGGGAGGGCAGTGCCAAGTTGGAGGCTTGGGACTGGGATAATGTTGGGGGAGTTGGGGGGGGGAGAGGAAATAAGGAAACTGTTGAAATCTACATTCATCTCGTGTGGTTGTATGGTCCCAAGGTGAAATATGAGGCATTCTTCCTCCAGGCATCGGGTGGTGAGGGTTTGGCAATGGAGGAGGCCCAGGACTTACATGTCCTTGATGGAGTGGGAGGGGGAGTTGAAGTATTCAGCCATGGGCTGGTGGGATTGGTTGGTACTGGTTTCTCAGAGATGTTCTCTGAAATGATCCACAAGGAGGCATCCTGTCTCCCCAATGTAGAGGAAACCACATCGGGTGTAACGGATACAGTAGATGACAATAGTGGAAGTATAGGTAAATTTCTGTCAAATGTGGAAATATCCTTTGGGTCCCTCCTCTCTGACCTATCACCTTCTTCCTACCTATTGCATTCTCAGTCATCTTCCCTCTATCCCTACCCCCTTCCCATTTATCTCTTAATCCCTCTCCCCCCCCCCACCCCTCGACCCACATGTCTCTTTCCTGATGAAGGGCTTATGCCCGAAACATCGATTCTCCCGCTCCTCGGATGCTGCCTGACCTGCTGTGCTTTTCCAGCACCACAGTCTTGGCTCTGATCTCCAGCATCTGCAGTCCTCACTTTCTGCTGAAACAGAACCTCCCCAGATATTGTGTTCCACTAACCGATATGTTCCCTAAGCTGCACAAGTGCTCACACGATTTGTGCATGCTGGTTGGTGTACGGACACACGGATGTCTGATTCAGGCAGCCATCTTGAAGCTTTAAAAAAAAATTAACTGCGTTTCTCTCTCCTCTGATATTAAATTGATGCCCTCTGTTCCTTATTTCATTCATGAGCAGGAGCAGTTCCCCACTCACTGTTCTATACAGGCCACTCATGATTTTGAAAAACTCTATGAAATCTCCTCTCAGCTTTTTTTCTCTCCAAAATCCACATTCCCATCTTCTTCAATCTATCAGAGGGTTAGATAGGGTGGGCAGGGAGAGCCTTTCTCCAAGAATGGTGACGGCGAGCACGAGGGAGCATAGCTTTAAATTGAGGGGCGATAGATATAGAACAGATGTCAGAGGTAGTTTCTTTACACAGAGAGTAGTAAGGATATGGAATGCTTTGCCTGCAAAGTAGTATATTTGCCAACTTTAATTACATTTAAGTCGTCATTGGACAAGCATATGGACGTACATAGAATAGTTTCTGGATTAGTGGTGCTGGAAGAGCACAGCAGTTCAGGCAGCATCCAAAGTGCAGTGAAATCAACATTTTGGGCAAAAGCCCTTCATCAGGAATAACCTGATGAAGGGCTTTTGCCTGAAACGTCGATTTCGCTGCACTTTGGATTCTGCCTGAACTGCTGTGCTCTTCCAGCACCACTGATCCAGAATCTGGTTTCCAGCATCTGCAGTCATTGTTATTACCTCGTACATGGAATAGTGTAGGTTAGATGAGCTTCAGATTGGTATGACAGGTCGACGCAACATCGAAGGCTGAAGGGCCTGAACTGCGCTGTAATGTTCTATGTTCTCATCATGGAAGTTTCTCATTCCTGGAAGCATCGTGTAGATCACTCCTGCACTGTCCCCAGTGCATCTTTCTTAACATGTGATGCCCACAACTGGGCACAATACTCCAGCTGAAGTCGAGCAAAATGCAGTCAATGATTACCTTTCAATATCCAGGGACACAATGTAATAAAGCAATAAACAAGTTCTACTTGTATTATAATGATAGGGGACTAGCAAGTGAAAATTTATAGATATACATTACAAATATTAGATAATGTGCTAAATTCTTTAGCAATTTCAGCATCTTTATGGGAATTAAAGGCTGATTTTCGTGATTGTTTTGAAAAAAAATGAATGAAATAAGTAGAGAAACTTCAATGTGTGTACTAGACTCCAGCAGTAATGAATGATCTTGTAATCCCAACAACACTCAAGAGGCTTGGCATCATCCAGGACAAAACAGCCCACTTGATTGGCACCACATCCACAAACATCCACTCCCTCCACCACCAAAGCTTAGTAGCAGCAGTGCGCACTATGTACAAGGTGCACTGCAGAAATTCACCAAAACTCCTCAGACAGCAACTTCCAAAAAGATCACTTCCATTTAGAAGGACAAGTGCAGCAGGTACATGGGAACACCACTACCATCACATTCCCCTTCAAGCCAGTCACCATCCTGACTTAGAAATACATTACAGTTCCTTCACTGTCGTTGTGTCAAAATCCTGGAGTTCCCTCCCTGAGGGCATTGTGGACAGGAAGTGGACTGTGGCAGTTCATGAAGGCAGCTCACCATCACATTCTCAAGGGCAACTTGGGGGGGGGGGGGGGGCGGGGGCAATAAATGCTGGCCAGCCATCAATGCCCACATCCCACAAATGAATAAATAAATATTCTGGTGACATATTCATGGCTGTTTTCTGCCCTTAAACCTGTCTTCCACATTGTGTTAGAACACAAGGCGGCACGGTGGCACAGTGGTTAGCACTGCTGCCTCACAGCGCCTGAGACCCGGGTTCAATTCCCGCCTCAGGCGACTGACTGTGTGGAGTTTGCACGTTCTCCCCGTGTCTGCGTGGGTTTCCTCCAGGTGCTCCGGTTTCCTCCCACAGTCCAAAGATGTGCGGGGTCAGGTGAATTGGCCATGCTAAATTGCCCGTAGTGTTAGGTAAGTGGTAAATGTAGGGGTATGGGTGGGTTGCGCTTCGGTGGGTCGGTGTGGACTTGTTGGGCCGAAGGGCCTGTTTCCACACTGTAAGTAATCTAAGAACTAGGAGCATGGGTCAGCAGTTCAGCCCCGAGAGCCCGCTCCACCGTTTAATACGATAATGGCTGATCTCATGTCGCCCTCAACCCCACTGTTGTGTCTGCTCCCCATAACACTTTCAATACTATTTAAAAATCTATCAACTCAATGTCCTGGCATTCTGGGATAGTAGGTTCCACAGATTCACAACCCTTTGAGAGAAGTAATTCCACCTCATCTCTGTTTTAAATCTGTTACCCCTTATCCTAAAATGACGACCCCTCGTTCTGTACTGCCCTATAAGTTGCTAAGGGATTCACAGAGCAGACATGGAGAGGATGCTTTGTGAATCCTTTTTAGCAACGTATGTTCCTCAATTAGGTCTCCTCTCATTCTTCTAAACTCCAAGTGTGTATTGGCCTAAACTGCGCAAATTCTCGTCATATGATAAATTGTTCACGTCTGGAATCAATCTAGTGTTAACCTAAAATTACATGTCTTTATATTTCTTTGGACACATGCAGCACATTGACAACATTGTGATGCCGTCAAATTGTGAATTGCCTGCTGGACAGGCCGTGGTGCAAATGAACTACTTGTGTTAAATATTTCAACCAGTCACAAATCCCAGTTACAATTCTGTTTGTTACACTCTAGAGGGCAGGCTAGACTACACACTCCAGGGACAGGTGCTAACAAACCTTGAAAAGCTTCAAATTGTCCTCAAAATTCATATTTTGGATCCTTGCTCCTCGTGTATAAGATGGATGTTCTTGGGAGGTTCAAGTAAAGAAAATGCGCGAGTTTTATTTTTCCATTGGCTGGTGGGGAAATGGAGTTAATCCTTTCTTTAAGAGTTCCCGTTTCTTCAGAATAATGAAAATAATCAGTGGCTACGCTGGCATGCCACTCATTTGTTGTCCATTTCTCTTCCTTAACGCGCAACATTTTTGCTCCAACTTGCACTGGTTGCCGATCACCTGAACCGCGGCTGAAATCCTGCAGGTGATCGGTAATCCATTCAAAATGGCGCAAAAATGTTGCATGACACTATAATCGTTTGCTATAAATTCTGTGTCTTATGGTCCTGCTCCACAGCCCCCTGATGGAGAAGCAGCGCTCTGAAAGCTAGTGCTTCCAAATAAACCTGTTGGACTATAACCTGGTGTTGTATGATTTTTAACCTAATGCACAATGTAAAGTAAAAAATGAGGTCTGCAGATGCTGGAGATCACAGCTGCAAATGTGTTGCTGGTCAAAGCACAGCAGGTTAGGCAGCATCTCAGGAATATGCAAATGTGTCAGACAGCAGGAACCCCTGGAGTGTTAATGGAAAATTGCTTATTAGTGTTGTGGTTTACAGCAGTGGTTTAATCATTGACGGCTTAACTTATTTTTGCCTCAGTATAATTGAGGATTTATCTTAGCTTGGCAAACTATATATTTAAAGCTTTTGGAGCAGTTTGGAGGAATCCTGACAGGATTAAAAAATAGATGTAATTTTTCTCTTAGTTTTCTTTCAGAGTAGAAGTCTCTTCAGTGGGAAACAATAGTGTACAACTTCAAGTCTAAGACTGTTGGCAGAAATCTGCAATTTATTAGAAACTGAGGAAGTCTAAGCTCTAGGTCTTATGAATATTTATGTCAGAAGTTTACAGGATAGAAACTGGGGTCAATCAATTAAGTTAACCTTAAATATTTGAGACAAAGGTGGCTGAATTTAAATCACTGTAAAATGATGATGTTGGGAAATAGGTCAAAACTTTGTGTTGTGAGTTTTTTTAGTTTTTTCTAACTGTATTCATAATGAGATTTTTTTTCTTGTGTAATAAGTATCTGTTGTGTTATTGTGGTCCTGTTCGCCGAGCTGGGAATTTGTGTTGCAGACGTTTCGTCCCCTGTCTAGGTGACATCCTCAGTGCTTGGGAGCCTCCTGTGAAGCGCTTCTGTGATCTTTCCTCCAGCATTTGTAGTGGTTTGTACCTGCCGCTTCCAGTTGTCAGTTCCAGCTGTCCGCTGCAGTGGTCGGTATATTGGGTCCAGGTCGATGTGTTTATTGATTGAATCTGTGGATGAGTGCCATGCCTCTAGGAATTCCCTGGCTGTTCTCTGTTTGGCTTGTCCTTATAATAGTAGAGTCCTATACTAAGTAGCCTTACTAGCCACACACGCAGATGACAAGCAACATGAATTCGACTGGGACAACACTACTATTATAGGACAAGCCAAACAGAGAACAGCCAGGGAATTCCTAGAGGCATGGCACTCATCCACAGATTCAATCAATAAGCACATCAATCTGGACCCAATATACCGACCACTGCAGCGGACAGCTGGGACTGACAACCGGAAGCGGCAGATTCAAACCACTACAAATGCCGGAGGAAAGATGACAGAAGCGCTTCACAGGAGGCTCCCAAGCACTGAGGATGTCACCTAGACAGGGGACGAAACGTCTGCAACACAAATTCCCAGCTCGACGAACAGAACCACAACAATGAGCACCCGAGCTACAAATCTTCTCATAAACTTTGAATCTGTTGTGTTGCTAAAGAAAGTGCGACTATGTTCCAGTGAATACCACCATGTTAACTAAAAGAAAATGTGATAACTTAAGCCAGGTTTCATTCTGGAATCAGACTTGTTGCATCGTATCATCAGCTAGGGATCTTAACCAACCTTATAAATACATGCTCTTTCTTTATTTCAGGCAGGACATTGATGGCTAGCAAGCCCATTTCAGAGTAAACCACATTGCTGTCGATCTAGAGTCACATGTCGGCTAAACCAAGTAAGGCCAGCAGATTTCCATTCACCAGGATATTTGTGAAGCAAATGCATTTTTATAACAATATTGCAATTTGACTAGGTATCAATTCCAGATTTTAAAAAGTTAATTTTAATCAAGTTCCACCAGCTGGCCTGTTGGGATTCAAATCCGTGTCCCAGAGCATTAGTCTAGGCAGCAGGATCCTAGCCTAGAAGAATGTGAGGACTTTCCTGCACCTTCAAACACCCCATCTACTGTGTCCGTTGCTGTCAATGTGGTCTCCTCTACATTGGGGAGACAGGATGCCAACTTGTGGAATGTTTCAGAGAACATCTCTGGGACACACGCACCAAACAACACACTGCCCTGTGGCAGGTCACTTCAACTCACCCTCCCGCTCCGCTAAGGACGTACAAGTCCTGGGCCTCCTCCACTGCCACATTCTAGCCACCTGATGACTGGAGGAAGAACACCTCATCTTCCGCACTGGGACCTCCTATCACATGGAATCAATGTCGATTTCACTGGTTTCCTCATCTCCCCTTCTTCCAACTTATCCTAGATCCAACCTTCCAAATTGGCACCATCCTCTTGAACAGTCCTACTGTCCATCTTCCTTCCCACATAGACACTCCACCGTCCACTCTGGCCTAGTACCGTCACGGCCCACCTTCATCCACTTATCGCATTCCTAACTACCTTTCCCAGTCCCACCCACCTCCCATTTATCTCTCAGGCCTTAGGGGTTCCCCACATTCCTGATGAAGAGCTTATGCTTGAAACATCGACTCTCCTGCTTGTTGAATGCTGCCTGACCAGCTGTGCTTTTCCAGCACCACACTTGTTTGGATCACTAACCTTACATCATACCCAGTGTGCATGAAGAAAATCTTTCAAGAGTCAGTGGACAGCTGATTTTAAATAAATTTGCTCCCACAGCTGATTTGGGTGTAGAGTTTCCAAAGATTCATCCCCTTTGAGTGAAGACATTTCCCCTTACCTCAATCTTAAGCAGTTAGAGAGTCATAGAGATGTACAGAATGGAAACAGATCCTTCAGTCCAACTCATCCATGCTGACCAGCTATCCTAAATTAATCTAGTCTCATTTGCCAGCACTTGGCCCATATCCCTCCAAACCCTTCCTTTTCATATTTCCATTCAGGTGCCTTTTAAATGTTTTAATTGCACCAGCCTCCACAACTTCCTCTGGCAGCTTATGCCATACACACTCCACACTTTGCGTGAAAAAGTTGCCCCTTAGGTCCCTTTTAAATCTTTCCCCTCTCACACTAAACCTATGCCCTCTAATTCTAGACTCCCTATCCCAAGAAAAATAACCTGACTATTTATCCTATCCATGCCCCTCATGATTTTATAAATCTTGATAAGGGCACTCCTCAGCATCCGACATTCCAGGGAAATCAACCCCAGCCTATCCAACCTCTCCCTGTAGCTCAAACCCTCCAACCCTGGCAACGTTCTTGTAAATCTTTCTGAACTTTTTCAGGTTTCACAACATCCTTCCAATAGGAGGGAGACAAGAAATGCACACAATATTCCACAAGTGGCCTAACCAATGTCTTGTTCAGCTGCAACATGACCTCTCAACTCCTGTACTCAAAGCTCCAACCAATAAAGGAAAGCATATCAATCACCTTCTTCACACTCCTTATTCTGAGACTATATTTCCTGGTTTAGCTGCACCAGCCAGGGTATACTTTCTGTCAAAGGTGTCCTTCTTCACTCTGCCAGAGTAATGCCATTACCTTCTCTCTGATACCTTACACTCACTCCATCCATCTTCTTCTATCTCCACCTCCTACCCCTGGCTCATGCTGTACCATACTCACTATTACACACATCTTCCCTCAGTTGCTATCATCCATGCCAGTCTTTGACACCACTAACCCTCCATGTCCCTCTGTGCTGCCTACTCAGTCATTCAGGTCACTTTCCCTCCTGCACCTACAGTAACAGCTGTGTCACCCACTTTCATCTCCCTTCAGTCCTGGCCCTCCCACATCCCAGGAGGAAAGCAGCCCAAAGTGGGCAGAAAGAGTCGAGATGGGTATTGCGCTGCCTGACGTTCAGTTAATCCTGAGCACCCCGTCTGGCTGGCTGATCATGACCAGGCCCAGGGATTGATGTTGGAGGTTGCTCTTGACTTACTGTAAGGGACCCCGTGAGTGAATGCTCTCCCCCTTAACTGATGCTTCCTGACAAGCTTGTTGGCTTTGTACCTGTGCTAAGTAGCAAGACAAGACAGAACTGGGTGGCACAGTGGCTCAGATGTTAGTACTGCTGCCTCACAGCGTTAGGAACCCAGGTTTCGATTCCATTCTTGATGACTGTCTGTGTGGAGTTTGCACATTCTCCCTGTGAGTGTGTGGGTTTCCTCTGGGTGATCTGGTTTTGGCCCATTGACCAAAGATGTGCGGGGTAGCTGGAATAATGGTGAGGAATATAGGGTTACAGGGATAGAGCAGGATGGTGGATCTGGGGGGGGAGGGGGGGCGGGAATGGTCTTCTGAGGGTCGGTATGGATTTGATGGGCTGAATAGCCTGGTTCCACACTGAAGGGGTTCTTTTTTTTTCTAAAATGAGCTTTGTATCTCTGGTGAAAGAGGCAAAGCATGGTAGCGATGCTATGGACATCCAGATGGGTTTAGAGTGGGTCAGCGCTATGACAGCAAACAGAAAACCCAGACGTACAAGCCTGGCCCAGGCTATAAGAGTCACTGAGTGTCCATGCAGTGTCCTTGCTGTTACATTACTGTGAGAGTTATTGGAGCAGCCGAAGATGGAGCATTGGTATGAAAGTGTGCCAGGAGATTTGTTAGAGTCTGGCACATGTCAAATGCCAATCTGTGTGGACGTGGAGTGCATGCGACCCCTGCCCATACCCTGAGAATGTTGGTGCTCCTTACTGACCTCTCCGCCCCCACCCCACTCCGGCCTATCACCCTCACCTTGACCTCCTTCCACCTATCCCACCTCCATCGCCCCTCCCCCAAGTCCCTCCTCCCTACCTTTTATCTTAGCCTGCTTGGCTACTCTCTCTCATTCCTGATGAAGGGCTTATGCTCGAAACGTCGAATTCCCTATTCCTGAGATGCTGCCTGGCCTGCTGTGCTTTGACCAGCAACACATTTTCAACTGTGATCTCCAGCATCTGCAGACCTCATTTTTTGCTCAATGGAGGTCTCAAGGAGCAGGCAGTGAGCTGAATTTGTCAGGTGCCGCTCTGTTTGCCATGTCGAAATTTCCAGATGTCTAGCTTGTTAGGTAATTTAGCTAAATATTAATGAGGTGAATTGGGCCATCATCAAGACATTTAACAATCCATAATCCCCCTTAATTGACGATTCTCCTTTGCCTAGAAAGAAACTTGCTGAACCATTTGTGGACAGCATAAAAGATAATGCGAGGAGCTCACAATATTGAGATAGATAGGGTCTGATGACGAGTCACTGGATTGGTAACTGTGACTCAACACACACTGCTGGACCTATTGAGTTTGTCCTGCACTTTTTATTTTGTACCGAAATAGGCTTCACCAGACTCCTCATCCTACTCTGCCACAAACTTTGCCTTGGGGAGTATTTTTATTGTTCGACATTTACCCAGAGACCCAGGTAATGTTTGAGAAATCCAGACTCAAATCCCACCCTTGCTAATGTGGAATTTAAATTCAATTTTTAAAAATTCAGTTTAAAGCTTAATGCTGATCATGAATTGCTTGTTGGTTCACTAATGTTCTTCATCAGTGGGTTTGGAAGGTGCTGCCTGAGGATTTTTTGTTTCTGTTATTTACCATGATTCAAGCCATGATTCAAATTCATGAAAACAACACACACAGACCAAGTCCTAAACTATGAAAGTAATCACCCCAACACACACAAACGAAGCTGCATCAGGACACTATTTAAAAGAGCCACAACACACTGCAGTACACCAGAACTGCGAAAAGAGGAAGAGGAACATCTATACAAGGTATTCGCCAAAAACGGATACCCGTGCAACTTTATCAACAGATGCCTAAGAGACAGACCACGGAACGAGGACATGCCACAACCAAAAGGACTAGCCACACTACCATACATCAGGAGCATTTCAGAACTGACAGCCAGACTACTGCGACCCTTAGGACTCATAACGGCACACAAACCAACAGCCACGCTCAGACAACAACTCACTAGAACAAAGGAGCCGATACCCAACATGAGCAAAACTAATGTAGTTTACAAAATACCATGCAAGGACTGCACAAAACACTATATAGGACAAACAGGAAGACAGCTAACAATCCGCATACATGAACGTCAACTAGCCACGAAACGACACGACCAGCTATCCCTAGTAGCCACACACGCAGACAACAAGCAACACGAATTCGACTGGGAAAACACTACTATCATAGGGCAAGCCAGACAGAGAACAGCCAGGGAATTCCTAGAGGCATGGCATTCATCCACAAACTCCATCAACAAACACATCGACCTGGACCCAATATACCAACCACTACAGCGGACAGCTGAAACTGACACCCGGAAGCGGCAAGGACAGACCACTATAAATACCGGAATAAACATCAAAGAAGCACTTCGCAGGAGGCTCCAGAGCACTGATGATGTCGCCTAGCCAGGGGACGAAACGTTTGCAACAAAAACTTCCAGCTCGGCGAACAGAACCACTACAACAAGCACCCGAGCTACAAATCTTCGCACAAACCTTGATCATACTCACTATTACACACATCTTCCCTCAGTTGCTATCATCCATGCCAGTCTTTGTCACCACTAACCCTCCATGTCCCTCTGTGCTGCCTACTCAGTCATTCAGGTCACTTTCCCTCCTGCACCTACAGTAACAGCTGTGTCACCCACTTTCATCTCCCTTCAGTCCTGGCCCTCCCACATCCCAGGAGGAAAGCAGCCCAAAGTGGGCAGAAAGAGTCGAGATGGGTATTGCGCTGCCTGACGTTCAGTTAATCCTGAGCACCCTGTCTGGCTGGCTGATCATGACCAGGCCCAGGGATTGATGTTGGAGGTTGCTCTTGACTTACTGTAAGGGACCCCGTGAGTGAAGGCTGTCCCCCTTAACTGATGCTTCCTGACAAGCTTGTTGGCTTTGTACCTGTGCTAAGTAGCAAGACAAGACAGAACTGGGTGGCACAGTGGCTCAGATGTTAGTACTGCTGCCTCACAGCGTTAGGAACCCAGGTTTCGATTCCATTCTTGATGACTGTCTGTGTGGAGTTTGCACATTCTCCCTGTGAGTGTGTGGGTTTCCTCTGGGTGATCTGGTTTTGGCCCATTGACCAAAGATGTGCGGGGTAGCTGGAATAATGGTGAGGAATATAGGGTTACAGGGATAGAGCAGGATGGTGGATCGGTGGGGGGGGGGGGGAATGGTCTTCTGAGGGTCGGTATGGATTTGATGGGCTGAATAGCCTGGTTCCACACTGAAGGGGTTCTTTTTTTTTCTAAAATGAGCTTTGTATCTCTGGTGAAAGAGGCAAAGCATGGTAGCGATGCTATGGACATCCAGATGGGTTTAGAGTGGGTCAGCGCTATGACAGCAAACAGAAAACCCAGACGTACAAGCCTGGCCCAGGCTATAAGAGTCACTGAGTGTCCATGCAGTGTCCTTGGTGTTACATTACTTTGAGAGTTATTGGAGCAGCCTAAGATGGAGCATTGGTATGAAAGTGTGCCAGCAGATTTGTTAGAGTCTGGCACATGTCAAATGCCAATCTGTGTGGACGTGGAGTGCATGCGACCCCTGCCCATACCCTGAGAATGTTGGTGCTCCTTACTGACCTCTCCGCCCCCACCCCACTCCGGCGTATCACCCTCACCTTGACCTCCTTCCACCTATCCCACCTCCATCGCCCCTCCCCCAAGTCCCTCCTCCCTACCTTTTATCTTAGCCTGCTTGGCTACTCTCTCTCATTCCTGATGAAGGGCTTATGCTCGAAACGTCGAATTCCCTATTCCTGAGATGCTGCCTGGCCTGCTGTGCTTTAACCAGCAACACATTTTCAACTGTGATCTCCAGCATCTGCAGACCTCATTTTTTGCTCAATGGAGGTCTCAAGGAGCAGGCAGTGAGCTGAATTTGTCAGGTGCCGCTCTGTTTGCCATGTCGAAATTTCCAGATGTCTAGCTTGTTAGGTAATTTAGCTAAATATTAATGAGGTGAATTGGGCCATCAACGAGACATTTAACAATCCATAATCCCCCTTAATTGACGATTCTCCTTTGCCTAGAAAGAAACTTGCTGAACCATTTGTGGACAGCATAAAAGATAATGCGAGGAGCTCACAATATTGAGATAGATAGGGTCTGATGACGAGTCACTGGATTGGTAACTGTGACTCAACACACACTGCTGGACCTATTGAGTTTGTCCTGCACTTTTTATTTTGTACCGAAATAGGCTTCACCAGACTCCTCATCCTACTCTGCCACAAACTTTGCCTTGGGGAGTATTTTTATTGTTCGACATTTACCCAGAGACCCAGGTAATGTTTGAGAAATCCAGACTCAAATCCCACCCTTGCTAATGTGGCATTTAAATTCAATTTTTAAAAATTCAGTTTAAAGCTTAATGCTGATCATGAATTGCTTGTTGGTTCACTCATGTTCTTCATCAGTGGGTTTGGAAGGTGCTGCCTGAGAATTTTTTGTTTCTGTTATTTATCATGATTCAAGCCATGATTCAAATTCATGATTTGTGGGCAGCACGGTGGCATAGTGGTTAGCACTGCTGCTTCACAGCGCCAGAGACCTAGGTTCAATTCCTGCCTCAGGCGACTGACTGTGTGGAGTTTGCACATTCTCCCCACGTCTGTGTGGGTTTCCTCCAAGTGCTCCGGTTTCCTCCCAAAATGTGTGGGTTAGGTGAATTGGCCATGCTAAATTGCCTGTAGTGTTAGGTAAGGGGTAAATGTAGGGGAATGGGTCTGGGTGGGTGGCGGGTCGGTGTGGACTTGTTGGGCCGAAGGGCCTGTTTCCACACTGTAAGTAATCTAATATTTAAAAAAAAAAGTCTTTGAGTGTTCAACAAGATGAATGGAAGTGAAGTGAAGTTGAGACGGGTTAGGACTGGAAAAGGTTGGTGTTTGAGTTAAACTAAAGGATCCGGCTCCACATCTCCCAAGTTAAGAATGGCCTCCTTCTGTGTCTTACATTTTTTTCATGTGTTCTAAATATTCTTAATATCTGCAGTGGAGGATCGTACAGGGATTAGAATCCCTACAGTGTGGAAACAGGCTCTTCGGCACAACAAGTCCCAACTGACCCTCTGAAGAGTAACACACTCAGACCAGTTCTCCTACCCTATCATCCCACATCTACCCCTGACTAATGTCCCTAACCTACACATCCTGAACACTACGGACAATTTAGCATGACCAATTCACCTAACCTGAACTCCTTTGGACTGTGGGAGGAAACCGGAGCACACGAAGGAACCATGCAACCACTGGGAGAATGTGCAAACTCCACACAGTCACTCGAGGCTGGAATTGAACCCAGTCCCTGATGTTGTGAGGCAGCAGTGCTAACTACTGTGCCACCGTGCCATCCCCAAATGTAGGAAATGGATTGGTGGAACAGTGGTACATGATTTGCTTTTTAGGAGGCCAGTATGGACACAATGGGTCAAATGGCCTTCCTCTGCATTTATGAGATGGTAGTGCCAGAACATCTGAAAAATGATTGATTATTGCTCATTTCCAGTGGGAGAGATTTTCAAGCTGGTCTCCAGCAAAACATTGTTCTTTACCATTGCTTATTGCATGGTAGAATTAAACCATAAAAATATATATACAGAAACCACACCATAATCAAAACAAATCAATTTGATGCCCAAGATTTTTCATGACATGTGCTGTGCTGTCAAAAACAATTTGTAACCTTCTTCTTAATGATTCATTTTTATCATGATTTGCAGTGTACTGAAGCAAATTTCACATCTATTTAATGTGAATGTTAGAATTACCCATCTCAGTCGGCTGTCCCAATCAATGGATCACTGCTAGTCAAATACATTTCATTTGTCTGTCATCATCAGGCACCATTTAACTGACTTCAAGGTGTTGAATTGATTATAATGTGGTTGTTCTTTTTTTATTTATTTATGGTATGTGGGTATTTCTGGCTCAGCCAATATTTGATGGTTATCTCTCCCTGCACTGGAGAAGATGGCGGTGAACTGCATTCTCAAAATACTGTGGTACACTCGATACGGAGATGTCCATAGTGCTGTGAGGGAGGGGGGTGTTCCAGGATTTTGACCTGTGACAGTGAAGGAAGCATTTCCAAGTTCTGCTTCTCTCCCTCCCTTGAGCCTATGTCCCCATCCCATGGTGAAGCTTCAATCCTGAGGGGGATAATGCCTCTGAATGTCTGCCCCATCTATGCCTTTCATGATGTTGTAGACCTCTATGAGTCTCCTCTCGGTTGCCATCTTTCCAGCGAAAACACTGCAGTCTCATAGCGCCAGGCACCTGGGTTCGATTCCAGGCTTAGGCAACTGTCCATGTGGAGTTTGCCCATTTTCCCTGGGTTTGCTCCAGTTTCCTCCCACAATCCAAAGATGTGCCAGCCATGTGGATCGGTGATGCTAAATTACCCATCGTGCTAGGTGCACCGGTCAGAAGGAAATGAGTCTGGGAGCATTACTCTTTGGAGGGTTGGTGTGGGCTGAAGGGACTGTCTCCACACTGTGGGAACTCTAACCTTCATGACTTATATTTGACTGTCTGGTTCATAGTGCTTTTTATTTAATTGGCAGAGAATTAATCACATGGACTGTTATCATAAAAACGAGAAGTTGTTTTGTATTAATGCAGGTAGCTTAAAAACATTCGAACAGGAGAGCATTGTAAGGCTTTAGACAGGATCATGACTTTTAGGTTATGTTATAAATTTAGCAGCTTCTCTCTCCTAGTTTTGGCTCAGTTGTTAGCACTGCTGCCTCACAGCACCAGGGTCCCAGGTTTGATTCCAGCCTTGGTGACTGTCTGTGTGGAGTTTGCACATTCTCCCCGTGTCAGCGTGGGTTTCCTCTGGGTGCTCCAATTTCCTCCCACAGTCCGAAGATGTGCAGGTCAGGTGAATTGGCCATGCTAAATTGCCTGTAGTGTTCGGTCCATTAGTCAGAGGGACCTTAGTCAGATGGGTTACTCTTCGGGGGGGTGTTGTGGACTTGTTGGGCCGAAGGGCTTGTTTCCACGCTATAGGGAATCTAATCTAATCTAATCATTATTTAAGTATGGAAATTACGTGAAACTTGATGTTGACCTCGGTCTCTGTGAACCTTCTGTGCAGCTGTAACATTGTATTCCTCGCTCTGTTCTATTTCCCTCATCCATGCTGTGTGGTATGATCTGCCTGTACAGCATACAAACAAAATTTTTCACTGTAGCTAGGTACACGTAACAATAATAAATCCAAATAATCAAATCAAGTTTCTAATATAATTGCTTTGAAGTGATTGAGATGATTTTGAAAGTGGCAGCAATATCGTGGTGCGGAATTCATTGCTGTCATTGCAGCTCATGAAAAATTTCCATGTTAGCTGACAAGACAGTTTGCAACAAAATGTTTCACACACAATGTGACAGGTAGAGTCAGTTATATGGGAATATGGAGGAGAAGGGGTAATGTTTCTGTGAGCTTATTGTTAAGAGCATCCCAGATCTTGATTCATATGAAGGCTGAACACAAGCCCAGTGCAAATTGTTAACATTTATCCAACAGAGCTGGATTTCGTCAATCAGGTGTCAGTTCCATGTGATCTGTCATCATAAAAACTAAGAGCAATGTAGGCCATTCAGCCCCTTGAGCCTGCTCTGCCATTCAATGCAAAGGACAAAGAACAAAAATCAAAGAAAATTACAGCACAGGAACAGGCCATTCAACCCTCCAAGCCTGCACTGATCCAGATCCTCTACCTAAACTTGCCACCTATTTTCTAAGGATCTGTATCCCCCTGCTCCCTGCCCATTGATGTATCTGTCTAGATACATCTTAAA
This sequence comes from Hemiscyllium ocellatum, assembly GCF_020745735.1. Classification (NCBI taxonomy): domain Eukaryota; kingdom Metazoa; phylum Chordata; class Chondrichthyes; order Orectolobiformes; family Hemiscylliidae; genus Hemiscyllium; species Hemiscyllium ocellatum. The sequence goes on from NC_083418.1 coordinate 76,989,655, forward strand.
TGACTCAATCGTGCCCGCCTCTACCACCTCTGCTGTCAACGTGTTCCAGGCACCCACTACCCTCTGCGTAAAGAACGTTCCACGCCTATCTCCCATTAACTTTTTCCCTCTCACCTTGAACTTGTGACCCCTAGTAATTAAATCCCCCACTCTGGGAAAAAGCTCCTTGCTATCCACCCTGTCTATACCTCTCATGATTTTGCAGACTTCAATCAGGTCCCCCGTCAATCTCCGTCTGTCTAATGAAAATAATCCTAATCTACTCAACCTCTCTTCATAGCTAGTGCCCTCCATACCAGGCAACATCCTGGTGAGTCTCCATTGTACCCTCTCCAAAGCATTTACATCATTTTGGTAATGTGGAAACCAGAATTGTACAAAGGATTCCAAATGTGGCCGAACCAAAGTCCTATACAACTGTACCATGACCTGCCAACTCTTCAACTCAATATCCTGTCTGATGAAGGAAAGCATGTCGTATGCCTCCTTGACCACTCTATCGAACTTGCCACCTTCAGGGTACAATGGATCTGAACACCCAGGTCTCTCTGTCCATCAATTTTCTCCAGGGCTTTTCCATTTACTGTATAATTCGCTCTTGAATAGGTTTTTCCAAAATGCAATCCTGGCTGATCTCATCCCAATCTCAACTCCACTTTCCTGCCCACTCTCCAAAACTAAAATGCTGCCTGTGCCTCCTTAACTTTACTCAATGTCCCAGTACTGCATCAATTTCCAAAGGTTAGCAACACTTTGAGAGAGATACTGAATAGGGGTGGAGATGGGTCTAAGTGGGTCAGTATGGACATAATAGTCCAAATGGCCTTCCTCCGCACTGTAGGATTCTATTCTAAGTAATTTCTCCTCATCTTTGTTTTTAAGTCTGCGACACCATTTTGAAAAACTTATGACCTCTTGCACATGCTCAGTAGCTATTGACTCATTTTTGGTATAATTAACTCTTTGGTCAAAGAGTCTGGTGCTGGAAAAGCACAACAGATCGGGTAGCATCCAAGGAGGAGGACAATCACATTTCAAGCATAAGCTCTTCATCAGGAATGTCATTCCAGCATCTGCAGTCCTCACTTTCCCCCATAATTTACTCTTTAGTCCACATCACTCTTCCCACAAACAATCAATTTTATTAACTATCCAGATCTAACTTCTCCTGCCAACACCTCCCTTCCCCTCTCAAATTTATTTTCTCAAAGGTTTGAATCTCCAAAAGCAATCATGGAGGAATTGGGGGTGTATATGTGCTTCCTTATTTTCCTTATGTGCTTCCTGATCTGCAAGGTCAATTGCACACACTCAGAGATCTTGGCAGGCCAAGTGTCCAGGTCCCTGAAGGTAGCAGTACAGGTCGGTAAGGCTATAATGAAGGCATTTGGATTGCTCTCTTTCACTAGCAGAGAATATGAAAATAAGGATATAATGATGAAGCTGTATAAGACACTGGTGAGGCCACAACTGGAGTATTGTGTGCAGTTCTGGACATTACATTATAAGAAGGACATAATTACTTTGGAGAGAATGAGGAAAAATGGTCAGAATGTTGTCAGGGCTGAAGAATTGTAGCTAGCAGGAGAGATTAGGGAGGTTGGAGTTGTTTTCCTGCAAACAGCAAAGGCTGAAGGGTCACATGATTGAGGTATAAAAAATTGTGAGGCATAGCGATAGAATAGACAGGAGGAGCCTGTTCCCCTTGGCAGAGAGTTCAAAAACCAGGGGGTCACAGATTCAAGGTGGGTGACAGAAGGATTAGAGAGGATGTGAGGAAAAACTTCATTACGCAGAGGGAGGTGGATGCCTGAGTTAGTGGTGGAGTCAGACACCCTAAACTCTTTTTAAAAAGTACCTGCATCCGTACCTTAAGTGCTGTAAGCTGCAGAGCTATGGACCCTGTGCAGGATGACGGGATTAGAAAGAGCATCTGGCTGTCTTTGGGTTGACATGGACAGGATGGGCCAAATAGCCTTCTTCTGTGTAGTATCATGGCTTTATGGTTCTAAATGGATTGACAGACTGCAATGGCATGCTCTTCCATTTGTGGGCAGCACGGTGGCACAGTGGTTAGCACTGCTGCCTCACAGCGCCAGAGACCCGGGTTCAATTCCCGCCTCTCCCCGTGTCTGCGTGGGTTTCCTCCGGGTGCTCCGGTTTCCTCCCACAGTCCAAAGATGTGCAGGTTAGGTGAATTGGCCATGCTAAATTGCCCGTAGTGTTAGGTGTAGGGGTATGGGTGGGTTGCTGTTCGGTGGGTCGGTGTGGACTTGTTGGGCCGAAGGGCCTGTTTTCACACTGTAGGTAATCTAATCTAAACAACAGCTGGCACCTATAATGTTATATTTATCTGAGTGAAAACTACAGATAATATGGTACTGAGAGTCATTTTCTATTCTTCTGTGGTGCACTGTGGGAGGCTGTCTTGAAATAATGAAGAACGTCCCAGCATGTGCAACCCCTGCTGCTGTGATGATAAAGAAACTATTCAACACCTTCATCAGGAATGAATTTGACATAAGAAGAACAACAAACATCCTGAAGGCAATTTTGGAGACAGAGACAACCATGCTACTCCTGGCATAGGGTCTTCTCATTTTGTTTCTGGTGTCACTAGTGTTTCGCTCTATCCACCCTGACTCTAATCCTCTACAGGTGCCAGCTTAGGAACACCATCAGAATGAAGCAGTGCACCATCATCAACAATGCAAAAGAGTTGTAGGTTTGGGATAGTGAGATCCTCGTGGATGCCTGTTAACAATATTAGGAGTGATGGGAGGTTAACATAGAAATTGAAAACAGAACTAAATAGAAACTAGAAACTAAGTGCTGGTTTGAACCTTGACAATCTCAGGCAGGATAGTTTGACAGCTTCAGCTACAACTTCCAGGTAACCATCTAAGCATCCATCTTTTAGCTTTCCTCTCCCTGACTGCACTTAGCAGGTGATTGTGTAGTTCCATCCTGGTCCTTGGTTCGTTTGCATATCTAACTCTTAAAACCACACAGCTTTTAAAGAGATTATGCAACATCCAGGACAAAACAGTATCTGCTTTCCATATGGTCTATGAAAGATCACCTCCCACTCCCCTAAAAGAACAAAGAAATAGAATGACGCGTTTTTGTAAAATCAGCCTCGTCTGGGCTGTACCCAAATTGACCTCATGGTCTATCTTGAGCAGCAACCCTGTTCAGTTTTAAATTAAAATAACCATGTGTCCCAAATGAACCTTGGCATTTATCAATAAAGAAGAAATCTCCAACCTTGAGCTGAAGCCTTTGCAACTGTCCCTAGGTGAAGTGCAGTCATGACCTCATGGTTAGAAAGTAACTCAGAGTATTTTAACTGCTTACATCACCAGCATATATTGTTCTTTCTTAAATGTAATGCATCTGAATTAAAGATAACTTGTGACATTATCAAATTATTCGCCTATTACTGCTTTGGTAAGACAGGAGTGATGTAAAGAGATGAACAATAAGGTGCAAAACTTATCCCATGACAACTTGTAGATACAATGTGTTTAACACAACGAATACTTCTCTGAAATTAAATATTATTATATTATCCAATGGAATAATTAGACAATAACTTCTATTTGAAATCATTTCCAGTTTTGTAACTTTTTTTGATCTGCTACCAGAATTTGACATCGTTTATCATACACTGACTTATTATTCTATAGGTTGCAGACACCAAAAAGCAGGTAGTTGTAGATAATCAAATTATCACTGATATCTTTACCCAGGTGGTGTTCTAGTGGTTATGTCTTTGGGCTAGTAGTCCAGAGCCTCAGGTGATGTTCTGGGTTTGAATCCCACCACCGCAGAGAGTTAAACTTTGAATTTAGTAAAATGTTAGCCAAACAATGATCATGTAACTTATTGCTGACTTACATTTTTTAAAAAAACATTTGTTTGACTGAGGTCCTTCCATGAAAGAAATCCAAACATTCTGGCCTGCAAGTGGCTCCAGACCCACAGCAATCTTGTTGACTCTTAACTGCCCCTAGGTGACTCAGGATGGGCACAGCAACAAGACCCCACTTCACTTCATTTGTTGATCAGTTTCCTTCTCAGTGACTGAGGATTGCCAAATCTTCAAATCTTGTTCATTGCACAGGTGCATGTAAGGTTTATCGAAGCTTTGCTACAGTCCAGGGCGTGTACTTTTCAACCTGCAGCAGCAGATGAAAGGCAAATTCTTTCCTCACAGTACAGAGGATTGGAGCATTGATCAATGCAGCCAGCTTGTATTTACGATTGGGATTAGATGATGACACTGGGTGTGACCTTTCTGTCATAACCATACATTCAAAGAGGTGTTTTCATGCTTGTTTTGAAATGAATGAGCATGTTTGTTGATTTATCAAATGCTGTTAACAATTCTTAGTGCCTGAAAAGACCAATCGACAGAATTGGGAGAGACCAAAGGTTGTTTGATTTTAATCTGGTTTTTGAAACCAAAAACAGCTGAGGATTTAGAATGCTGATTCTTCCTTTACTCAACAGGATGAAGCTCCTGTCCATTTATTCTGCTGGTTGATGTAATAATATTTAGTTAGCACTCATCTGCATCAGTCTGAAATGGTCCCGTTTCACAATGGTGCCATGCAATGTGTATTTATTGAATTTAATTTACTAGCTCCTAGAAAACATATTGCAAGTCAACAGATTTCAGTCAGGACCACCGTGATTTACAAAAATCATATGAGGATGTTGCCTCCACATTTCTCAAATTTCTAATGACTAAGATCAAACAAAAAAAATCACTATTAACTTAGAGACAAAAAGATCGAGCAAGCTAGTTTGATTTTCTGGGCAGAATTTTCCCAGCCCCTGAACAATTTGGGCTTAGGAGACTTAAGTGGGAATATCGGATTTGATCGACAGTAGGGAGATTCCCAACATTGAAAATGAAAAGTTCCATTTTCCAAACGAATGTTGAACAGTGAGACAGATTCTCACTAATCAGCACAGCGAGAGCCATTACCAGTTATTAACAACTCATTGCAGTTCATCTAACTCAGTGATATGCAGTTTCCACAGAAACTAGAGAGAAACTAGACAGTTGAAAATGTGTTGCTGGTTAAAGCATAGCAGGTTAGGCAGCATCCAAGGAATAGGAAATTGGACGTTTCGGGCATAAGCCCTTCATCAGGATTCCTGATGTGAAACTCAGTGCGGTAACTTGCTGACTCTAGCTCAATGTTTGCTCCTCTGAGCCTCGGTATTGGACATCAGTCACCAGTATCTCAGGCCACGTTCCATTGACAACAACCAAATCTGTCTCTTTGTCCAGAAACCTTGGCATAAGATCCTCATGGTACATCTTTAATCCACATACAACATGGTTCTGCTCTTCAGTTGCGGAGCACACTAGCACCTTGCGTTGCAGTGCTGCTGCTAGGACACATTTTACAGAGGGTCACAAATGCAACTGATGCACTGGTTCTCAGGACTGCTGGCTCAGCTCTTAGTGCTCATTCACTTTGCATTGAAGTGGATGTTCACAACATCTCTACATTGTCCTGTCTCGCTTTGCCTTGCCGTTTTGCACTTGGCCTACTTAGGATTTCAGTATTTTCTTGCCTCTTTGTGTAGACACAAAGCCAGGATTCTTGTCATGGTTGTCATCAGTCAAAGGGTGGACATTTTGCCACACGGTATTGTGCAACATCAATATCACACCTCCAGCATATACCAGCAGCAAACACACTGTATGTGCATCAACCAAACTGGCCTGAAGGAGGGCTCATGCCCGAAACGTCGATTCTCCTGCTCCTTGGATGCTGCCTGACCTGCTGCGCTTTTCCAGCAACACATTTTCAGCTCTGATCTCCAGCATCTGCAGTCCTCACTTTCTCCATCAACCAAACTGGCCACATCTAAAAGCCAAAGGGGAATAGTCTGCAGTCAAGACATTTCAACCAGGGGGCCCTAGCACAGTTAGTCAGGAGCAGTCTCCAGTGTCAGTCCAGGCACTTGGAGCAGTCAGGATCCCAACTGTTGGTCTTTTTCTCATGGAATGAGGCAAAGGGAGGGATTGAGAGAGCTGAAGGTGGATGAAACCGTTGTTAATACTGGTGTAGGTGAGGGAAAGGTGGGTGAGCTATCCCAAGTGATTGAGTAGACATCACAGAGGGCATGCCCTGTTGGCAGTATGAGGGAATGGGATGGGTGGGAACTCATGGGGAAAAATACTGCATGCAATAGTGAGAGTGGCAGAGCATGAACTTTGGTGGGAGGCAGGTGCAGTAGAAGAGGTGAAGTGAACATGAGGTTGCAAAGAGAAGATGGTGACACTTAACCATCGCAGAACAGGGGACATTGTTGTCCTTCTGCCTGCGTTGCTGCAACTATGGAAACAACATTGATCTGGGTGGCAACCTCAGACTGGGCTAACAGTATCCTGGAGAAGTCCGGAGGGAAGAGGGCATCTCTCCTCTGCACCACCACTTCTGCCAGGGCCTCAAGGTGCCTATTGGTAAAGTAAGGTATAAATTGTCGGTCTGACATGTCCGGGGCAATTCATATGGACCTGGAGATGACCTGGCACATGGCTGGATTTTAATAATGGTGGCAGTGCCACGATCCAAGGAGATTCTAGCAGTGCCAAGTATTTCTGCCTGTGGTGAGAAGGAAGACATAATGAGTAGGGCACCATTATGCCGTGATGGATAGGTAATGAGGCAAGTTTGTGAGGGTAATGTGAGAAATCTCACCCTGCCTCATGGAATTAGCAACAACATTTATAAAACGTACTTTCAAGAAGCATCTGGACAAATACATGAATAGGAAGGGAATAGAGGGATACGCATCCTAAAACTAAAGACAGTTTTAATGTAGAAGGGTTAAATGTGTCGGCGCAGACTTGGAGTGCTGAAGGGTCTGTTCCTGTGCAGTATTGCTCTTTATTCTTTGCTGTTCTTTGTACTTCAGTTGTTTTGGTCAGTTTATATGAAAGCTTTTTTTTTAGTTTGGAATTTTAATATTAAGACGTGCCTAATGGCTGTTAAGTTTGGTTTATTTGTTACAGAACATGTCTTAAAATGAGAAGTCTTACCCTTCAGTAATTTCATTATCTGCTGGGAAATTAATATCTTTTTAAAAGGTTATTAGGTTTTATGAGGATTCTAACAGTATTAATTACATTATTATAATTGTTAGTAGGGCAAGAGCATAATATATGTTGAATTCTGGAGTGAAGTGAGAAGGCTAAGGGAAATTATAACATAATATATAGTTAAATGCTTAAGAATGACATCCACAACAAAATTTCATTTTGCAACAAGACCAATGCTGCTCCTTAGCTTAAAAGTGCTAAACATTGGATTAATTTTAACTCAGTAGATTGTGAACATGACCTCCACGCTGACCCTGTTTGAGCTGTAAATTTTGCCAGCTGGACATAAACGTTAATGAAGAAGAAAAGACTGGTTTGAGGAGTGAGGCGGGATTGGCTGTTTCCATGCAGGAATACTAATGACAGTTATTAATGGGCCCTGACAGAACAATCTGTTTCACATTGTTCACTAAGAGGCAGCTACTGATCACATTCACTGCCTTCAGGTGATGGGAGACAGATTGGTGTAAGTGAGAGCCTGCTGTGAGGTGGTCTGTGTACAGATGATCCCCTCGCTCAAACAGCAAGGATTAGATTAATTAGTGTGACTCTTTGTCTTCAAAGGCAACGAAGAAAGGATTTATTATATTGAATGGGATTTCATAAATATGAGCACTGTTTGGTCATCTGGCTTTTTAAGTGGTTGTGACACTTTAAGACAGCTTTCAATTGATGACACAGATCTGTCAGTGTTTGTGCAGTTATCTGTGGGGACTACACGGCAAAACAATCAAATTAAAATTTAAAATTAGAACACAGTTACCACATGAGATATCCAGTGGAACACATTGACTTGTTATTTTGTTCAATGTCTGTGAAAACTATCTAAAAAAAAATTGGGCAAAATGCCCAAAAGATTACAGTTGATAGAATTTTAGTTAGATGAGGTTGGAACAGAGACTCCAGGAAGGCTCAGTGTAAGCTGAAAGAACAGCATCTCAGTTTCCACTTGGGGACTCTGCTGCCTTCAGGTCTCAGTATCGAGTTCAACAATTTTACGGCCCAAACATCTCCTTTGATGTCCTTTAACCACTGCCATATCTCAGGCCCTGTCATGACATCAGCTCCTTTTAGCACAGTCAACCCACTCATTGTCCTCATTATCAGCTTTTCTCCTGCCCTGGCTCACTATCAAACCATCCCTTTGTCTGCCTAACTGTCTCTCTCTCACTACTGGGGCTCCATCTTCCCCCATACTCCCAATCCTTTTCATCCCAACGACCTACTATAGTGATTGGAATGAAGTCAGCTAGGTGGACCTCATAGAGTAGTAGTTCCCTGACTGGGGCAGTTAAGCTGGACCAATTTGGGAGCTTTGGCTGACAGGTATAAACAGAAGTCCCAGAAGTTCTGTTCACTCTGAGAGCTGGCTCTGAAGAAGCTTGACCAGTGTCAAGGACTATGCACAAGTCAATAAAGGATGACTTCATGATGGGATATTGGCCTCTGTGCAGTTATTTCATCTATCATCAGCATAAATACCACCATTTCCCAGTTGCTATCAGTTCCGAAGAAGGGTCACTGAGACCTGAAATGTTAATTATGCTTTCTCTCTCCACTGATGCTGCTAGACCTGCTGACTTCTTCCAGCAATTTCTGTTTTTGTTTCGGATTTTCAGCGTCCACAGTTCTTTGTTTTATCATAGGAAGAAATCATGTTGTCTTTGGGGCGATGTTAAATTAGCTATTTCTGACGTATTTCTGCCAATTTTGACATGACCCGAGAGTGGACGACGCTGTTGCCCGATGTGGGAATGGATGGGGAGGGGCAAGCAGACTGAAATGAATTAAAAACAATCTAACTTGATTATTGTTCAGTCCCACCTGCTTAAAGAAGGAAGTGTATGGTTCTTGAGCAGGAACAATATTGGCTTCAATGTTGATGTATTCCACAATCAAATACACAGCCAACATTCACAAGCACACGAATCAGAAGTATCTCAAGAGGTATTGCAGGCACCAATGGGGTAGCTTTAGCACCTTTAGGAGAACAAAGGAAGAAGAGGAAAATTCAGTAATGATGCACTATGTTACCTTCCAAAACGAATGCAGAAAAATGGGAAATAAACAACAATAAAGTTAAGTCTGCACACACTTACCTGACACTGCTGAAAACAGAGCTTTCTCACGCTCTGTGATAAGTCAAGTCTATATGTCTGTGCATCAACTGTGTATCAAAGTTGATACTTTGAAGAATGACAATTGCTGGGCTGGAACCTACAAAATGCATCAGATAAGACAAGTTTATATCTGTGAAAATGATCCAAACTGTAGATAATGAGGAACTGAAAAAATTAAACATCCTCATATTCCTGTTCGATATTTAATAACTGCAGGATATTGAAAGTATTTATCTGCCTTAATACACTACCTAGTGTACTAAGGTTGACATGATTTGGAGGTGCCTTTGTTGGACTGGGGTGGACAAAGTTAAAAATCACACAACACCAGGTTACAGACCAACAGGTTTAATTGGAAGCATGAGCTTTTGGAGCGCTGCTCGTTCATCAGGTGGAAGAAGCAGCGTTCCGAAAGCTAGTCCTTCCAATTAAACCTGTTGGACTATAGCCTGGTGTTGTGTGATTTTTAACTTATTAAGATTGAGACTCCTCTGCCACTTAATGAGATCGTTGCTGGTCTGATAATTCTCAGATGCATGTTCCTTCAGTGTCCCCTTGATTCTGTCACTGATTAAAAACTTGTCCACCCCAGCCTTAATGGCATAACCTCTACAGCCCTTTGCAGTAAGGAATCCCAAAGATTAACTATCTTCTGAGAGAAGAAGTTCCTCCTCAAATCAGCCACGAACTTACTGAAGGCAGATTCAAGGGTTTGAAAGACTTATTCCCACCAACTCATACTGTTGTGTAAATGGTAATGGATTGCAAAGATCTGAGATTCCATAGAGTCTGGAAATCCAAGACCATGAATTATAACAGGTTATATTTAGGAAAGCTAACACAAATGATCATTTATTGAGAGGGCAATTAAAGACAAATGTTGTGAGGTTATGCTTCAATTATACAGGGCCCAAGAGTACTGTATATTGTATTGGGCTCCCTATTTCATGACGTTCTGAGAAGGTTTACCCAATTAATACCTGATATGGGAAGGTTGTCTTAGGAAGAAAGATAGGGCAAGCTATGCTTGTATCTGCGAGAGTGTAGAAGGTGACTTAACTGAAACATACAATATCCTGAAGGAAGTTGACCAGATGGATGTGGAGAAGATACTTCCCCTTATGGGAGAGAATAGAGTTATGTCTCACCGCTAAAAAGTTAGGGGTTGCCCATTTAAGATAAAGACAAGGAGATTTTCTCTCAGAGGGACATGAGTCATTTGAACTCTCGAGATAATGAAAGCAGAATGTTTTAATATTTGTAAAGCAGAGGGAGATGGATTCTTGATAAGCCAGAAGGTGAAAGGTTATCCAGTGTCGGCAGGAAAGTGGAGTAATTGGATTGGCTGCGATCTCATTAAATGTCGGATCAGGCTCGAAGGTCCTAGTGGCTCATCTTTCTGGTGTTTCAGATGTTTACATGTGGATGGATTGCCCACTGCTGACCTGCAGTGGCAACAACTCGCCAGAAATTGACACCACCTGGTGCATGTGGTAGTGAAGATGAATTGGCCCAGTGCGTAAAGATGGCGCCTGTGTCTCCAGTATTAGTTGGGTCTGGTGAGCCAGCTCAGTGCTTGTACGTAGATGGACTTCCCTTTAACTATATATTTCAATTTTCTCTTATTCTTAAACTATCAAATGGCACTAGAATATGATGACAAATGAAAGCTTTTCATTGTATTTTATTGTATTTCACTGTAAAATACATGAGACAATCATTCATTCATTTACTCATTCCAAGACAATAATTGATCCAACGGAGTTAACATTCACTCCCTGGATCACTGCACAGTATACAGGATGCATTTATGCATGATGCATTATGGAAGATGGAACATACAGAATGCATCATATACAGTGCAACATGCTAAATGCAGTGTACAGGATGCAGTATACACATGCAATATAGAGAATGCAATAGACCATGATGCCATATACCGAATGCAGTGTACATAGTGCAATATACAGCATATGTGACACATGCTGAAGTATAAATGATGCAGTATACAGTATGCAATATACTTATTGCAGAATATAGGATGCAGTGCGTTTGGTGCAGTAAACATGAAGTAGATTACAGAATGCCGTATGTCTGGTATGGTATACAAGATGCAATATACAGGTGCAGTGCTCATCCTACTTACTTCAATGACATCTCCTGGCAGGTGGCTTCCCTAAAGATTGAAAGAAAGAGCATCATGGGAACAACTCCTTCAAATCAGGGGTCATCAGATTTGGTCAGGGTTCCTGGTCCCCTTGGAGACAGTATGGAATACAGGGTGGAGCAGAGGTGGTGGAAGATTATCAAATAGGACCTGATAGCCATCAGGAAGGTCCACAAATATTCCTTCCCCCACCCGGGGTTGATTGGGAGAAGAATTGACTGCCTATCCCAACAAAACAGACAGCTAATTAGTGTAATTAAGGCACTACCTAAGAAACATATTCTCTTTATTGGAGGAAGTCACCACAAACAAGTACAGAGCCAGGCAGCTCTTCAATAGCAGCATCTCAACAACAGGACAGATTGAGAGGTTATATGCCCTTTCGGTGGCAGGATGGATCTAAGATGGCACTTATAGTCATAGAGTCACAGAGATGTACAGTATGGAAACAGACCTTCCAGACCCACTCATCTATGCCGATCAGCTATCCTAACCTAATCTAGTCCCATGTTGCAGTTGTACCCGCCTCCGCCACTTGCTCTTGCAGCTCATTCCAGACATCCTCTGCCCCGTGGGTCCCTTTTAAATCTTTCCCGCTCACCCTAAAATAATCCCAGCCCTGGTGTCTGAAATCAATCGCACAGAGGGGCTTCCCCTCCTACTGAAAGTGATGAGAAAGTTCAGGTCTCTGAGATTGTTAAAGATCTCTGCAGACCACCCAAACATGCCTCCAGCTCCAGCTCCAGGACCTTGCTGTTCCTCCCCAGCAACTCCCCTCCAGCTGATTGAGCCTCCAGCCTACAAGCAAGATTTTCCAATAACCTGGTCAGCTCGGGGACTTGAACCCGAGCTTCCTTGCTCAGAGGTAGGGACGCTACCGTTGCTCCAAACGAGCACACTCCAACCTAAGACATGAAACAGTGAGCTCTGAGGTATCTGATGAGGAAATTACCCTCACCTCACTGGTGGGCACCTCACTGGTGGGCATAGACCCACTGGAGTATGGATCGCAAACAATTGCTGGAAAATTCATCCCATCTCATGCCTATTGGGTCAGTATCCTGACATTTCACTGTCAAAGCAAAACCTTCTCTAAGTAATTCACGTCACTCACACACTGGGAACAAGTTAAATTAAATTCTAATTGGCTCCTTTCAACAGTAACATACTAACACTAACTTAACATTCCCCTGCATGCAATCATTGATCATTCACATTTACTTCCTGATTAACAAACAAGACTCATGAGGAAACTGTACACTCACGCTATTTCCACACACTTCCTTTGAAAGCTTTTCTGTATTCTCTGGTTATGTGTGATCCATGGAAAACAGCATGCCAGGAATTGTTAACAATCTGTTGCTTGGGAATATTGCAACTGCATAGAAATGAACTCCTGAGATACTCATTGAGACACTTCATAACAAATAATTACTCAGTAGTACAGCAACATTTCACTCTGTTAAAGGCACTGTACATCAGAAAATCACGAAATTACTAAGGAGCATTCAGAGGCCGTTTGGCCCATTTTATCTGAACTGGTTCTCTGAATAAGTGGACTGACTTATTGCCATTCTCCTGCCTTTACTTGTAACCCTGCTCATTTTTCCTTCTTTTTAAATAATCATCTAATACTCACTTGAACATCTCAATCAAATCTGCCAGCACCACAACTTACAGGCAGTGCATTCCCTACACTAACTCCTCATTGGGTGAAAAAATCTTTTTATATCGCATTTGCTTCTTTTGCAAATTACCTTAACTTTTAAATTGCCCATCCCCAGCTGCCCCTGAAAAGTTGATGGTGACCTTTACCTCATCATTTTATGAGAGGAAACAGGTTTTCTCTATTACTAGAACAAAGAAGAACAACGAACAATACAGCACTGGAACAGGCCCTTCGGCCCTCCAAGTCTGTGCTGACACATTTTGACCTTCCATATTAAAACTGTCTTCACTTACAGGATTAGATTAGATTACTTAGTGTGGAAACAGGCCCTTCGGCCCAACAAGTCCACACCGACCCGCCGAAGCGCAACACCCATACCCCTACATTTACCCCTTACCTAACACTATGGGCAATTTAGCATGGCCAAGTCACCTGACCCGCACATCTTTGGACTGTGGGAGGAAACCGGAGCACCCAGAGGAAACCCACGCAGACACGGGGAGAATGTGCAAACTCCACACAGTCAGTTGTCTGAGTCAGGAATTGAACCTGGATCTCAGGCACTGTGAGGCAGCAGTGCTAACCACTGTGCCACCGTGCCGCCCACAAAGGGATCTATATCCCTTTATTCCCTTCTTATTCATGTATTTGTCCAGGTGCTTCTTGAATGCTGTTATCGTGTCTGCTCCTACCACCTCCTCTGGCAGCAGGTTGCAGGTGCTCACCAGCCTTCGTGTGAAAAACTTGCTTCACGCATCTCTTTCCCCCCCCCCCCCACACATCCTGAACCTGTTTTCCCTAGTAATTGACCGCTCCATCTTGGGAAAAAGCCTCATACCTGCCACCCTGTTTTTCCACTCTGTCCATCTCGCTCATGGTTTTGAAAACTTATCAGAGAGTCACAGAGATAGACAGCACGGAAACAGACCCTTCAGTCCAACCTGTCCATGCCAACCAGATATCCCAACCCAATCTAATCCAACCTGCCAGAATCCGGCCCATATTCCTCCAAACTCTTCCTATTCATATACCCATCCAGATGCCTTTTACATGGTGCAATTATAACAGCCTCCACCACTTCTTCTAGGAGACAGTGAGGTCTGCAGATGCTGGAGATCAGAGTTGAGAGTGTGTTGCTGGAAAAGCACTGCAGGTCAGGCAGCATCCATAGAGCAAGAAAATCGATATTTCAGGCCAGAGCCCTTCATCAGGAATGAGGTCTCTTCCTCTGGCAGTTCATTCCTTACACGTACCACCCTCTGTGTGAAAAAGTTTCCCTTTAGGTCTCTTTTATATCTTTCCCCTCTCACCCTAAACCTATGCCCTCTAGTTCTGGACTCCCCCACCCCAGGGAAAAGATTTTGTCTATTTATCCTATCCATGCCCTTCATGATTTTGTAAACCTCTATAAAGTCACCCCTCAGCCTCCGATACTCCAGGGAAAACAACCTCAGCCTATATAACCTCTCCCTGTAGCTCAAATCCTCCGACCCTGGCAACATCCTTGTAAATCTTTTCTGAACCCTTTCAAATTTCACAACATCTTTCTGATAGGAAAGAGACTAGAATTACACACAACTTCTATTCAATCTCATTTTAGTCTTCCCCTAGGAATGATGTGGATGTGCCAGTGTTGGACAAAGTTAAAAGTCATTCAACAGCAGGTTATAGTCCAACAGATTTATTTGAATGTACAAACTTTCGGAACGCTTCTCCCACGAGCTACCTGATGAAGGAGCAGCCCTCAAAAAGCTTTGTTCTCTGCGGAAAGCAGTCCTGATTCCTCCAGTCTATCTTGGTGACTGATGTTTCTCATTCCTGGAAATATCCTCATAAGTCCCTTCTATGCTCTTTCCAATGCATTCGCACCCTTTCTAAAATGGCACCCAGAGCAGTTCATAATCCTCCAGCTGAGGTCTGATTTATAAATAAAAGTTTCTAAAGAATGAGATATCTTTTTCATTTTGGACTAAAGAACAGGAATGAAAGTCAAACCCATATTTTCAAACCCAGTGAAACTTTGCTATTTGGAATCATCACACGATGCACAATTTTAGCTCTACACGATGATATTGCTGTTGGAACAGTGAGATTGTTACATTACTGAGACTGAGTGGGACCAAGGGTTTTTTGAGTTAAGGAAAACCTACCTGATGACAGGTCATGCCACTGTTTGTTACAGAGTAGTGAGAGCTGTGTCACCAGAAGCATCGAGAACCAGCAAGCAGAAAGCATCTTTCTCCCTTCTCTCTGTCTGAGTGAAAAGGCAGAAAAATTTAAAAAATCAGAGAGAGAGTTCTAATTCAACAAAAGAGAGAGCCACCAGCTCACCTGTGACACCACCGTGCTAGCTATCTGAAAATCAAAAGAACTGTGACAGACACAGCTAAAAATCACACAACACCAGGTTATAGTCCAACAGGTTGAATTGGAAGTACTAGCTTTCGGAGTGCTGCTCCTTCATCAGATGCTTGTAGAGTACACAATTGTAAGACACAGAATTCTCAATGAGCCACCACACATTGTAGCACAGAGGATCTACGCAGAGCAGAGGAAATTCACCTATACGGTGTATTAAAAAAAAATGGGTACCCAATAAACACAGTCCGCCAATTTCTCAGCAACGAACCCAAACCAGCAGACATAACACGCCCAGAAACCCTAACTACTCTCCCCTACATCAAAGGTACCTCAGAAATGACTGCCAGACTACTCAGAACCCCTTGGCATCATGGTAGCCCACAAACCCACCAACACACTAAAACAGCAGCTAATGGACTTGAAAGACCCGATATAGACAACAAGCAAAACTAATGTCATTTACAAAATACCAAGCAAGAACTGTAACAAACACTACACTGGACAAACAGACAGAAAACTAGCCACCAGGATACATGATCACCAACTAACCACAAAATGACATGACTGCCTCTCACTAGTATTCTTACACTTAGATAGGGAAGGACACCACTTCGACTGGGACAACACATCCATCTTAGGACAAGCCAAAAAGAGGCATGCAAGAGAATTCCTAGAAGCATGGCATTCCAACCAGAACTCTATCAACAAACATATTGAGTTAAATCCAAAAATGTGCAGTTTAGGTGAATTGGCCACGCTAAATTGCCCGTAATGTTAGGTGCAGGGGTAAATGTAAGGGAATGGGTCAGGGTGGGTGCGCTTCGGCGGGTCGGTGTGGACTTGTTGGGCTGAAAGGCCTGTTTCCACACTGTAAGTAATCTAATCTAATCTAATCCCATCTACCACCCCTTGAGAAGAGAACAGGAAATTACATCATCGCAGGAAATGATGTCACCAACCCAAAGAAACCCAAACTTATAAATACAAAGCAGGAGTCATGTACAGTTCTTTGCCTGAGGCCCACTGAAGATATTACCTAGTAAGGTGATGAAACGCCTGGAAATGAACCTTCCAGTTCAGCGAGCAAACCTACATCCACATAAAACATAGGAGATAGGAGCAGGGTTAGTCTGTTTCGTTATCGTGTCCTCTCTCCCTTGCCTCCACCCCAGTGGGACTATCTTCTCTTTCAAATCTGGCTGATCATTGAGCTCAATACCCTAATCCTTCCCCACAAACACCAAACACTCCCCCAGCACTGCCCCCCAGTCCCTTTAACCACAAGGGTTATATCTACCTCCTTACTGAAAACGCACAATGTTTTGACCTGAAACATTGAATTCCACAGGCTCACCACTGTCTGGGTGAAGACATTTTTCCTCATCTCAGGGCTAAAAGGTTTAACCTTTATCCTTAAACTATGATCCTGGTTCTGGATGCTCCTCCCCCCCAGATCAGAGCATCCTTCCTGCATCTAACCTGTCTAGTCCTGTTAGAATTTTATAAGTTTCAATGAGACTCCCCCCCCAACTCAGTGAAGTCTCAGTGAATACAATGCTAATTGACTTGATCTCTCCTCATATGTCTGTCCTGCCATCTCTAAAATCCCACGTGTCTGTCCTCAGCGTTCTTGACTAATATTGAGTTCAACACCTTCACATTGTGAACAAACTCCCATTTTGTCCCTTTCTTTTAGCTTGTTACATTTTGTTATCATATCCTCTCTCCCCTGTCCCAATCCTAATGGTATGTCTTCTCTTTCCAATCTGGTTGTTAGATGCACCATTGTTCTGCCATTCTCACATTCTGATCAATTAATCGGAACTATCAACATCTTTTCTCCACCAGCACCCTATACCCACTCCCCCCACCCCCTCCCTCCACACTTCACTTCAGCTCTGATGAAGGGTCACCTTGACTCGAAACATTAGCTTGCTCTCTCTCCATGGATGCTGTCTGACCCGTTGTGATCTCCAGCATCTGCAGTACTTTGCTCCATCAATTTGGTAAACCTTTGCTTCACTCCCTCTATACCAAGCACATCCTCAGTCAGACAAAGAAGCTGGATGCCAATGTTCCTGGATGTACAGTGTGTGCTGCCAGTACCCATGGAGTATGCCCTGACATAAGATAGAAATCTGGATACAAATGAAGCAAGGTAGAGTAAAGTAGGGTAGCTTTTGATTTGTCATTTCTACCATCTACAACTGATACAGTAAAAGTGAGACAGCGTTCCTCCAGGAGCAAGGTGCTACAGGAACAGCACAAACTACACAATCATATAAATGGCGTCATAAAGTGTGTAAGAAGTGCAAAACACACAAATTGCAGTGTAATAAAAGAATGATAATTAATAGACATTGTTCTAGCAGCAATTCGAAGTTGTGCAAAGAATTTCAGATGGGAAAGAATCCAGTCATACAGTGTTAAGGAGCTTGATGGCTCTGGGGAAGAAACTGTTGCTCGGCCTGGCTGTGAGAGACCGAATGCTCCGGTATCTTCTGCCAGATGGCAGGAGGGAGAAGAGTTTGAGTGAGGGGTGTCTGGAGTCTTCCACAATGCCCTCAGCCTTTCGGTTGCAGAGTGTGGTGTAAATGTCTGTAATGGAGGGAAGAGAGAGCCCGATGAGCCTCTCAGCTGTCCTCACTATCCATTGTTAGGTCTTACCATCTGAGACAGTGTAATTCCTGACCCAATCAATGATGCAGCAGCTCAGGGTACTCTCAATGAACCCTGTGTAGAATGTGGTGACGATGGGGGTGGGAGGTGGGTTTTTCTCAGTCTGCACAGAAAGTAAAGACGCTGCTGGGCTTTCTTAGCTATGGAGCTAGTGTTGAGGGACCAGGTGAGATTCTCCACCAGGTGGATGTCAAGAAATTTGGTGCTCTTCACGATCTCCACGGGGGAGCCATCAATGTCCAGTGGAGAGTGGTTGCTCTGTGCCCTCCTGAAGTCAACAACCATCTCTTTCGTCTTGTCCACATTTAGAGACAGGTTGTTGGCTCTGCACCTCCTCTCTGTATGCTGACTCATCGTTCATGTTGATGAGACCCACTATGGTCACATCATCAGTGAGCTTGATCATGTGATTTGACCTGGGCATCTCTGCACAGTCGTGTGTCAGCAGGGTGAACATCAGTTGACTGAGCACACAGCCCTGGGAGACCCCAGTGCTCAGCGTGATGGTGTTGGAGATGCTGTTCCCAATCTGGACTGACTGAGGGCTCCCAGTCAGGAAGTCCAGGATCCAGTTACAAAGGGAGGTGTTTAGACCCAGCAGACTCAGCTTTCCAATCAGGTGCTGAGGAATGACAATGTTAAATGCAGAACTGAGGTCCATGAACAGTAATCTGACATAGGTGTCCTTCTTCTCCAAGTGGGTGAGGGCCAGATGGAGGGTGGTAGAAATGGCATCATCTGTTGAGCGGTTGGCTCGATATGCTATTGCGGAGTGCCCATTGAGGGGGGCAGCAGGGTCTTAATAAATCTCATCATGAACCTCTTGAAGCGCTTCACGAAGATGGGTGTTAGCGCAATGGGGGCGGTAGTCATTGAGACAGGATGCTGGAGATTTCTTCAGCACACAGGAATGATGTTAGCAGCCTTGAAGTACGTTGGAACAATGGAACAGGGAAATGTTGAAGACCTGCCAGTGCGTCAGAACATCCTCTGAGCACTCTGCCAGGGATGTTATCTGGTCCAGCAGCCTTACGTGGGTTGACTCCGCAAAGGGTTTTCCTCACATCATTTGTAGTAAGACATAGCACCTGTCATTTGGAGGGGGATGGACTTCCTTGCTGCCATGTGCATCAAACTGTGTATAAAACTTGTTCAACTTCCCCGGGATGGAGGCATCACCAGCAGACAATGCTGTTCTGTGATTGGTGATGGCCTAGATGCCCTTCATGGGTCCTCAGCAGCGCACACCTTTGCGGTCATCCATGGCTTCTGGTTGGGGTGAGAAGTGATGGTTTTGGGCACAGTGACGTCGTCAACACACTTGCTAACGTAGCAAATCACCGACACTGTGTACTCCTCTAAGTTGATGGAATTGCCATCGGTTGTGCCTCCCTAAACACGCACCACTTAGTGCACTCAAAACAGTGCGCTTGAAGAACAGAAGTGGCTCGGGCCAGACAGGTTTCACTTGCTTCTGAACCAGTTTGACACGTCTGACAAACAGTCTGTACGATGGGATTAGCATAACAGGGACGTGGTCTGAAGAGCTGAGGTGGGGCTGGGGCTCTGCCCTGTATGTGTTGGGGAAGTTTGCAAAAACCAGATCCAGTGTGTTCTCCCCACTCATTGCAAAGTTCACATACTGATGGAATTTAGGGAGCACCAACTTGAGATTCGCACGGTTCTCCAGCAACTATAAACAGTCCATCAGGGTGTGCATTCTGCGGTCTACTAATAGCCCCATGCAGTTCACAGAGTGCCTCCTTAGCATTATCACTGGGAGGAATATACGCCCCCAACTATAAGGACAGCAATGAATTGCCGTGGCAAATAAAATGGTCTGCATCTAACAGTCACAAACTCCACCAATAATGAGCAGTAACGAGGCTAGCACGGAGTCTTTGCACCATTTCATGTTAATGTAGACACACAGACCCCCACCCCGAGCCTTACCACACGGAGCTACATTTCTGTTGGTGCGAAACAAGGTGAGCCTGCCTGGCTGGAAGGCAGTGTCTGGAACACTGACGCTTAGACATATATCCATAAAAACAAGGACACAGCAGTCACTGAACTCACGCTAAGACACCTGCTGCAGTCAGATGCACTCCAAATTATTGTCCAGGGAGCAGACGATGTAGAGCAGAATAGATGGGAGAGCTGGCTGGTGAGGGTTTGCTTTTAGCCTAGCACAAGCTCCTGCATGCTTACCCTGCTTCTACATCCTCGCACACCGCTTCTAATGACTCAAACCTTGCCACCGACATCAGGCGAGGCCAAGGACTGGAGGCCTAGTCTCCACAGCAAGCTGAGATTGTGTAACTCAGCAGCTCTCCATTCAGGTATGTTTTCAGCCAATGGGTCATCAACAATGTATTTATCAACCAATAACCCCCTTAAATTGACAACCTCTGCACCCCACTTGTGAAGAGCATAAATTATATTTGGAGATGATGGGGAAGGCAGAGACTGATTAGAGATAGTCAACATGGCTTTGAACGTGGGAAACAGGCCTCACTAACTTGATTGAGTTTTTTGAAGAAGTAACAAAGAGGATTGATGAGCACAGAGCCATGGACGTGATCTATATGGACTTTAGTAAGGCGTTCAATGAGGTTTCCCATGTGAAACTAGTTAGCAAGGTTAGATCATGTGGAATACAGGGAGAACTAGCCATTTGGATACAGAACTGGCTCAAAAGTAGAAGACAGGGGGTGATGGTGGAGGATTGCTTTTCAGAGTGGAGGCCAGTGACCAGTGGCGTCCCACAATAATCGGTGCTAGGTCCACTGCTCTTTGTCATTTACATTAATGATTTGAATGTGAACATAGGACGTATAGTTAGAAAGTTTGCAGATAACACCAAAATTGGAGGTGTAGTGGACAGCAAAGAAAGTTACCTCAGAGTACAACGGGATCTTGATCAGATGGGCCAATGAGCTGAGGAATGGCAGATGGAGTTTAATTTAGATAAATGTGATGTGCTGCATTTTGGAAAGTCAAATCAGGACAGAATTTATATTCTTAATGGTGAGGTCCTAGGGAGTGTTGCTGAACAAAGAGACCTTGGAGTGCAAGTTCATAGTTCCATGAAAGTGGAGTTGCAGGTAGATAAGATGGTGAAGAAGACATGTGGTATACTTGCCTTTATTGGTCAGAGTATTGAATATAGGAGTTGTGAGATCATGTTGTGACTGTACAGGACATTGATGAGGCCATTTTTGGAATATTATGTACAATTCTGGTCTCCATGCTATAGAAAACATGTTTTTAGATTAGATTAGATTCCCTACAGTGTGGAAACAGGCCCTTCGGCCCAACAAGTCCACACCAACCCTCTGAAGATTAACCCACCCAGACCCATTTCCCTCTGACTAATGCACCTAACACTATGAGCAATGTAGCATGGCCATTTCACCTGACCTGCACATCTTTGGACTGAGGGAGGAAACCAGAGCACCCGAAGGAAACCCACACAGTCACTGGGAGGATGTGCAAACTCCACACAGACAGTCGCCCAAACTGGAATCGAACCTGGGACCCTGGTGCTGGGAGGCAGCAGTGCTAACCGCTGAGCCACCGTGCCGCCCCACGGAAGGGGGGGGTGGGGGGGAGGGGAGGTAGTGGGGGGTGAAACTTGAAAGGTTCAGAAAAGATTTACAAGGATGTTGCCAGGGTTGGAGGATATGAGCTATAAAGAGAGGTTGAATACACTGAGGCTGTTTTCCCTGGAGCATCGGAGGCTGAGGGGTGAACTTATAGAGGTGTTTCATTTCATGAGGGACATGGATAGGGAAAATAGACAAGGTCTTTTCCCTGGGGTGGGGGAATCCAGATCTGGAGGGTATAGGTTTATGGTGAGAGGGGAAAAATTTGAAAGGGAAGTAAGGTGCAACTTCTTCATGCAGACGGTGGTGTGCGTATTGAATGAGCTGCCAGAGAAACTGGTAGAGGCTAGTATAATCACCACACTTCAAAGGCATCTGGATGGGTATATGAATAAGAAGGGTTTAGAGGGATATGGGGCAAGAGCTGGCAAATGGGACTAGATTTATTTGGGATATCTGGTCAGCATGGATGATTTGGACATAGAACATAGAACAGTACAGCACAGTACAGGCCCTTCAGCCCGCAATGTTGTGCCAACCTTTTACCCTATTCTAAGATCAGACTAATCTACATACCCTTCATTGTACTATCCAAGAGTCACTTAAATGTCCCTAATGTATCTGACTCTACTATCACTGCTGACAGTACAATCCACACATCCACCACTCTCTGTGTAAAGAACCGACCTCTGATATCTCCCCTATACCTTTCTCCAATCACCTTAAAATTATACCCCCTCATGATAGGCATTACCACAGTGGGGAAAAAGTCTCTGTCCATCCACTCTATCTATGCCTCTCATTACATTGTACACGCTATCAAGTCACCTCTCATCCTTCTTCACTCCAATGAGAAAAGCTCTAGCTCCCTTAACCTTTCTTCATAAGACATTCCCTCCAATCCAGGCAGCATCCTGGTAAATTTCCTCTGCATCCTCTCTAAAGCTTCCACATCATTCCCGTAATGAGGTGATCAGAACTGAACACAATATTTCAAGTGTGGTCTAACCAGGGCTCTATAGAGCTGCAGCAAAACCTCGTGGCTCTTAAAACTCAATCCCACTCCTAATGAAAGTCACACACCATACGCCTTCTTAACAATCCTATCAACTGTGGGGTGGCATGGTGGCTCAGCGGTTAGCCCTGTTGCCTCACAGCGCCAGGGACCTTGGTTTGAGTCCCATCTTGGGCGACTGTCTGTAAAGTGTTTGCACATTCTCCCCGTGTCTGTGTGGGTTTCTTTCCACAATCCAAAGATGTGCAGGCCAAATGAATTGGCCATGCTAATTTGACCATCGTGTTGGGTGTGTTAGTCAGGGATAAATATAGGAGAATGGGTTTGGGTAGGTTACTCTTCAGAGGGTCAGTATGGACTTGTTGAGTTGAAGGACCTGTTTCCATACTGTAGCAAATTTAATCTGAAAAAAACACTTGGCTGGCAACTTTGAGGGATACATGAACCCCAAGGTCCTGTTGTTCCTCCACACTGCCAAGAATCCTGCCTTTAATCTTATAAAGAAGTGTCTGTTTCTGAGCTGTACATTTCTATGACTCTATGACTCGAATTAATGCAGCAACTTGCACCCAATATTAAGGTCAGCTTTGCCAGACATCTCATCTGATTCTGCCACAAATCTCTCCACAGCCCATGACACCCAGGCTGGGAGAATACTCCGCTGCTCTTTCCATGTTCTCTGCCATTTGTTACAGAATAACTATGTTTCCAAAAAATAAAATTATTTTTCCATTAATGATGAAACCTATTTATTTTTCATTCATTCCTGGGACATAGACATTGTTGGCTGGGCAAGCATTCATTTACCATTTCTAGTTGCTGTTGAGAAAGTGGTGGTGAGCTGCTTCTTGTAATCTATGTGCTGTAGGTCAACCCACATTACCCTGAGGGAGGGAATTCCAGGATTTTTACCCAGTGACACTGAAGGAACAGCAACATTTTTCTAAGTCAGGATGGTGAGTGACTTGGAGGGTAACTTGCAGGTGGTGGTGTTCCCTGTATCTGCTGCCATTGTCCTTCTAAATGGAAGTGGTCGTGGGATCTTAGGTGAATTGTTTTTGTCCTCAGTAGCAGTCAGTCAGTCAGATTGGTGTTTTACTGTAGTTTCAGTGTGTTTTCAGACATTGGTGACATTGTGGAATAGTGGGGTTAAATTATTAATGCACTCCTCCCAGTTAAGTTGTAAAAAGGTTAGATTAGACTATATTAGACTTACAGTGTGGAAACAGGCTCTTCGGCCCAACAAATCCACACCGACCCGCCGAAGCGCAACCCACCCATACCCCTACATTTACCCCTTACCTAACACTACGGGCAATTTATCATGGCCAATTCACCTGACCCGCACATCTTTGGACTGTGGGAGGAAACCAGAGCACCCGGAGGAAACCCACGCAGACACAGGGAGAATGTGCAAACTCCACACAGTCAGTCGCCTGAGTTGGGAATTGAACCCGGGTCTCAGGCGCTGTGAGGCAGCAGTGCCTCTGTGCCAATGTGCCACCGTGCCGCCCACAAAAGTCCACACCGACCCGCCGAAGCGTAACGCACCCAGAAACATTCTCCTACATTTCCCCCTTCACCTAACAGAGTCGCCAGAGGCTGGAATTGAATCCGGATCTCTGGCACTCTGAAGTAGCAGTGCTAACCACTGTGCCACCATGCCGCCCACTTGTTATAGACCTTGGGTTTTGAGGAGAAATTATAAATGACAATGTCATACTCCTTAATATTAACTCTCATGTTGTCAACAGATAACTCCAGGAGGGGAAGAGGAGCCGGGATGAGGGAGGGGGGAGCGCAAGTCAAAGGTCGTGTAGGGTAGATAACAGCCTTCCCTTGATTAACCTTCATATCTCTATGTCTGGACAAATTCTCTGAAGATCGTAGAATCGTAGAATCCTGACAGTGTGGAAGCACACTATTTGGCCCATACAGTCCACACCAACGAAAAGCCTCCCATCCAAAAAAAATTATAGATGATCTCAGTCTCTCGTCAACATAAACATCTGGAAGGTCAAATAGCAAAGAACCATTGCTTCTGTTTTGTTTAAAAATAAAAGGGGTCTTCCATTTCAGGCTGAGATGAGGATTTTCTTTTCCTTTTGAGGGGTGGTGAGTCTGTGGAACCTTGTTAAGGCACAGCTTTGAGTGCCTCACAAGGGAGTGAATGTTCATTGGCTGGTAGGCATGAATGTGGAGTTGATGTCACAATCAGAGCAGCTCTTGTTCTGTTGATTGGTAGAGCAAGCTGAGGTGGGGTGGGGTGGGGAGTGATGTGGAGGGGGCACATTTGGCCAAGTCCTGTCATAATTTGTACGAGAGACCAAGGTCTGATTTGTGAGGCCTGAGTGCAATCAATGCCCTGACCAGGAAGCCTGCTGCAGTCAACACAAGGTCAAGGAATTGTGCCAGTCAACAGATAACTCCAGGAGGGGAAGAGGAGCCGGGGGGGCACAAATCAAAGGTCGTATAAGGTGAGGCACTAGGCCAACAGCTGCCCACAATGTTCCCTCAAATGGACCCAATATGCAATAGTTAGATTTACCAATGACACCCGGCCAAATGGATTGTGGGAGCCAGCAAACTAATATAGGTAGGCTAAATAAGTGGGCAAAAAGCTGGCAGGTGAAGTATAATTTGAGAATATATGAACTTGTTTACTTTGGCAAGAAGAACATAAAAAAAATACACAGCTTAGATGAAGTGAGATTGTTGAACTGCCAATTTGTAGAAATTGTGATATACAGGAATCTGACTGTTCTGATTCATGGATCACAGCAACTGATTAGGAAGGCAAATGGTATATTGTTGTTTATTGCAAGGGGAATAATATATAAAAGTGGGGGAATTTTATTGCATATGTACAGGGGCTTCAGTACTGCACTAACCCTAACTTCAGACCGCACTCTTATTGATAGTGGAACTTATTAAAACTAGCCTCCGTCTCACTCCAACCCTATCCCAACACATATAGTCACATCTGCATCCCAACCCCTCCAGATTGTTACCAGTTATCAATGTAGTCTTTGTATCGTCTGAAAATGATGAAATGTTATCCCACTTTTTGCTCTTTTGGTAAGACTGATGATTTGGTATGTTTTCATATTAAACTGAAACCAGTTGTTCAGATACTTGTCCCTGTTAACACCCAGTAACATCAGGGAATTTGAGGCATCTGAAGAATCTTCTTGGGCAGATGTTCACAGTTAGTTCTTTGTGGTATTGGCGGGGACCAGCTTTGTTTAATTGTCATTGAATCCAGGAGGTCTGGACACTGTCCTGTGCCCAGTCAAAGTCTGCCATGTACAGGGAACCTGGGGTGAAAGACGCATTGAGAAAAATAGACCAATGCACAGGAGCTAAGCCCCTGATTCAAGCAGCTTTTGTTTTTGATGCTGACATTTCAACTCCCAGCCATTGAGCTGATCACTGTTTTGGCTTCATTATTCAGGAACAATAACATCATCAATTCAGCCATAGGAATTAAGTGCAATGTTTAGAAGTTCCAAAAACATATCTAAGCTGAATAGCAGGTATGTCACATTTCTAGGCCGTATGAGATGTAAATTCGCAAAAGTAAAAGCAAACTAATTAGAATTTAATGCTTGAACTTCAGCTGCGCTCTGTCAGACTGGAAGTCATGTTCCAAAACATTTTTTTTTATTTAAAAAGTTCTTTAGGAAAACTAATTACTGTATGTTCATTTTATGATAACGTGTTTCACTTTTTTTGGTGAATTTGCACAATGTATCTGATCAGTTTGGAAGCATTTAGAGTCGTAGAGTCATAGAGATGTACAGCACAGAAACAGACCCTTTGGTCCAACTAGTCCATGCTGACCAGATATCCTAACCTAATCTAGTCCCGTTTGCCAGCATTTGGCCCATATTCCTCTAAACTCCTTCCTATTCATGTACCCATCCATATACCTTTTAAATGCTGTAATTGTACCAGCCTCCAGTACTTCCTCTGGCAGCTCATTCCATATACGTACCACCTTTAGTGTGAAAACGTCACCTGTCAGGTCCCTTTTAGATCTTTCTTCTCTCACATAAACCTATGCCCTCTAGTTTTGGACTCCCCCACCCCGGGGAATTCTCAAAGACAATCCTCTTCTGTGTGCACAAGTTGGTGTAACTGATATTTCTTGTACACTCCGTGAGTCTGTGTTCACTAACCAGTGACCCAAAGCCACCCCCAGAAATGAGCTTCTGTTTTCGGTGCTATGCATGGATCTTGGAGGGTCACTCAGAAGAGAACAAAATTCGAGAGAATGCAAGTCACAGTCTTGGGCTATTTGCAACAGAATAACTGCCGTAAGATTCGTGAAAAGGTTGTGTTGTGAAGTGGCCCATTGCTGCTTGCGTTTACTGAACAAGGACGTTGTAATGTAATAGCTACAGTAATAGTTCATCACTCTGGAGGTTGAGGTCAAATCCCACTGCCAGGGAGACTGAATTCAACAGTTTTAACCATATAGGGACTGAAAAGATTGAACAAGATTGTACAATTGGATCTATTACTTCAATAGATGGAGGAAAAGTTCTTGGAAAGTACATCCTCAGATATATCCACAAGGGAATTATTGAGAAATATTTTCTCTTTTATTTGAAGATTTCCCCCCATTAATTGTTGCTTGACCAAAGTGCACTGTCACACCAATTAATCCATTTCTATTTGCCCTGGAATTCTTTGAGGTCCTATTAATGGTAAGAAGTAAATGCTTTAAAGAATGAACAACCTAACACCAAATAGCCTGATCTCATGAGAAAAATCAATAGTGCAACGGTACCTACATTTGGAGATGTCAGCTCAATATGCTTAGTTATGCTCTAGAATACTGGTTGCAGCTTAAAAGCTTAGATTTTCTTGTTGAAAGGAGTCATTAGTTCTTTGTATTGCTAATGACCTTTAATAAACACCCTTTTCAATCCAAAAAATAAGTCATATCCTTGCTTAGCAAATTTGTTTGCAATTAACCTTTGACTTTTATAGATCTACATCGGTTCTTATTCGAAAGTTCTTTCAGTCTTTAACTTCAGAACTATGGTTGAAAATATCACCATTAAGCCTCCTCTATCCTTCAAGCAAGGTGTTCATTCAACTGTACTGGAACAATCCACTCTCTTAAAATATTTTTCCTCAAGTTTTATTCAGTTTTCCCGGGAGGATCCAACTGGAAAGAAATTTCTGCATGAATTCAGAATGTCGGTAGCTTGATAAAATCAAAGCGAAAGGTTTAACGTTTCAAATTTGACCTGCCAACTTGACGGACTGATAGATTGGGTTGCTTATCTTGGTTTGACAAAAATATTGACATGAATTTTGGGGAAATTATCTTCCCATGAGGAAACAGGTGAGAATGGCAAATAAGTGTTTTATTACTTCATGAGGCGTTTGGGAGCATACTGGCTTGGCCACCAATTATTGCTCATTCCGATCTGCCCAGAAAGCAGCTAAGAGTTTATCACATTGCTGTGGGTCTGGAGGCACATGTAGGCCTGACTGGCAGTTTCCTGGATATCAGTGAACCAGATGGGCTTTTCTCTAACAATCAACAATGGAGTCATGGTCATCATTTGACTCTTAATTCCAGATTTTTATTGAATTCAAATTCCACTATTTGCCATGGCAGGAATCAAACCCAGGTCCCCAGAACATTACAGGGGTCTCTGATACATAGTCTAGTGAGAATACCACAAGGCCATCGGGATCATTAATTTGGTAAGTTGACCCAGGGGAGTTAATTGACTCCTTCTCACCTCCTCAGCAATTAACGGCTGGGTGATCGAGTCAGTCCATGAGCAATTAAGGCAATTAACAGCCACTGAAATGTCATGACCTGCCATAGGCCCAATGAAGAGGCAGGCAAGAGGGTGTTTAGTATCCAACCTGAAACAAGAGCAGTACATCTGTTGGGATATTTTTGGGAGGGTGGGCTCCATTTGCCTGAATCTGGGACCAATCAAGTGCAGGGATTGGGAGCAAGTAGGTGACCTTGCCTCCGACTCCCATGAACTCAGCCCCTCTTTACATGAACCCATCTTGCATATCCAAATGAAAAAGGTTTAGGTTGGATCTTATCGCATTTCGGCTAGCTGTCATATTCATTGAATTTCGTGGAGGTCTCGTGACTTGTCTCACTCTGTTGTCTGAAACCTGCCTCCTCAGCTATCTTCCTTACCCCATGGCACCCTCGTGGTCTGATGCTGTCTGCTGGAAATACTCAGCTCAGCTGAGATAATCTGGGATATACTGCAATGCATGGTGCCATTTTGGAACCCTGGCAACCCAAAGGAGAGATGTGGAAGCTCCTGGTATAGGAGGGGAGTGCAGGGGCACCTCAAGGTGGAGGCATCTTAGAATGTGGCTACAGCATTCACCAACAACATCATGCTAGAGGAGGCCATACCCACCACCCCACAGCATGAGGTGACATGTCTGACACTTCCATACACAATACCACATTCCTATCCCCAGTTGCTGTTTTAGCATCAGACCTCACTGGCCTGTAGCCACATCCCTCTCTAAGTCACAGTAACTGTGTCCCCAATGCCCATTGTAGCCCAGCATCTTTTTTTTATTCACGACGGAATCATTACAGATGGAAAAGCCTTCAAATGATGCCTAAGATTAACCAAAAGTTAGCAAAAAGTGAACAAAGGTTGCATTCAATCCCAGCATACAAACAAACTGCTTGCATATTGAGGAACAACTGAACAATCTGACTCCCTAGGCATCAGGAACACCCTTCTTGCATTTATGTTAGAATTTTCCAGGTTTCTAAAACTTAATTCCAGTGAACAAAATCCTAACCAATCCAGTCTTGCTTCATACTTCAATCTTGTCACCTAAAAATTAGATTAGATTCCCTACAGTGCGGAAACAGGCCCTTTGGTGCAACAAGTCCACCACCTCAGGATTCAGCCTGATAAACCTTAAAAGGCCAAAGATTGGCACTGGTAGAGAATTGCTGCAGGCATGATGGACTGAATGGTCTCCTTCTGCCCTGTAACAGTTCTGCAATTCTAAGGAACCCTCAGAGGTCACTAATGAAGAGGTCAACTCTGAGTTGGTGGGCAGTTGTCATGGGCTGACAGTGTGAAACTGGCCTTTGACTCTGATGGAAGAATAACTTACCTCCTGGTAATATTTGCTCCAAAATCCTCCCTGGCCAAAAATATAAAGGAGGATAGTAAAAGCTTTTTTAGGTATGTGAAACGCAAAAAAAAAATGGTTAAGACTAAAATTGGGCCCTTGAAGACAGAAACAGAGGAATATATTACGGTGAACAAGGAAATGGCAGAAGAATTGAATTGGTACTTCAGATCTGTGTTCACTGGGGAAGACACAAGCAATCTCCCTGAGGTAACAGTGGCTAAAGGTCCTGAACTTAAGGGAATTTATATTTGCCAGGAACTGGTGTTGGAGAGACTGTTAGGTCTGAAGATTGATAAGTCCCCGGGGCCTGATGGTCTACATCCCAAGGTACTGAAGGAAATGGCTCGAGAAATCATGGATGCATTGGTGATTATTTTCCGGAGTTCGACAGATTCGGGATCAGTTCCTGCAGATTGGAGGGTGGCTAATGTTGTACCACTTTTTAAGAAAGGTGCGAGTGAGAAAGCAGGAAATTATAGACCAGTTAGTCTGACCTCAGTGGTGGGAAAGATGCTGGAGTCTATTATAAAGGATGAAATTATGACACATCTGGATAGTAGTAACAGGATAGGTCAGAGTCAGCATGGTTTTATGAAGGGGAAATCATGCTTGACTAATCTTCTGGAATTTTTTGAGGATGTAACTCTGAAGATGGATGAGGGAGATCCAGTAGATATAGTGTACCTGGACTTTCAGCAAGTTTTTGATAAAGTCCCACATAGGAGGTTAGTGAGCAAAATTAGGGCACATGGTATTGGGGGCAAAGTATTAACTTGGATTGAAAGTTGGTTGGCTGACAGGAAACAAAGAGTAGTGATAAACGGCTCCATTTCGGAATGGCAGGCAGTGACCAGTGGGGTACCGCAGAGATCAGTGCTGGGACTGCAGCTTTTTACAATATATATTAATGATATAGAAGATGGTATTAGTAATAACATTAGCAAGTTTGCTGATGATACTAAGCTGGGTGGCAGGGTGAAATGTGAGGAGGATTTTAGGAGATTACAGAGTGACCTGGACAGGTTAGGTGAGTGGTCAGATGCATGGCAGATGCAGTTTAATGTGGATAAATGTATGGTTATCCACTTTGGTGGCAAGAACAGGAAGGCAGATTACTACCTCAATTAAATCAATTTAGGTAAAGGGGCAGTACAGAGAGATCTGGGTGTTCTTGTACACCAGTCAATGAAGGCAAGCATGCAGGTACAGCAGGTAGTGAAGGAGGCTAATAGCACGCTGGCCTTCATAATAAGAGGGATTGAATATAGAAGCAAAGAGGTTCTTCTGCAGCTGTACAGGACCCTGGTGAGACCACACCTGGAGTATTGTGTGCAGTTCTGGTCTCCAAATTTGAGGAAAGACATTCTTGCTATTGAGGGAGTGCAGCATAGGTTCACGAGGTCAATTCCTGGAATGGCGGGACTACCTTACGCTGAAAGACTGGAACAACTGGGCTTGTATACCCTTGAGTTTAGAAGACTGAGAGGGGATCTGATTGAGACATATAAGATTATTAAAGGATTGGACACTCTGGAGGCAGGAAACATGTTTCCGCTGATGGGTGAGTACCGAACCAGAGGACACAGCTTAAAAATACGGGGTAGACCATTTAGGACAGAGATGAGGAGAAATTTCTTCACCCAGAGAGTGGTGGGTATGTGGAATGCTCTGCCCCAGAGGGCAGTGGAGGCCAAGTCTCTGGATTCATTTAAGAAGGTGTTGGATAGAGCTGTCAAGGATAGTGGAATCAAGGGTTATGGAGATAAGGCCGGAACAGGATACTGATTAAGGATGATCAGCCATCGAAGGGCAGAATGGCCTACTCCTGCACCTATTGTCTATTGTCTATTGCTATTGCTATTGCCTCCCAATCTATGCTTTTCCTTCTTGAAACTTCCCTGTCCTCCATTAAAACACTTGAGCTTGGCTGAGGTTAAAAGGCCCAATATATCTTATTGTTTTCAGTGGCAACTTTTGTTTTTTGGGTAATGTTTGTTTTGCACTTTGAGACACTTAAACTGTAAAGGCGCTATATTAATGCAAGTCTGTGTTACACTGATAGCAAGTAAAAGAACAAAATAATTTGCATTTATAACATTGCCTTTCATGTCTTCAAGAAGTCTCAAAGTGTTTTATATTCTGATAGAATGCATCTAAACTGCAGTTACTATGGTAACATGGGGAATGGCACAACAAATTGATTGTGCAAAAAGTACTTCTTTCAGAAAAGGAACAGCAACAAAGACAAGTATTTGTTTAAACACTGGCTTTCGAATCTGACTGCACTTTAATCTTCAATCCCAGTGTACTGCTGTCAAAATGCAATGGTTAGTTCTCTGCTTTTATTCATGTGATGTAGGCATCATTGTCTGAGCCAGCATTTATCGCCCATCGCTAGTTGCCCTTGAGCTGCCTTCTTGCAGTCTATTTGGTATGCAAACAAGGTCAAGATCATTAGTCATTACAGATAAAAACATTTGGGGTTGAAGTAACATCAAGAGACTGATACATTTTTAAACATTAAAGGCAACAAGGAGTATAGAGAGACAACAGGAATATGGCTTTGAGATAGCGGATCAGCCATTATCATTTTGAATTGAGGATCAGGTTCAAATGGCCAAATGGTCTACTCCTGCTCCTCCTTTCCATGTTTCTATTCAGATACATTGTCTCAGTCAAACATCCAATCCCTGGATCACTCAGGATTCAGGGCATTTCTTGATCTGATGACAGCAATGCAATTTTCAAGTTGCTCCTTTTAATTAGTATCTTTTGAACACTTTCCTTTATCATTTACAAATCAGTTGTTGAACTTGGCTAATCTTGTGGTTAGGATCCGTACTGATGGTAATACAGGACAAAGTCAAGTCCCAGAGTGAAACCTGGCTTGATAGATCATAAGTTTAACTTACGCAGTTATTTATCGTAGCATTTTTTCAAAGAAACATGTTCACACAAAGCTGCAAGTGTTCTTTTACAAAACAGTACAAGTCTATTACACAAGAGAAAGTAAGCAAACCAAGCTCTCTCTCTCTTTTTATTAATAGATGTCAAATATATATGTACAGGTAGTTCTGCTATAGTACGTCTTTCATTTACACAAATTGGTTGTAGCGCAATTGAGTGAATAGGGAATGCTTTTTGTAAAATGCAAACTTTTAAAGTCTATGTTGGCTATAACACGATTACATTGCCAACACACAGTTTAAGTATATTTGTATTGGACAATTTTTGTATAGCGCAGGGTCACACAGGATTGCAACTACCGCGTAATAGCAGAACTACCCAGAACATAGAACACAAAAAACATAGAACACCTGCATGTGAAAACAGAAGAACACAGTTTAAACCTCACTGCCAGCAACATCAGTTGCAGATACTCAATCCCAGAGAAACATCCTTCTGATCTCCACTCTTTAATTATTATTTAACTGGCTCATTCCAATTCTCTTTTTGGACTACTGAGATAGTTTTATAATCTCTGTTGTGGTTCTGTTCGCCGAGCTGGAAGTTTTTGTTGCAAACGTTTCATCCCCTGGCTAGGCGACATCATCAGTGCTCTGGAGCCTCCTGCGAAGCGCTTCTTTGATGTTTCTTCCGGTATTTATAGTGGTCTGTCCTTGCCGCTTCCGGGTGTCAGTTTCAGCTGTCCGCTGTAGTGCTGGTATATTGGGTCCAGGTCGATGTGTTTGTTGATGGAGTTTGTGGATGAATACTATGCCTCTAGGAATTCATGGCACTCAATCCACAAACTCCATCAACAAACACATCGACCTGGACCCAATATGCCAACCACTACAGCGGACAGCTGAAACTGACACCCGGAAGCGGCAAGGACAGACCACTATAAATACCGGAAGAAACATCAAAGAAGCACTTCGCAGGAGGCTCCAGAGCACTGATGATGTCGCCTAGCCAGGGGACGAAACGTTTGCAACAAAAACTTCCAGCTCGGCGAACAGAACCACAACAACGAGCACCCGAGCTACAAATCTTCGCACAAACCTTTTATAATCTCTCTCTAGTTCTGATGATCTGAATCTTTTTTCACGTCTGAGAACTTGAAAACATCGACATAAGCTTCTGCATCTTGGAAATGTCACAAATTAAAACACTTTCATTTAGGTGAAAACTATACTCCTGAACCGAAAATTGTATTCTCCTGCTCGGAGTAACCATTCCAAAATTCAGGAGCTCGGTCAAGGCTAAAGTGAATAGACAAACTTGTTGGTCTGTTTCTCTGAATGTCATAAACTCATTATAAACATTCGATCCATTCCCACCACGGTATCTTGCTAGTCATGTGACTGATTTGCTTGCTTTCTTGGAAATTATGTATTTAAGTCACTGTTCCAAGTGACTTTCTGACCTTGTTAAAAAAAACTGCCTCCACACACTGAAACCAAAATCCTTGTGCCTCTATTTTAAAAATCCAAATTCCAAAGTGATAACAATATCAAACACATCCTTATCATACACTTCTAGAGTAGAAACAAAATGCCTGTGGATGTTGGAAATTCTGAAATAAAAGGAGAAAGTGCCAAAATATTCAGTGAGGCAATGGGGGTTTAGTGATAATATTATTGGCCTAGTTAAACCAAGCGGCTATGCTAATGCTGCAGGGATATGGCCTTAAATCCCATCAGGGAAGTTGGTAGAATTTAAATTAATTGAAATTGAAATTAAATTAAATTAATAATTCTGGAATTGAAAGCTGGCCTCAGTGACCGTGACCAGGAAACTATCATCAATTTTTTAAAACAAACGTTAATTGGCTCACTAATCCCCTCCAGAGAGGGAAATCTGTCACCTTCCATGTGACTCAAGACCCGACAACAATGTAGTTAACTCGTAAGAGCCCTCTGAAATGCCTGATCAAGCCATTCAATTCAAAGACAATCAGAGATGGGCCTGAAACGCTGGTCTTGCCCATGCACAGAAAAGAATAAAGGGAAAAAAAAAGGGTTTACCAGCTGCTAGAGAGAGAGAAGAACAGAGGTGATAGCTCTGTGTTCTTACCCCTTGGTAAGTTTGTGATGATGGGAGTATTGTATGAGGTGGTGGTGGAATTGGAGGACACCTGCAATTTCCATTCCACCCTCAGTATGTTTGTGGAAGAAAATCCCGTGGAAGGCCTTCCCACCCATGACTGATGATTCCCACGAACACTAAACTCTAATCACCTTCCACTTCTCTCTCTCTCTTTCTCTCTCACACACATACACACTCACAGACTACTCACAATAGACACATACTGCATACACACACACACAGAATAGGTTATTGGCATAGGTATAAAACAATGGGAACATCAGTTCAATGGTCTTTGCTTCCTCGTTTCTTGTTGAGATGATCTGTATTCAGTTAGCATTCAGTAGTTTTTTTCCTCTGGAAGCTTCCTTGTTTATAAGAAGTACAGAGTGACTGATTCACCTGAAAATGTCTCTGATTTACCAGTCCGAAAGTCACATTTCCCAGTAATTGCTGAAAGAAGGTAAACTGGTTTTCTTCAAGTTTAAACTGAGTTGCTTACTGCTGGAGAGTATAAAAGCACACCCATCTGTATCTCTGTCTCCCTCTCTCTCTGTCTGTGTCCCTTTGACTTGTTTCCTGTTCCACACTATTCAATTAACTGAGAACCATTCATTTGTAAACAACTTCTTGGGTCTTGATCATTTGCACATTGCAGGAGCCAACAAACACAAAAAACATAGTAAGCAGTAGTTATTGCATTCCTTGCTATGAAATTATGTAGCCATCCTATTTAAAACAAGAGAGATATTTCTCATTTTAGCTCACCATTTTTAGAAACATAATAATAAAAAGGCACAGTTCTTCCATGCTCAGTGTAGGAATGCAGCATCAGGAGTATGAACCCCACTGAAATTAACACCTCGTTCTTGCTAGGCAAAAGAGAGGACTGCAGATGCTGGAAACCAGAATCTAGATTAGAGTGGTGCTGGAAAAGCACAGCAGGTCAGGCATCATCCAAGGAGTAGGAAAGTTGACATTTCGGGCAAAAGCCCCTCATTCTTGCTGTCAGTCCCCTTCACACTCCTTCTCTAGTGACCACCCTGTGACTCTCCCTGTCTCATTCCAAACCCCCTCCTCACACCCCATCACAGACCTGTTTCTGAACTCCTCATTGAATCCAGGTATGTACATAAAAACTGCCAACCTTTGCTCAACAGTAGATGGAACTTCCACCTGTGAATTCAATGTAAAGCATTTTAACTGTTAATAAAAATGATCTGACTCTAAATGTAATAAACCATACTCCAACTTTAGTGGGACAATTTGAAGCAGGCACTCTGATAGAAGCATTCTGCTGTGTGT
Source organism: Hemiscyllium ocellatum (assembly GCF_020745735.1). Taxonomy (NCBI): domain Eukaryota; kingdom Metazoa; phylum Chordata; class Chondrichthyes; order Orectolobiformes; family Hemiscylliidae; genus Hemiscyllium; species Hemiscyllium ocellatum. Next base: position 77,025,903 of record NC_083418.1, read on the forward strand.
AACAAAGGTAGTTCAATATTATGACTGTGATATATGTAGATACCAGGAGATATATTAAACCTTAATTAAATTCTTCAGTACCACATTACCCACTTCTAATTCTTATGCTAAGGGAGCCAGTATGAGTATTTCCCCCTTCAGGCACCCTGCTGGAGGCACGGTGATCGATCATTTCCCAGAACTTCCCATTTTTAGTTAAGCCTGTGCTACTATGGTTTGTTACATTTACAGTTTGATCAGCTTCATTAAGAGTGAAAATGCTTTATGATGAACTCACAGTCACCTGATGTGAAATGTTCCTGAGCGCACATTTTACTTCAGCTGCTAATGGCAACAATTTGATAACTGGGAGGTTTATTTGGTATCAGTGGGAATATAGAACAACACAGAGACATTCAGAATAGGGCATTTGTGTTATTGAGGGATTCCCAATTTGTAATTTTTAGAGTTCATCGGCGATGGCTTTTTTTCTCTGAGACCAATTTTTATTTTCAAAACCAATCATTTCCCTCAAGTATAAAGTCGAAATCCTAATGTCAGCACAGGAGGAGCCCACTTGCATTTTCAAACACATTGTGTGTGACAGCTGTTTGCAACAAATAACTTACATGCAGTTTTATAGCCTACACTTGCTCCATCATTAGAATTTACATTCACCTTTTTGAAAATTACTAAGTTGTTGCTCTAATAAAACTTGATGAAAATTCAAACAGGTTAATGTGCACTAACTTGAACAAAATGTATTCAGTAATTCCTGAGTAGTCTTATGAGTAATATTAAGCATAAAATATAGTCCATTCAGCCCATTCAGTCTGCTCCCTGCCTTATCCTTATTACCCATGATTCCCTTAATGACTAAAAATCTCTCGTTCCCAGCCCTGAACATACTTAACAACTCATTCTTGATAGCTGTCTACACTAAGGAATTCCACAGATTCACTCTCCTCAAAGAGAAACAAATTCCTCTTCATCTCCGCCTTCAAAGGGAGACTCCTTACTTTGAAATGATGCCCCCGGTGCTAAACCATGTTCAGCCCCCTTTTAAACAAAAACAGAAATAGCTAGAAAAACTCAGCAATTTTGGCAGCATCTGTGGAGACAAATCAGAGTGAACATCCCGAACCAGTAATCCTTCATTCCAACTCATAGTAACTGGGAAAAAGTAGCATAAATGCAGAAGCCAGCAGTTGGATTTAAGCAGGTTAAGGTGTGAGAGGATTGGTGGAGACGGAGCCCAGAAAGAGAGAAAGCCAGTCAGACAAACAAAGGGATGGGTAAGGGTAGGCCAGGGAAGGGGAAAAGCTGATAATATGGACCATAAGTAGGTGAAAATGGATTGGCTGTGCCAAAAATAGCCATTGTCATGACAGGGCCAGGGGTGTTGGAGTGAGTAAAGGACATAGCTGTTTAAGATATAAAATAAACTCATAAGAATCTTGTATATTTCAATAATGTTGCCTCTCATTCTATACTCCAAAGACTACAAAGTCAGTCTACCAACCTTGCTGCTTGAGACGGTTGTTCGACAGCCAGAATCAGCCAAGTAAGTGCACCTTCTCTGGGCTGCCCCTTCCCTTAGATAAGGGCACCACAACTATTGGCAGTACTTCATCCGCGCTCTGATGAGTGCCTTGTATTGCTTTGGCTATTTTATTTTACAGTATAAAGGCATCAACCTACCTGTTCAAACATAAAGGTGGAATTTGAACCTGGACCTTCTTGCTCAGAGAGAGGGAAACTACTGTGCCACAAGATCACTTAATAGGTGACAACATCGAACCTCGCCCTCTCCTGGGATGCTGAAGTCACGTTAAAGTTTATCATTTAAAACTTTGTTTGCGTTCCTTTATATGCCTCTTTCTTAATAAACCATTCACTATTAGATTATTTAAAGTAAAACTTCAGAACTGGATTGTGGTGAATGTATTTCAAGTTTGCAATCAACTGATACTTGAGTAAATTTATGCAAGATTTATTTGAAAGTCGGTAAGTTTTGTGTACCTTTGTGATGTTGAAAAGTGAACATTTTGCCTGAAGACAGTTTGTATGACATCTCTCTCTCCCTCTCTCTCTCTGTAGCCTTTGCCAGTGAAGACAGAAAACCTTAAAAAGATAATTGATTTCTCAGTAATTTGTGCTTATTGGCTTTCAATGACATGGGAAACTTTCCCTCTTGTTTTAGTGGAGTCTCCACAGGAAAACTTTATTAGGCCGTCAATCACACTCCTAGAGCTGGGTATCACTGTGTACTGTAAAAGGAGATCTGTCAGACCCACCACAGCATGAAACTAAGCTCCCACTGGGCCAGAACCCTGATATAAATAGAAGGGCTGAGTGTACAATCAGAGCATGAATGGAGCTAAATTAGCTGGTGGCTAATACCGGTTTGCTAACACCTGTATTAGTGCTGTATCATTGTGGGGTGAACTGCTGTTGGACAAGCAGTAATCCCCTAAGCTTTTCATTTACATATCCCTCATTAACTGATTAAACCTGAGGGAGCCAGGTTTCACAGCTGGTGGGCCCATTCCAGCACTCATACTGCCTGGGTGGCTCAGTAATGAAGTCATGAAAGTGAATGTGAGGTTTATATGTATGGAAGGGATTAAAGGCATTAGAATTTGTGTGAACCATTTCGTCCATATTCTCTCCGCTAGATAACAGTAATTGGATGGGAGGAGAAATAACAGATCCATTCGTTTTTTTCTCTCTCTGTTTGCACTAGAGTTGGGCACTGGATTTCCAATTTTGCTTCCATTTGGCTCTGTACTTTTGTTAAGTAGGTCTTCTTTGTTCGGGGCAGCCCTTAGCGCTGTGTATGCTGACCAAACTATGGGACAGTGTACTAAAAGAAGACGACTTACTCTTTGGAGGACAGTGAGTAAAAATGCAGTCTTGTCTCAAGGGCCTCTTGAGGGCAACTCAATCAGACCTATCTCAATCCTGAGATAGAAAGCAGGAGATAATTGAAATCCATAAACACTTCTTTTCTTCCTTGATTTTTATTAATTCTTTCCATTGAAACCAACAGGCCTGGCATCAAAAAGCACCGCCATCTACTTAGAAGAATGCCAAAAGATTTATGATTCTTTAGAAAGAAATGGGATTCTCATAAGATTTACGAGAACTGAATCATTTTCAGTGTCAGTCTTTCCTTTATTATTGACGCAGCTGGTGTGTACTTACTGGGTCTGTAACAGTTACACCGCTTGATGGGAATTCCTGAAATGAATCACTACAGATGGGCAGCCACGTTTTTCTGTATTTCAAACAATAGAAATAAAAGGCCAACAAATGGCATAGAAACTAAGGACAGAATCGGATGGTCTGAGCGATGTGGCCTATGGCCAGATTAGAGGCAGAATCAAATGAGAAGTGGGTGGGACCCATCTCAAAAGGGGAGGATTCTCACTCCATCTTTTTTTATTTTCACAAGTGGTATAGCAAGGTTCAGGCCAGGCAGAAGTGAGTTGCCAGTCAGATGGTGATTAAAGCTGACTAAATGCCTCTTTACGTCATTTCTGATTTCTATCTTATCAAGCTATCCAAACAAGCCAGACATTGAGAAAACATTTGATTCTCTCTGCGAGATTAGAAATGGTACCATTTCTATGGTTCTAAAACACGGTGTGGAGACCAGAGAAGGGAACCTGGCAGATTTAGCTTGCCCCTTGCTCTGAACAACTTCAATGCTGCCTATGATAAAATCACCTTCCAGGGATGATCCATGGGTAACAGACACATGTACCCTTCCTCCAGGGACATTGGCATTCGGCATCTCCTCACAACCATGCCAGCTCCTTTCCTGTATACAGGCAGTGTACTATGGGTGCACAGACTTGCATTGCTAGGCAGACCAGTGACTAGCATTAAGAGGAAGTAATGCGTGCATTTTGCACAGGAACCCTGCTCACGGATCAGACCAGGAGGTATCTCAGTGTTGCTTGCTTGCTCCCTCAGCTCTCCCACAGTGAGCACCTGCCCACAGGCTCACAACTTCTGGGCCTTGCCTTGCATTGCCCTGGGAGGGCAGTCACAAAGCCAAGCAGCTTGCCTTGCTACTGGACCCAGGGGGCCTACATCTTACTGTATAACAGTGTGCTACATCAATTCACCATGGGCCAGTGGATTTACCAGCAAACACACTGCATGTACAGCAAGTAAGTAGTCATGGGGTGTGATCCCTAGTGAAGTCAATGAAGTCAACCATTTGTCAGGATGCTGTCTCTAAGCCTTGGGCAGCCTTGCGTACACACAGGGGATCAGCCACCATCAAGTGAACAGTTGGGGTGATCTCAGCTAGGGGTTACCTTTCTCTGGAGCCCCGGGAGAAGGTCACGGTCAGTTCTCCAACTCCATAGCAGCCAGTTGGTGGGGTCAGTCTCAGTCAGGGACTTGAACTGGCACCAGTCAGGAGTCTGGACACATTTTATCCAGTGTTTAGCCAGGTCAATGGAGGAGGGGGAGGCCTGTTCAGTCCATCAGGTCTATTCACAGGAATCAAAGTGAGAGGGGGGAGCGGGGTGTGGGAGGGAAATGGAAGGTGGGATTGGGGTAACACTAAGTCTCAGTACATTAGTCTCTAGGACTGGAAAGAGAGAAGTACAATTGTGAAGAGGGGCTATGAGATCTGCAAGTGATAGAACATAGAACATAGAACAGTACAGCACAGAACAGGCCCTTCGGCCCACGATGTTGTGCCAAACATTTATCCTAGATTAAGCATCTATCCATGTACCTATCCAATTTCTGCTTGAAGGTCACCAATGATTCTGACTCTGCCACTCCCACAGGCAGCGCATTCCATGTCCCCACCACTCTCTGCGTAAAGAACCTACCCCTGACATCCCCCCATACCTTCCACCCTTCACCTTAAATTTATGTCACCTGTAACACTCTGTTGTACCCGGGGAAAAAGTCTCTGACTGTCTACTCTATCTATTCCCCTGATCATCTTATAAACCTCTATCAAGTCACCCCTCATCCTTTGCCGTTCCAATGAGAAAAGGCCTAGCACTCTCAACCTATCCTCGTACGACCTGTTCTCCATTCCAGGCAACATCCTGGTAAATCTCTTCTGCACCCACTCCAAAGCTTCCACATCTTTCCTAAAGTGAGGTGAACAGAACTGCACAGTTCTCCAAATGTGGCCTTACCAAAGTCCTGTACAGCTGCAACATCACCTCATGATTCTTGAATTCAAAGCCTCTGTTAATGAACGCTAATACACCATAGGCCTTCTCACAAGCTCTATCCACCTGAGTGGCATCTTTCAAATAGCTATGAACATAGACTCCAAGATCCCTCTGCACCTCCACCTTACTAAGAACCCTACCGTTAACCCTGTATTCCGCATTCTTATTTGTCCTTCCAAAATGGACAAAAGCAGTTTCTGCCCAGTTATGAATTGGGGACTTTTCGCACGTAAGGCGAACGTGATGACCACGACACTACAGAAACAAGCCTGATGCGGAGGGATATGGTGAAGTTTGGCTGGGGAAGGGGGGGTCATGTGGGCAAAGCCTGGCTTCAAGGTAAGGGGACAATGTATGACCACACGTGGTCTGCTCACATCATATGCCAGGGACTAGATGGGAAAGGGAGGCAGGTATAAGATCATGTAGGTAAGTACAATAACCTAGTTCCTGCCTTCTGTCAATCTGGGTCCAAAAATTAGATAAATTTGGGAATTCAGCATACTTTCGAAAATCTTTAACTTTGTGATGGATAAATGCAGAGAAACACAACACACCTGGCAGCATCAGTAGCAACAGAGAGACAGAGTTTACTGATTCACATCTACAATATTTCAATTTTTCCTGAGAATAGATGGGTTTGGTTTCCAGTGTACTGCCTCAGTGAGCCGTGACAATTACTTGAGATACAATAAATGTGTTAGAGACAAATATATAACCACTCAGCTATCATCTCTCCACTCTTTGCAGAACACATAGACAATGAAGATGTTTTGTGTATAGATGTGTGTCAGTTTGTTTTAAAAGGCATTTGTTGCAAATTTATGCCTGTTGTCTTGTGTCAATATAACGCTGTGGTGTCTTGAGTACAATGTTTTCCACATGTGTTGCGATTTATAAGGTTAATGGTATCTTGATACCAATCTAATATTGAAATATTTTACTAAGTCTGCTTGTGTAATCTAAGTAGTTCACGTGTTGATACAAATGTTGACGGTATTATTGCTCCGTGACTGAGAAAGGACTCCTTGAAAACCAAAAGGTTGCCATGAAAATAAAAAGTGGCCTTTGAGAATGTGTTAAGAGAAAACATAGAATCATAAAATTACACAGCACGGAAACAGACCCTTCACTCCAACTCCTGTCTTTGCCACACCACCAAGCAGTTCATTTCACACCCAAACCACTTGAAGCTGAACAAATTATTTCTTCTCTCACAACACATTTTAAATCTTTTGCAAATCATCTGTAGCCCTCTCATTCTTGATCCATTTATTAGCAGGACTAGTTTCTCCCTGTCTATTTTGTCAAGACCTTTCAGTTTTGAAAGCTTCAATCAAATCTTTTCTGAGTCTTCTTCTCACCAAAAGAAACACTCCCAACCTCTCCAAACGTCTTCACAACCGAAGTTTCTTATCTCTGGAACCATTGCTATTGATCTCTTCTACACTCTGTCCAATGCATTCCCATCTTTCCTGCTATGTGGTACACAGAACTGCACACAATGCTTTTGCTGGGGTCTAGCACGTGTCTTATATGGATGCAACAATGATTTGCATTTCAACAATCATTTTCCTTTTAATATTCATTTTCTCAATCAATTATGGATAGGCAATAAATGCAGATGTTTCTGGCAATTCCTGCTTCCAATGAGCAAATGATAAAACAGTACTGAAGGATATGAAATTAACTCACCTGCCAAAAAGGCCCATATCACAGCGCAGATAAATATCATTGCATTACAGCTCAGTAAGTGGCAAGCGTTTTACTGACTGGACGTGATGTATATTTTGTAATATGTATCTCTTGAAAGACAGTTTTTTTTTATTTTTCTGTATTTTTCATTGTGGACTGCAACAAGAAAAAGACTATTTTAAAGCCTGAAGAAAACCAGATTTTTTTTCATTTTGTGAGGAAGCTGATCACCTGATGATATTATCACTGGATTTTAGATCAGAGTGACGCTAAAAAGCACAGCAGGTTGGGCAGCATCCGAGGAGCAGGAAAGTCGACGTTTCGGGCAAAAGACCTTCATCAGACTTTTGACCGAAACATCGATTTTCCTGCTCCTCAGATACTGCCTGACCTGCTGTGCTTTTCCAGCATCACTCTGATCTGACTCTGGTTTCCAGCATCTGCAGTCCTCACTTTTGCTTTATCACTGGACTGTTAATCCAGAGGCCTAGGTAATGTTCTGGGGACCTGGGTTCGAAACCCACCATGGCAAATGGTGGTGGAATTTGAATTCAGTCAAAAAATCTAGAATTATGAGCATCTAATGATGACCATGAATCAATTGTCAGAAAACGCCATCTGGTTCACTTCTCCCCTTTGGGGAAGGAAATCTGCCATCCTTATCTGGTCTGGTCTACACGTGACTCCAGGCCCACAGCAATGTGGTTGTACTCTTAACTGGGCAATAAGTGCTGGCCCAGCCAGTGACACCCTCATCTCCTGTGAATGAATAAAAAGAATCAATGTAAGCTGTGACTTTCAATTAATAGGTGGGAGAGATTTCTATATGTATATGAGCCTCCTGAAAATCAGTGGAAGCATCCAGAGAAGGAAGAATGCAAAGCAGTGTTCTGATCAACATCAGAACAAACTCAATATATCCTGAGAACAGAAATGTTTTCCCAGTTTTCCCTCCATCCATTATACCTACTTTTTTTCTGTGTGGGGGTAAGGAGGGGTTTATAAAGTGATTAGAGTTTAATTATGCACTAATGGTTCATATTTATTTATCTGTAGCTACAGGGAGAAAGTGAGGTCTCCTTTCCTAATGAAGGGCTTATGCCCGAAACGTCGAATTTCCTGTTCCTTGGATGCTGCCTGACCTGCTATGCTTTACCAGCAAGACATTTTCTTATCTGTAGCTACAGCCTAATTGCTTTTAATAAATAATAATGATTCTTGCCTGATAGAGAAATCAATTCTGTGCTTTCTGTCAACCTGAGTCTTAAAAACAAGTCAATTGGGGATTTCCATGTACTTTTTAAAATCTTTAGCTTTTCTAATGTCTCCAGCAATAGCAAGGCTTGATGTGCCAGCAAGGCATAACTGCCCTTAAACATGTGTCATAAAATACATTTCTGCCATTAGAATAACTGCTCCAGAGGATAACCAAAGTGAGTGAAGTTGTATCAAGCCAGAAATAGGCTTCCCAGCTATGGTTAACTTTCAAAGGGATTGCAGATCAATGAGACAATTCGGAGTTCTTGCCAAAACAAAAAAAAGAATGATTTGAAAATCCATGCGATGTGGGAAAGTGTGTAGTTGTTACACAGTGTCTGTCAGGCAAAGTAATACCAGATGTCATGTACATCAGTTGCAGAAGTTAAGTAATTTCCACATTGTGATTCAAACCCATTTTTTGGCTTTAAATTTGGTATCTTTATCCCATCCTGATCCAGAGGAATCATCAAAGCGAGTTGCAGCTGGTTTGAAAACCCTCACTAATTGAGCCATGAAGCCATTTACAAGAACACCTGTTTAAAAAGCAAATTCCATTGTCAAGAGAATTGGTTTATGCTTGCAGTTTTTGTCCCATTTACTGTTCTTCTAGCCCTGCATTCTAAATAAGTTCTAAATCTCTCTTGCTAATGTTGTTTCATTTATTGCTTCATTCTACTTTTTTATTTTGGTATTCTTACAACAGCAATTTTCATAATTCCGTTTGGTTATTCAACGGACCCCACTTTCTCTGAATCCCATCCCTCAGTCTCCAGTAATGGTCAGCTACACTATGACTCCGCTAAAGGGAGTGAAAGGTATGGGTGAAATCTGTTACAGTTACACATCATGCAAGGGAAGTGGGAATATGCTGCAAGGGAGTGGCGATCAGCTACTGCTATGCAGTGCCCAACTCACTCATGATCAAATTGGCAGGTACACGGGGCATAGCTACAATTAAAGTATCCTCTTGAGTCAGCTCCTCCATGGTGTTACCCCTTCCCTACCTTTTCTGTAATCATCTCCTGAACTGCCATCCTTCTCTAAGTCTCTCAAGCAACCCCAGTTTTAATCTGATTGAGACATATAAGATTATGAAAGGATTGGACACTCTGTCTGCAGGAAACATGTTTCCACTGATGGGTGAGTGCCGAACCAGAGGGCACAGCTTAAAAATACGGGGTAGACCATTTAGGACAGAGATGAGGAGAAACTTCTTCACCCAGAGAGTGGTGGCTGTGTGGAATGCTCTGCCCCAGAGGGCAGTGGAGGCCCAGTCTCTGGATTCATTTAAGAAAGACTTAGATAGAGCTCTCAAAGATAGTGGAATCAAGGGTTATGGAGATAAGGCAGGAAGCGGATACTGATTAGGAATGATCAGCCATGATCATATTGAATGGCGGTGCAGGCTTGAAAGGCTGAATGGCCTACCCCTGCACTTATTGTCTATTGTCTATGTCAGGCTTTCAGTTGCTTGGGATGTAAAATCTGGAATTCCCTAACCAACACTCCCCCATCCTGTACCAACTTTCTGCCTCTCACCTCTTTTAATAGGCTCTTTTAAAATTACTTCATTAACTAAGTCTTTGGTGTGTCACAATATTTCCCTATGGAGCTCAATGTTAAATTTTGTTTGGACTACAGCCTTCAGAGAGTCCCTACAGTATGGAAGCCAAACAGCATCCCACCCAGACCCACCCCTGTAACACTGCACTAATTCACCTTACCTGCACATCTTTGGACTGGGAGGGAACCCACACAGACATAAGGCAAATATGCAAACTCCACACAGATAGTTGTCCAAGGCTGGATAAAACCCAGGTCCCTGGTACTGTGAGGCAGCAAAGCTAACCATTGAGCCACCATGCCACCTGTGAAGATTCTCGGTATAATTTTACTACATTGTCCAAATGTAAGTTGTTGTTGATAGTTTCATAGAGACAAAAAAACAACTGCAGATGCTGGAATCCAAAATAGACAGGCAGGAGGCTGGGAGAACGCAGCAAGCCAGGCAGCATCAGGAGGTGGAGAAGTCTACGTTTGGAGTGTAACCCTTCTTCAGGGTGAGGCGTGGGTGTAGGGGGAGCTGCAGATAAAGAGAGTGGCGGGGTCAGGGTGGTGAAGTGGGGATAGGTAAAGACAGGCAGAGGGCACAACCTGATTAGTCAATGGGAGGAATGAATCCAGTTGGTGGCTGGGAGGGGTGGAAGGGAGAGGGAGAGGCTGGGAAGGGAGTGGGGGGGATGGGAAAGGAGGTTTTTTGAAATTGGGGAACTCAATATTGAGTCCTCTGAGCTGTAGGTTGCCCAGGCAGAAGATGAGGTGCTGTTCCTCCAATTTGTGGTTTGGTTTGATGTGGCAAGGGGGGAGGCCAAGGATGGTCATGTAGGAAAGGGAGTGTGAGGGGAATTAAAATGGGCGGTGATCGGACCCCTTCCCCTTCCCACTCCCTTTCCGACATGACCATCCTTGGCCTCCTTCATTGCCACAACGAACGAAACCACAAACTGGACGAACAACACCTCATCTTCCACCTGAGCAGCCTGCAGCCTGGAGGACTCAATATAGAGTTCCCCAATTTCAAAAAAACCTCCCTTCCCATCCCCTGACTCCCTTCCAGTTCTCCTTGCCACCAACCGGATTCATTCCTCCCATTGACCAACCAGGTCATACCCTCTACCTGCTTTCACCTATCTCCACTTCACCACCCTGCCCCCATTACTTCCTTTATCTGTAGCTCCCCTGACACACACACCCAGTCCTGAAGAAGGGTTACACCCGAAACGTTGACTTCTGCACTTCATGATGCTGCCTGGCTTGTCGTGTTGTTCCAACCTCCTCCCTGTCTACATTGATATGTTCACGGCTAAGTTCTATCAGGATTGGGCTGCATCATGGTTTCCATTCTTTTTATTTATTAGCATCTGTGCACCCCAATGCAATAATTACAATATTAAAAGATTCCAATTCCAAATAAGCAATGTGATGTGGTAAAATGTTTCAAACTGTGCCATTTGTAGAGGTCGACATACCCGACAACAAATTTCATTATTGTTACATTTTATTTATTCATTGGTGGGATGTTGGCATCGCTGGTTGGCCCAGCATTTATTGCCCATCCCTAGTTGTCCCTGGAGAAGGTGGGGATGAGCTGTCATCTTGAACCACTGCAGTTCACCTGCTGTGAGTTGACCTTCAAAACCCTTAAGGAGGGAATTCCAGGGTTTTGACCCAGCGACAATGAAGGAAAGGCAACGTATTTCCAAGTCAGGATGGTGAGTGGCTTGGCGGAGAACTTGCAGGGGGTTGTGCTCCCTTGTATCTGCTTTTGTCCTTCTAAATAGATGTGGTCATGGGTTTGGAAGATGCTGCTTGAGGATGTTTGGTGAATTTCTGTAGTGTATCTTATACATAGTGCACACTGCTGCTGCTGCTGAGCATCAGTGGTGGAGGGAATGGATGCTTGTGGATGTGGTGCCAATCAAATGGGCTACTTTGTCCTGGATGGTGTCAAGCTTATTGAGTGTTGTTGAGGCTGCACCCATCCAGGCAAGTGGGGAGTAGTCCATCACCCTGACACATTGGACACATTGTACAAAAATATGGATTGCAGTTATGACCAATAACTCCCTGTATTTATATAACAATTTGTGATATGACTTCCCCATGTCTCTCCAAGTGGCTTGATTCAGGAGTGAGATGGAATATTCCCCACTTCCCTGGATGAGTGTAGTTTTAATATCACTCAAGAAGCTCAACACCATTGAAGACAAAGCAGCCTGCTTGACTAGCAACCTTTCAACATTCAATATTCATTCCCTGCACCACTGATGCTCAATGGCAACAGTATGCATTATCTACAAGATGCATTGCAGAAATTCACCAACGCTTCTTAGACAGCATCTTCCAAACCCACAACTACATCCATCTAGAAGACAAGCGCAGCAGACACATGGGAACACCACCTTCTGCAATTTCCTGCCCAAGCCATTCATCATCCTGACGTAAATTATCATTCCTTCCTTCAACGTCACTCAGTCAAAATCCTGGATTGTCCTTCCTGAGAGTGATGTGGGTGTACCTACGTCACATGGATTACAGTGCTTACATGTAGCTGAGTTTGTACAAATACCAAGATAAACCTTGTCACACAAGAAGTCCTGGGATTGTGAATGCATCTTCAAAATGAATGGTTTAGGAAGAAATTATATTAATATTCAAGATTAGGTTTGCTAGGTGCATAACCAGATAAGCAACCAAATATATTGGGGATGATTTAATTGTGAGAAAGGTAAATCATAGAATCCGTACTGTGTGGACGCAAGGTATTCAGTCTACACTGACACTTTGAACAGCATCACACCCAGACCCACCTTATCCCTATATTTCTCATGGCTAATGCATGCATCTCTGGACACTATGAGCAATTTAGCATGGCCAATCCATCTAAGCTGTACATCTTTGGACTGTGGGTGGTAACTGGAGTACCCGGAGGAAACCCACACAGCCACAGTGAAAACGTGCAAACTCCACACAATCACTGGAATCAAACCCGGGTCCCTGGCATTGCGAGGCAGCAGTGCTAACCACCGAGCCACAGTGCAGCCCGTACTAACATGAACTGCAAGCGGGTTGAATGGCCTACTTTCATGCTGTAATTCTATGTATTTCTATGAATGAACGGGCCATACTTTCTCAATAAACCCTTACACAGTCATGACACCTAGTAATCAGAATAAATTTCCTCCCTGGTACATGCAGTTGACAATCAAATCAACTACAGACAATGATGTATTTGCATTTCTTTACACCAGTTTGCAAAAACACTTTTAGTTGATTTCTGAGTTTCCCACAGCAGCTTGAGCAGAGGGTATCGTTGGTATGCATACTTATGTCATAGTGACATTCAAATACTGGGAAGATCCAGCATTCAGCTGCGCTGAGGAAATCCAAGAATGTTTATAGAAAATGGAACCTTACTGCAGGTGTGTAGTTATTGTGACAAGGTTCTGAAAATACTGGAATGCCATTACAATAGGTGTAAGGATGACTTGTGAAGGGCTTTCACTCTATTCATCAGTAACTCTTTAACCCATAATAATATACCTTCAACAAACAGTAAAACATATAAATACACAGATGTGCCGACTTATTGTTTTCTATCATTTAAAACATTGTGCTGTCCATTCCTGTCAAGTTTTACGCTGGGCATTTTCTGGAACTTATTATCAACGTTAAAGTTTAAATTTATAGTCTGATTTTTTTTAGGTCATTAGTTAATGTTTGAAGCAAGTTATTGTAATGTGGGAGGCCAGCTTACAATTTTCTTGGCTTTTACACCAATATATTTTCTCCATGTTGTACAAAGGCGAGATACAATTTTATGAGATATTTTTTAAGCCTTTGCATACTCTATAGATATTTTTAAATGTACTATTTTGAAATGAAGAAACAAAGACTGCTATTTATAGTGCCTTGCACAAGCACCAGAAGTTTCAATATTAACCAAATTTAAAGTGGTTTTGCAGTGGGACCACTGTTGCAGTAAGGTTTTATTGTAGTCCCAAGACAGATTTTTGTGCCATTAACAAATCGAAGAAGGAAATTTAGATGTTATTGATGATTTTAATTACCAAAGTGAAGGGTGGTGTTCTCACAGATAGGGACTTTGTCATTTCAAGGGCTCCCCTATGCAGTTAAACAAACATTCATATGAGGCAGTTACAGCAGTATATGAAAAAGGAACATTTATGGAGTGCCATTTATAATCTCTGAATGTCCCAAGGCACTTTCATTGGAACAAGAGTAGGCCATTCAGCCTCTTGAGCCAGTTTGATCATTCCATAAGACCATAAGACATAGGAGTGGAAGTAAGGCCATTCGGCCCATCGAGTCCACTCCGCCATTCAATCATGGCTGATGGGCATTTCAACTCCACTTACCAGCATTCTCCCCATAGCCCTTAATTCCTCGTGACATCAAGAAAATATCAATCTCTGCCTTGAAGACATTTAACGTCCCGGTATCCACTGCACTCTGCGGCAATGAATTCCACAGGCCCACCACTCTCTGGCTGAAGAAATGTCTCCACATTTCTGTTCTGAATTGACGCCCTCTAATTCTAAGGCTGTGTCTATGGGTCCTAGTCTCCTCAGCTAACAGAAACAATTTCCTAGCGTCCACCCTTTCCAAGCCATGTATTATCTTGTAAGTTTCTATTAAGTCTCCCCTCAATCTTCTGCCAAGATCCTCAGCCGTTCCTCGTATGTTAGACCAACCATTCCAGTGATCATCCGTGTGAATCTCCGCTGGACACGTGCCAGTGCCAGTATGTACTTCCTGAGGTGTGGCGACCAAAACTGGACACAGTACTCCAAATGGGGCCTAACCAGAGCTTTATAAAGTCTCAGTAGCACAACGGTGCTTTTATATTCCAACCCTCTTGAGATAAGTGATAACATTGCATTCGCTTTCTTAATCACGGACTCAACCTGCATGTTTACCTTTAGAAAATCCTCGACTAGCACTCCCAGATCCCTTTGTACTTTGGCTTTACGAATTTTCTCACCGTTTAGAAAGTAGTCTATGCTTTTATTCTTTTTTCCAAAGTGCAAGACCTCGCATTTGCTCACGTTGAATTCCATCAGCCATTTCCTGGACCACACTCCCAAACTGTCTAGATCCTTCTGCAGCCTCCCCACTTCCTCAGTACTACCTGCCTGTCCACCTAACTTTGTATCATCGGCAAACTTCGCTAGAATGCCCCCAGTCCCTTCATCCAGTTCATTAATATATAATGTGAACAGCTGCGGCCCCAACACTGAACCCTGCGGGACACCGCTTGTCACCGGCTGCCATTCCGAAAAAGAACCTTTTATCCCAACTCTCTGTCTTTTGTCAGACAGCCAATCCTCAATCCATACCAGTAGCTCACCACGAACACCATGGGCCCTCACCTTGCTCAGCAGCTTCCCATGTGGCACCTTATCAAAGGCCTTTTGGAAGTCTAGATAGATCACATCCACTGGGTTTCTCTGGTCTAACCTACTTGTCACCTCTTCAAAGAATTCCAAAAGGTTTGTCAGACACGACCTCCCCTTACTAAATCCATGTTGACTTGTTCTAATCAGACTCTGCTCTTCCAAGAATTTAGAAACCTCATTCTTAATGATGGATTCTAGAATTTTATCAACAACCGAGGTTAGGCTAATTGGCCTATAATTTTCCATCTTTTGCCTTGATCCTTTCTTGAACAAGGGTTTGCAACAGCAATCTTCCAATCATCCAGGACTTTCCCTGACTCCAGTGACTTTTGAAAGATCTCAACCAATGCCTCCGTTATTTCCTCAGCCACCTCTCTCAGAACTCTAGGATGTATCCCATTGGGGCCAGGAGATTTATCAATTTTAAGACCTTTTAGCTTGCACTTTCTCTTTTGTAATGGCAACCATACACAACTCAGCCCCCTGACTCCCTTTATTGTTGGGATATTACTCATGTCTTCCACTGTGAAGACTGACGCAAAGTACTTGTTAAGTTCTCCTGCTATTTCCTTATCTCCCATCACTAGGCTTCCAGCATCAGTTTGAAGTGTCCCAATGTCTACCTTTGCCTGTTGTTTGTTCCTTTAGTATTGAAAGAAACTTTTACTATCATTTCTAATATTACTGGCTAGCCTACCTTCATATTTGATCCTCTCCTTTCTTATTACTCTCTTTGTTATCCTATGTTTATTTTTGTATCCTTCCCAATCTTCTGATTTCCCAGTGCTCTTGGCCACTTTATAGGATCTCTCTTTTTCTTTAATACATTTCCTGACTTCCTTTGTCAGCCATGGCTGTCTAATCCCTCCCCGGATAATCTTTCTTTTCTTGGAGATGAACCTCTGTACAGTGTCCTCAATTATACCCACAAACTCCTGCCATTTTTGCTCTACTGTCTTCCCCGCTAGGCTCTGCTTCCAGTCTATTTTCGTCAGTTCCTCTCTCATGCCCTCATAATTACCTTTATTTAACTGTAACACCATTTCATCCGATTTTGCCTTCTCTCTTTCAAACTGCAGACTGAACTCTACCATATTATGATTGCTGCTTCCTAAGTGTTCCCTTACTTTAAGATTTTTTATAAAGTCTGGTTCATTACATAGCACTAGGTCCAGAATAGCCTGCTCCCTTCTGGGCTCCATGACCAGCTGTTCCAAAAAGCCATCCTGTAAGCATTCCATGAATTCCCTTTCTTTGGATCCACTGGCAACATTATTTACCCAGTCCACCTGCATATTGAAGTCTCCCATGATCACCGTGACCTTGCCTTTCTGACATGCCTTCTCTATTTCCCGGTACATGTTGCGCCCCTGGTCCTGACCACTGTTAGGAGGTTGTTGTGGTTCTGTTCGCCGAGCTGGAAGTTTTTGTTGCAAACGTTTCGTCCCCTGGCTAGGAGACATCATCAGTGCTCTGGAGCCTCCTGCAAAGCGCTTCTTTGATGTTTCTTCCGGTATTTATAGTGGTCTGTCCTTCAGCTGTCCGCTGTAGTGGTTGGTATATTGGGTCCAGGTCGATGTGTTTGTTGATGGAGTTTGTGGATGAATGCCATGCCTCTAGGAATTCCCTGGCTGTTCTCTGTCTGGCTTGCCCTATGATAGTAGTGTTTTCCCAGTCAAATTCATGTTGCTTGTTGTCTGAGTGTGTGGCGACTAGGGATAGCTGGTCGTGTCGATTCGTGGCTAGTTGATGTTCATGTATGCGGATTGTTAGCTGTCTTCCTGTTTGTCCTATATAGTGTTTTGTGCAGTCCTTGCATGGTATTTTGTAAACTACATTAGTTTTGCTCATGTTGGGTATTGGCTCCTTTGTTCTAGTAAGTTGTTGTCTGAGCATGGCTGTTGGTTTGTGTGCCGTTATGAGTCCTAAGGGTCGCAGTAGTCTGGCTGTCAGTTCTGAAACGCTCCTGATGTATGGTAGTGTGGCTAGTCCTTTTGGTTGTGGCATGTCCTCGTTCCGTCGTCTATCTCTTAGGCATCTGTTGATAAAGTTGCGCGGGTATCCGTTTTTGGCGAATACCTTGTATAGGTGTTCCTCTTCCTCTTTTCGCAGTTCTGATGTACTGCAGTGTGTTGTAGCTCTTTTGAATAGTGTCCTGATGCAGCTTCGTTTGTGTGTGTTGGGGTGGTTACTTTCATGTTTAGGACTTGGTCTGTGTGTGTGGCTTTCCTGTGTACCCTTGTGGTGAATTCTCCGTTCGGTGTTCTCTGTACTATCACGTCTAGGAATGGGAGTTGGCTTTCCTTTGCTTCTTCTCTCGTGAATCGTATTCCTGTGAGTGTGGCGTTGATGATCCAGTGTGTTTTTTCTATTTCCGTGTTTTTGATGATTACAAACGTGTCATCGACATATCTGACCCAGAGTTTGGGTTGAATTTGTGGTAGGGCTGTTTGTTCTAACCTTTGCATAACTGCCTCTGCTATGAGTCCCGAGATTGGTGATCCCATGGGTGTTCCGTTGATTTGTTCGTATATCTGGTTGTTGAATGTAAAGTGTGTAGTGAGGCACAAGTCCAGTAGTTTAAGTATGCCGTCTTTGTTGATAGGTTCTGCCTCCTGTTTTCTGTTCTGTATGTCCAGTAGGTTGGCTATTGTTTCTCTGGCTAGGGTTTTGTCAATCGAAGTGAACAGTGCCGTCACGTCGAATGAGATCATGGTTTCTTCTTTGTCTATGTGTGTATTCCTGATGGCGTCCAAGAATTCCTGTGTTGATTGTATGGAGTGTTTGGATCCGCTGACCAGGTGTTTCAGTTTCTGTTGTAGTTCTTTGGCCAGTTTGTATGCTGGTGTCCCTGGTAGTGATACTATGGGTCTGAGTGGGATGTCTGGTTTGTGTACTTTGGGTAGTCCGTAGGATCTGGGGGTGTTGTTACTTTCCGGTTTCATTCTTCATTTTGGTTTGGTTTGGTTATCAGCTTTGGTTATCTGTCCGTTTTTTTTTTAATTCCTTAGTGTGTTATTTATTCTATTGTTGACTCCATCAGCAAACACATCGACCTGGACCCAATATACCAACCACTACAGCGGACAGCTGAAACTGACACCCGGAAGCGGCAAGGACAGACCACTATAAATACCGGAAGAAACATCAAAGAAGCGCTTCGCAGGAGGCTCCAGAGCACTGATGATGTCCCCTAGCCAGGGGACGAAACGTTTGCAACAAAAACTTCCAGCTCAGCGAACAGAACCACAACAACGAGCACCCGAGCTACAAATCTTCGCACAAACCTTGAACTGTTAGGAGGTCTGTACATAACTCCCATTGTGGTTTTTTTTGCCTTTTTGGTTCCTGAATTCCACCCACACAGACTCTACATCATCCAATGTTATGTCATTCAGTGCCATAGATTTAATTTTGTTCTTAACTAACAAGGCAACCCCACCCCCTCTGCCCACCTCCCTGTCTTTTCAATAAGTTGAAAATCCTTGGATGTTTAACTGCCAGTCCTGACCCCCCTGCAACCACGTCTCCCTGATGCCTACCACATCATAATCATTCACTATGATCTGTGCCATCAATTCATCTGCTTTGTTATGAATGCTACGAGCATTCAGGTAAAGTGCCTTAATGCTAACTTTATCATTGGAGATATTGGAAGTCATAAGATGTCCTAAGTTATCCTTTCTTTTTGCTGCATTCCCAGTCTGTCTCGAGTTTAAATCCGCTTGCACATATACTATCCTGTTGCTTATCTTTCCATTTAAATCCATACTCCCTGTCGCTTTCACTTCCCCTTCCCCCCAACTCAGAAGTTTAAAGTCCTACTGACCACCCTATTTATCCTCTTCGCTAGAACATTGGTACCTGATCAGTTCAGGTGGAGACCGTCCCAATGGTACAGATCCCCCCGGTTCCAAAACTGATGCCAATGCCCCATGAAATGGAATCCCTCTTTCCCACACCAATCCCTTAGCCACGTGTTTACTTCCCTAATTTTCTTATCCCTATGCCAATTGGCACGTGGCTCGGGCAGTAATCTAGAGATTATGACCCTTGAGGACCTGTACTTCAATTTCCTTCCTAGTGCTTAGTAATCCCCAAACAGGTTCTCCACCCTAGTCTTGCCTATGTTGTTAGTACCAACGTGGACCACAACAACTGGATCGTCCCCCTCCCGCTCCAATATCCTTTCAAGCCGGTCGGAGATGTCCCGCACCCTGGCACCGGGCAGGCAACACACCATGCAAGACTCCGGATCCAGCTTGCAAAGGATACTACCTGTCCCCCTAATTATAGAATCCCCTATAACCACTACTTGTCTATTTGCTCCCCCCTCTTGAATGGCCTTCTGTATCATGGTGTCATGGTCAGCTGGCTCATCCTGTCCAGAGCCCTTTTCCTCATCCGTACAGGGAGCAAGAATCTCATACCTGATGGACAAGGTCAAGGGCTGAGGCTCCTGCACTCCTGAACTCAGGTTCCCCCTACCTGCCTCACTTACAGTCACGCTCTGATGTGCCTGATCACTAGCTGAATGTGAATTACTTAATCTCCCAGGTGTGACTGCCTCCTGAAACAAAGCGTCCAGGTAACTCTCCCCCTCCCGGATGTGCCGCAGTGTTTGAAGCTCAGATTCCAGATCATCAACTCTGATCCGGAGTTCTTCCAGCAACCAACACTTGCTGCAGATGTGGTCACTGCCGTTCACAATGGGATCAGCCAGCTCCCACATCGTACAGCTACGGCACGTCACCTGACCAGCCATCTCTGCTTAGTTAATTACTTTGTTACTTTGTACAGGTTTGAGTTAAAATACTTTCTGATACCTCTCTTCTATAGTCTTTTCCTAAAAAAGAATTAATAGATATACAAAAAAAAGTAAATTTTTAGCCAGTCACTGGTCAATTCAATGAGATCATAGCAGATCTGCGATAGGTTTAGATGAGGATTAGGGTTAGTGGCCTAACTCCATACACCTGCCTTTGGCCCATATCCCTTAATACATTCGCTTAACAATCTATCGCAGATTTAAAATAAGCAACTGATCCAGCATTCACTGTTGTTTGTGTAAGATAGTTCCAAACTTTTACCATCCTTTGTGTGTAGAAGTTTTTCCAAACATCTCTCCTGAATGATCTGGCCCTGAGTTTTAGACTGTGTCCCAGGTCTAGAATCTCCAGCCAGTACCCATTAACTGTTTATTCACTGTTGTTGAGCATAAACAGGGCTAATTGTATTCGGCAAATTTCCACAAACAGCAATGTGATAATGGCCAGATATTTGGTCTTTTAATGACATTCATTGAATGATATGTTGGCCAGGAAATGTCTGGATTGAGGGTTGCTATGTATCTTCCTTGTCACAGAGTAAACCAGTGATAGTTCCAAATTCAAACAGTTTATTCACATGACTTAAAACATCTGAGAACTTCAACCATTAGTGTAGTCAGAGTAAGCAGCAACATGTCAAACCTCTCCAGCATTTTCTCTCTGTAGGTAAAAACAATGACTGCAAATGCTGGAAACCAGATTTTGGATTAGTGGTGCTGGAAGAGTACAGCAGTTCAGGCAGCATCTAAAGTGCAGCGAAATCAACCTTTCGGGCAAATGCCCTTCATCAGGAATACAGGCAGAGAGCCTGAAGCATGGAGAGATAAGCTAGAGGAGGGTGGGGGTGGGGAGAAAGTAGCATAGAGTACAATAGGTGAGTGGAGGAGGGGATGAAGGTGATAGGTCAGGGAGGAGATGGTGGAGTGGATAGGTGGAAAAGGAGATAGGCAGGTAGGGCAAGTCCGGACAAGTCATGGGGACTGTGCTGAGCTGGAAGTTTGGAACTAGGGTGAGGTGGGGGAAGAGGAAATGAGGAAACTGTTGAAGTCCACATTGATGCCCTGGGGTTGAAGTGTTCCAAGGCGGAAGATGAGGCGTTCTTCCTCCAGGTGTCTGGTGGTGAGGGAGCGGCGGTGAAGGAGGTTCAGGACCTCCATATCCTCAGCAGAGTGGGAAGGGGAGTTGAAAAGTTGGGCCACGGGACGGTGTGGTTGATTGGTGCGGGTGTCCCGGAGATGTTCCCTAAAGCGCTCTGCTAGGAGGCGCCCAGTCTCCCCAATGTAGAGGAGACCGCATCGGGCGCAGCAAATAAAATAAATGATATTAGTGGATGTGCAGGTAAAACTTTGATGGATGTGGAAGGCTCCTTTAGAGCCTTGGATAAAGGTGAGGGAGAAGGTGTGGGTGCTGGTTTTACAGTTCCTGCGGTGGCAGGAGAAGGTGCCAGGATGGAAGGGTATGTTGTAGGGGGGCGTGGACCTGATCAGGTAGTCACGGAGGGGACGGTCTTTGCGGAAGGCGGAAAGGTGTGGGTCAACCACTTGATTGCTTTAGCCCATAGATGGAGCTAGTGAGTCGACCACTTGACTCACTAGCTCCATCTATGGGCTAAAGGAATCAAGCACTGTACAAAGGTGTGATTTGGAGATGCCGGTGTTGGACTGGGGTGTACAAAGTTAAAAATCACACAACACCAGGTTGTAGTCCAACAGGTTTAATTGGAAGCACACTAGCTTTCGGAGCGACACTCCTTCATCAGGTGATAGTGGAGGGCTCGATCGTAACACAGAATTTATAGCAAAAATTTACAGTGTGATGTAACTGAAATTATACATTGAAAAATTGATTGTCTGTTAAGCCTTTCATCTGTTAGAATACAGTGATAGTTTCACTTCTTTCATGTGTAAATCACAAAACTTTTTTTAAAAGTTACATTCTCGGGTTAGCTGTTAACAATGGTGATAGCTAGACAATATGTTGAAGGTGTCAACTTTGCTCAAAAACTGCATGAATTTATGTAAAACTCTGTTATCTCACTTTTTAGATTAGAATCAATCTAAACATCATAGCATAGACAGAGAACACAGGGGGCTAACACCTTCAACATATTGTCTAGCTATCACCAGTGTTAACAGCTAACCTGAGAATGCAACTTTTTAAAAAAGTTTTGTGATTTGCACATGAAAGAAGTGAAACTATCACTGTATTCTAACAGATGAAAGGCTTAACAGACAATCAATTTTTCAATGTATAATTTCAGTTACATCACACTGTAAATTTTTGCTATAAATTCTGTGTTACGATCGAGCCCTCCACAATCACCTGATGAAGGAGCGTCGCTCCGAAAGCTAGTGTGCTTCTAATTAAACCTGTTGGACTATAACCTGGTGTTGTGTGATTTTTAACTTTGTACAAAGGTAGGAACCATAGTACCAGAGGACCAGCCTCTCATTACAGCAGGAGAAGTGGAGGTGCTGGTTTGAACTGAGGGTCACCATGCCTCAGGTGAGGGGTAAGGTTAAGAAGAAATGTCTGTGATGGTAACCTCAGTTGGTGCAGAAATTGAATGCATGTAGTTGGAGTCACTCTACATCAGAGACTGGCTATCCAGCCAACTGAGCGAACCAGCCCACTTACACTTTACATGGTCCACGACAAACAAGTTTAATCAAATATTACTCTGCTCTTTAATAGTTTACAGCCCTGGATTTATGATGGCCACCTGAAAAGATGAAAAGAGCCCTGGTGGTAAAGCACACAACCACAGACTTGAGTCACAAGGGTAAGAATATTAACACAAAAATCTATGTGAGATCCATAATTATGGAGCTGCATTTCTTGATGCTGCAATCTCTGGCGAGAGCACTTTCTCCAGGAGATCCACAGGAGGGTCCGCAATGATTGAGACCCTCTGGAATCTCAGCTCCTGGAAGTTTGGGCTTGTGCAGCACAATGATACCTGTTTGGGAAATCTTGGCACACAAGATGTTTAGATTGATTCTAATCTAGAAAGTGAGATAACAGAGTTTTACATAAATTCATGCAGTTTTTGAGCTCAGAGTTCTACATGAATGTATGCAGTTTTTGAGCAAAGTGCAGTGTCACAGTGTAACTGTGACAATAAACTGGGATCCACACTCGTTTTATTCATTCATGGGATGTGGGCATTGCTGCTATGCCAGTCTTTGTTGCCCATCCAGGACGATGTGATGGTGAGCTGCCTTCTTGAACCACTGCAGTGACACCCACAGTCATGTTAGGGAAGGATTTCCAGGATTCTGACTGAACGATATTCGGGATGGTGTGTGGATTTGAGAGGAACTGGGTCTTCAACTGGGGTTTGAAATAAATGAGTCGCTCCTCAGGGAGCTTCCTAACAAGTCTCATTGCTCAAGCTGGGTTTTATCAATGTCTCATTATCCAGGAGTGAGGAGGCCTGAGCAAGAGAAGGGTGAATGTGTGTAAGGGCAGAACTTTAATATCCACAGGCGTGAATTTATTTGAATTTCACATTGAGTTTGAGTAGAGAAGCAAAGAAGAACTTTCAGCAAATGGAAAGCTTTTCGTTGAAATCCTTGTCAGCCTTGAGCAGTGCGATGAAGACACTCAGTTGGTGTTAGGAAATTTCGGCTCATGCAGAATCTCTTGAACTTGGGGCATCACAAAGCACTTCTTGCTGAGCTAGTTTAGAAGAGTAATCTCTGCTGTGACATATGCAGCATTCAATTCTTACATAAACTAACTTTATACAGTCGGTTCTGCTATAGCACGCTATTCTTTAATGCAAATTGGCTATAATATGATTGTAAAATTTAGACCATTATTTGTAGAACACGACCTTTTCTTCCCATCACTGGCTATAATGCGATTCCAGTCCCATAGCTTTAAATGGTACTGCTGTTACATGATTTTCTTACAATACAGGTTTACATGGGAACTGAACTATCACGTTATGTCAGAACAGACTGTATTAAAGGAAACAAAAAACAAATGACCTGCCGATCCTATAAATCAGAAACAAAAACAGAAGTTGCTGGAAAAGCTCAGTAGGTCTGACAGCATCTGTGGAGAGAAATCAGAGTTAACATTTCAGGTTGAGTGACACTTTCTCAGAACATTATAATCCTCAGTTCTGAGGAAGGGTCAATCAACCCAAAATGTTAACTCTGATTTCTCTCCACAGATGCTGTCAGATCTACTGAGCTTTTCCAGCAACTTCTGTTTTTGTTTCTGATTATTTTAACAGTTCTGAAGAAGGGTCAGTGGACCTGAAATGTTAACTCTGTTTCTCTCTCCACAGATGCAGCCAGATCTGCTGAGTTTCTCCAGCCATTTCTGTTTTTGTTTCTGATTTCGGGCATCCACAGGACTTTGTATTTTTTGTTATCTTAGCAATGGTGGTGTGGCATGTTACTGATGACACTGTAAACCAGAGGTCAAGGTTATAGCTTTGGGGACATCGGTTCAAATCCCTCTGGAGAATCTACTGGAATTTAACTTCAATTAATCAAAGTTGGAAAATAAAGTTACTCTTCGTTAACAGTGACTATGAAACTTTTGTCAATTTTATTAAAAACCTAGTTGGCTCATTTAGAAAAGGAAATTGAGTGTGTTCTGAAATAGAACCTGAGTTTAATGATTCGTTTAAAACATGGCTCTTCTGACAGTGCAGTAGTCCCTCAATACTCCATCTGTATGTTCATTAATGTTTTTGTCATCAAATATCTGAGTGGGAGTTGAACACACAACCTTCTGAATCAGAGTACAGGCTGCTGTAAACTGTGTATGGTTGATCTTATATTCAAAACATTGACTCTGCTGCTCTTCGGATACTGCCTGACCAGCTGTGCTTTTCCAGCACCACACCCTCGACTCTTACCTCCAGCTTCTGCAGTCCTCACGTTCTCCCAGTATCCATAAGACTATAAGCCATAGGAATATAAGTAGGCCATTCAGCCCATTCAGCCCATCAAGCCTGCTCCATGCGCTGAAATTATGGTTGATTAGATAATTCTCAACTCCACTTTCCTGCTTTACCCCATAACCCTTGATTTCCCTTATTGATTAAAAATCTGTCTGTCTCAGTCTTGAATATACTTAATGACCCAGCCTTGGCAGACCTCTACGGTGAAGAATTCCACATCATCTCTACCCTCTCAAAGAAGGAATTCCTCATCTCTCTCAAGATGGATATGATAGGATAGTGAAGAAGGTATTTGGTACGCTACCCTACATTATTCAGTGCATTGAGTATAGGAATTGCCGTACAGGACATTGGTTCAGCTACTTTTGGAATACAGCAGGCAATGTTGGTCTCCCTGTTATAGGCAGGATGTTGTGAAACTTGAAAGGGTTCGAAAAATATTTGCCAGG
Source organism: Hemiscyllium ocellatum (assembly GCF_020745735.1). NCBI lineage: Eukaryota > Metazoa > Chordata > Chondrichthyes > Orectolobiformes > Hemiscylliidae > Hemiscyllium > Hemiscyllium ocellatum. The sequence goes on from NC_083418.1 coordinate 77,051,235, forward strand.
ATGTTGCCAAGGTTGGAGGATTTGAGCTATAGGGAGAGGCTGAATAGACAGGGCTATTTTCCCTGGTGCATCAGAGGCTGAGGGGTGACCTTATAGAGGTTTATAAAATCATGAGGGACATGCAATAGGGTAAATAGACAAGATAGTTTCCTTGGGGTGGGGGAGTCTATCACTAGACAACATAGGTTTAAGGTGAGAGGTAAAACATTTAAAGGAATCTAAGGGCAACCTTTCATGTAGAGGGTAATGTGTGTGTGTGGAATGAGCTGCCAGAGGAAATGGTGAAGGCTGGTACAATTACAACATTTAAAAGGCTTCTGGATGGGTATATGAATAGGAAGAGTTTAGAGGGATATGGGCCAAATGGAACTAGATTAATATCTGATATCTGGTCGGTACTGACAAGTTGCACCGAAGGGTCTGTTTCCGTGCTGTACGTCTGTATGACTCTATGATTCCATGTGCAAACCTTAGTTCTGATATGATGCCTTCTGGTCCTAAACTTTCCAGAATGGGAAACACCATTCCTGCTTCTGCCCTGTCAAGTCCTCTATGTTTCAATAAGGCCACTTCTCATTCTTCTAAACGCCAATGTGTGCAGGTCCAATCTGCTCTACCTCTCCACCATACCTGATGTCACCAAGTGAACCTTTTCTGGACAGCTTCCAATGCTAGTATACTGTTCCCAAAACTGTCCACGTATGCGATATGTGATCTGACTAGCAATGTTGAAGGAACATTGACATGTTTCCAAGTTAAGAGCTGAAAATGTGTTGCTGGAAAAGCGCAGCAAGTCAGGCAGCATCCAAGGAGCAGGAGAATCAACATTTCGGGCATGAGCCCTTCTTCAGACTCATGCCCGAAATGTCAATTCTCCTGTTCCTTGGATGCTGCCTGACCTGCTGTGCTTTTCCAGCAACACATTTTCAGCTCTGATCTCCAGCATCTGCAGTCCTCACTTTCTCCTATGTTTCCAAGTTAGGATGGTGAGTGGCTTGGACAGGAATTTGCAGGGAATGGTGTTCCCATGTATCTACTGTCTTTGTGCTGCTAGATGGTAACAGTTATAGTGTCATAATCTGAGCTATGATTGTCACCAGTGTGTGATTTTGTAGTTGGGTATTTCACTACTACTCATTACAATCTTCCTTTCCCTGTGCTGAGTCTGGGGCTAGTTTAATTGTCAGTGGTAGAGGATAAATCATTTGTGAGTCTAAACAGAAGAAGCATTTATCTTCGGCCTCAAGGCAGTTTATTGCTGACTGCAATCGGTACAGTTTGCAATACAGGCAGTGTCTGGATTGTAACTAGTTGCATCCTGGAATCTGTTTGCAAATCGATTTGTTCACAAGTTGCAACACAATGCAGGACTTTGTAAAATAGTTGTTCATAAGTGAAGGAATATTTGAAAGTCAGATCTTTAAAATTATATCCCTGTATAGGATTGCAAGTGTTTGTAAATCAGGGACTCACTATATTAGTTTGGCACATCTACTGAAGACTTTCAGAAAATATATAAAATACATGTGATCCTTCAGGACCTAATATCAAGTTCAATCATTTCAGGGCCTGAGCATCTCCTTCCATGTCTTTTATCCATCCTACTCCCCAGCCCTTGTTATGAAATTATCTGCTTTCAACACAATCAACATATTGTCACCCACTCATTATCCATATTATCAGCTTTCCTCCTTCCCTGTCTTACTATCAACCATATTTTTGTCTGCCTAAGTTCTATCTATCTCTCTGGACTCCATCTCCACTTATCCATCCACTTCTTTTCTCTTCACAAATGTTTCCAGACCTGCTGAGTTTCTCCAGAAATTTGTTTATGTGTCTGATTCTTTCACTGTTCTCACCCAAAGACTGTGTGGCACCTCAGATTGGGTGAAGCTTAATGTAACATTTGCATGAACTCCTTGAGAACCTGACACCTTATACAACAGTAGGTTTGGAAGGTGCTGTTGGATGAGCCTTGTGAATTGCTGCAGTACGTTTTTGAGGTGGCCCACACTGCTGCTACTCTGGTGAAGGGAATATATGTTAAAGATAGTAGATAGAGTTGTCACAACTTTAACTAAAAGATGCATCAGATTGGTTTAAAAGATTAGGCAAATTCATGCAGAAGTATGTTCTGTACTTACGTGCACTTTCCCTTAATCTACTCAATCTTTTTTGTCTATTTATTGAGACCAATGTCATTCATTTTCATGTCTCCATCAGCAGGCCATTGCACTGTTTCAGAATAAACTTAACATTATACCCAGATGTTCAGATACACAAGTAATTTCAGTGGCTTCATGTAGAAGCAAGTCAACCTGACTATTTGATGCATTTTCAGGGTTATGTACATGTTAAGTAATGTTATTGTACATTTTTATTTTGGATGTAGGTTTCCAATTTAATATCTAAAATTGCAGATTTGAAATGATAAGATCATATTCAAGTATTCCAGTATCTTGGCTTGCCAAACCTATGAGTTGTTATTTTTTATGTGATTAAAATTAACACTGTCTTCTTTAATTCCCTTTCATTGTTTGGGTTAACACTTTCATGAACTTATTAATAAACAGTTTTGTGCAATTGCGTAAAATGGGCTGATTGTTTCAAAACACAATTCTTAAAATCAGCTGAAGCATCTGTTGTATCGTAGAAGTCTCTGTAAGGGAAGTCTTTGTGATATTTAAACCCCACTGATTTTAAGTTGTGATGTAGTGTTGTTAGATGTATAGGAAACTAACATTGAACTGCAACAACTGTAATTTTGGAATTAGCATCCTTCTTGCATTATTACAGAAAATCCTATCCCACATAGGGCTTCATTTTTTTGTGAAGGATCTTTGATAATTTGTATTTTATGGAGGGAAAGTAGCTTTTCCTTATTTATATGCTCATATCTCACATATGATTCATGATAACATTGTGTCATTGCAGCATCTTCAAGCAACATAACAGGATTGTATAAATTGATATCACAAAGGTTTATTGGAGGAAAGATTGAGCATTTGCTAAGGAACGATAATGGACCATGTAGAGATCCTGAATGCTCTCAACATCAGCTATAAACGGTCCAATTAATTATGGCTTCAATGCATATCAGTAACAACCTCTGTAAAAAGTGGGGCTTTTTTTTTGCAAATTGTACAGCAATAACTTTTTGTTCTGTCAAGACCAGCAATAATTTGCTGCTATCTCAGATTTTCCACCTCAGAACACAAAAGAGTCGAATTCATCAGCTTTGATAGAATTTTCTGGTCTATTGCCATCATTTACTGGTAAAGAGCTCCTTTTGACCTTCCTCATTATTGACCACTTAATTTCTCTTTTCTTAACTCATCCAGCACCGTCTGGTGCCATGTGTCAGGAGTATTGAAGTTAATGGCTGTCTGCACACACTGTCATGATCAGTTGGTCCTGGAAGAAAGGAGAAGCAGGTGGTGTGTCTAAACAGGGCCCTGTTAGAAAAAGGGGCACGACTACTCTGCCCTGTCCCAAACTGCCACTGCTCCCCTCCCTCACAACTGTTCCACTTCCAGACAGCTGACCTTTGATCTGTCTTCCAATTTACTCAATGTTTTGTAAAGTCACAAAGTCGCAGAAATTCCCTTTGAGGAATGAATCTTTCCTTTATCCTCCCCAGCCTATTCATTGTTTTTTTTTTGGTTGGGGGTGTTAAACAGATCTTTTCATTTTGATAAATCATTTGTTAATAAAGCTGCTCGCTATTCTTTCATTGATATGCCCGATCACTTTTATGCTGCCCCTTTCTGGCATTATGCTGCCTCAGATAATGATTCGCTTTATTTAAACTTATTGAGAATATTGATTGCAGCATAAATTCTCTAGTACACAGCAGATTGTTAAAAGATCGCTGACTTTTGACTGTCAGTCTTTCAGCATGGCAAATGAGATTAAAGCCAATGCAAATATCTTTTTTTTTGTCAGCAGAATGGCAAATGTTACATTAACCCTATTAGTGTCAGACCCCATTAAAAACCACAGTGCCTGACACAAAAAAAAAGCTTATTAAATGCCACGTGAATGTTTTAAATGTTTATTCACACGTATCTTCTTTACCGAGACTCTGTTTCTTGGTGTAGCAATGTTAGGCAATAGAGACAAATTCTTGTTGAAGGTGTAAAGGTGGCAGTATTGGTTGCTTTTTTAAGAAACTGTAGTTTTTGAACATTAATCCTTTACTTGCCCAATACAAAGTGCTGTAGAAACCACCATTACCACTTAAAAGTGCTCTTCAACTTGTTATTGCAGCATTGAGCCAGGTTTGCATTAACTCTTTCTGCATATTTCCCTGCTGCAGCGAAGGTTTGTGTGTTTCGATGTATTGATATTTTAAGATGGCTTAATTTACAATAATACTTAGAAATGGCAGTGTTTTTCTAATGGTTTTCTTGAGGATTATCAGATCAGTGATTGAATGGGGCAGTAGGGGGGGTGGTCAATGGGCTCAATGGGCCTACTTCTGTTCCCTCATAGAGTCATGGAGTCATACAGCATGGAAACAAACGCTTCGCTCCAATTTGTCCATGCTAACCAGATATCCTAAACTAATCTAATCCCATTTGTCAGTGTTTGGTCCATATCCCTCTAAACTGTTCTTATTCATGTACTCATCCAGATGTCTTTCAAATGTACCAGCCTCCACCACTTCCTCTGGCAACTCATTCCATACACACACCACCCTCTGCATGAAAAATTTTCCCCTCTCACCCTTAACCAATTCCCTATAGTTTTGGATTCCCCTACTTTGGGAAAAAGACCTTGGCTATTCAACCTATCCATGCCCCTCATGATTTTAAAAACTTCCATTAGGTCATCCCTTCAGCCTCTGCACTCCAGGGAAATAAGCCAGTTTCTCCCTATTGCTCAAATCCTCCAACCCCAGCAATATCCTTGTAAGTCTTTTCTGAACCCTTTCAAATTGAACAGCATCTTTCCTATAGCAAGGAGTCCAGATTGAACACCGTATTCTGTGGACGGCACGGTGGCACGGTGGTTAGCACTGCTGCCTCACAGCGCCTGATGCAATTCCCGCCTCAGGTAACTGACTGTGTGGAGTTTGCACGTTCTCCCTGTGTCTGCGTGTGTTTCCTCCGGGTGCTCCAAAGATGTGCAGGTCAGGTGAATTGGCTGTGCTAAATTGCCCGTAGTGTTAGGTAAAGAGGTAAATGTAGGGGAATGGGTGGGTTGCGCTTCGGTGGGTCGGTGTGGACTTGTTGGGCTGAAGGATCTGTTTCCACACTGTAAGTAATTTAATCTAATCTAAAAGTGACCTAACCAATGTCCTGTACAGCTGCAACATGACCCCCCAACTCTTATACTCAATGCACTGACCAATAAGGGCAAGCATACCAAATGCGTGTCAACCTGCCTCTCTACTTTCAAGGAACTATGAGCTTGTATTCAAAGATCTCTTTGTTCGGCACACTCCACAGGATTCTACCATTAAGTATATAAATCCTATCCTGATTTGCCTTTCCAAAATACAGCACATCAATTAAACTCCATCTGCCACTCCTCAGCCCATTGGCCCATCTGATCAAGGTCCTCTTGTACGCTGAGATAACCTTCTTGGGTGTCCACTACTACAATTTTGGTGTCATCTGCAAACTTATAAACTATACCTCCTGTATTCGCATCCAAATCATTTATTTAAATGATGAAATCTTATGGTCCATCCTTTTATTCTGAACGTGGTATTTCATGCTTAGGCACAACTGTATGGACATGAGCTTCCACTGATTTCTTTTCCGGTAACCAATCTGGATGCTGAGTGTTGGACAGTACCAAGGTATTCCACTACTGGGGGCATAGTGACTGCCCTGATCCACTACTCATATTTTCAGATGCAAGTCCTGTACTTCCAGCTGTTATGATTGAACAACAAGGAGCCAAAACTCTGGCTCATTTCCCTGCTCCACTCTGCCTCTCACCCTCTCCACCCCAGGGTGCACTGGTAAAAGACCAATAACAGTGTCCTTATTATAATGTTGACTTTGATCACCCTATCACAGGCCTTAGAATTAGCATCTGTTGTAGCACAGGGCCAAAGTGAGGACTGCAGATGCTGGAAACCAGAGTTTAGATCAGAGTGTTGCTGGAAAAGCTCAGCAGGTCAGGCAGCATCCGAGGAGCAGGAAAATCTCTCCACCCTGGAGGCTTCCTGCTTCTATTCCTGATGAAGGGCTTTTGCCCGAAGCATCGATTTTCCTGCTCCCCGGATGCTGCCTGACCTGCTGCACTTTTCTAGTAACACTCTGATCTAAACTCTACTGTAGCACAGCACTGACTAACAATATCATCAAAAGGTGAGACAAGAAGATGAAGGAACCTTTTTATAGTTTATCCCAAAACCAACGTCATGAACTGCCCAATGCTTAAAACTGCTCCTAAACTAATGCGGAAACTTATAAAGCACAGTGTCAAAAATTGTTAAGCAGACAAAATCAGTCACTCCACCACCGATGCTCAGTAGCAGCAGTGTGTACCATTTATAGGATACAATGCAGAAATTTAGCAAAGATCCTGAGACATCCAAATCCACAAAAATCAAACAAAGAACTGTGGATGGAATTAAATGGAGGAAACTGCAGAAAGCTTCAACACAAAGAGACTTGGGGGTACATGAAACACAGGTAAACAGGAAAGGTAAATGAAACATTGGCTCTCGATTTAAGAGGTTGGGGTATAAGAGTAGGGACTGTAACTGCAGAAGGTGCTGGTGAGACCACATCTGGAGTACTGTGAGCCATTCTGGCTCCCCTTATTTAAGAAAAGATTTCATTTTATTGGAGGCAGTCAGAGAAGGTTCACAAGAATGAGCCTTGGTTTGGAGGAATTGTCTCATGAACAAAGGTTAAACAGGTTATGACTCTACTCACTGGAGTTTAGAAGAATGAGAGGCGATCGCATTGAAGCATATTGAACTCTTAAGGAGCTTAACAGGATAAATCGTGATTGGTTCTTTGGAAATTCAAACCTGACAGGTTTCAAAGTGCTGCAGGAATCTCGCCGACTCACTCTGCTGCAGAATAAAAAAAAATCATAATGAAGAGACAAGTAAAACACAAAAACCGTAATTAATAATAAACAGCCTTACTGACATAGGAACAATTTTATATGCTGACAAATTTCAGCTTTCCTCATTATGACAAAGTTAACAATCACACAACAACAGGTTATAGTCCAACCAATTTGGCCCTGTTGGACTATAATCTGGTGTTGTGTGATTTTTAACTTTCTACCCCTCCAGTCCAACACCAGTGTCTCCAATTCATTATGACAGGAAGCCCCGCATCTTTTTCAAATTACGTTGATGTTTTAACTATTAAGTGCTAGAAATACTCAGAAGGCCTGGCAACAGAGAGGAAAATAGAGGAAATGCTTTGGGTTAGGCATGACTCGTTTTCAGGATAGCGTGAGTTCTGGCAAATATTTAACCAGCAATCAACATTGCAAAAATGTTAACCTGATTGATATCATATTGTTGCGTGTGTGTGTCTGTGTGTGTGTGTGTGTGTCTGTGTGTGTGAGTGTGTCTGTGTCTTGTGTGTGTGTGTGTGTCTGCACCTTCGAATTGTATTTCCTTGTCAATAGAGAGGTGGCCTGTGCAGTACGATTGTGTCAGTGTCGAATTCACGATAGTCTGTGCATGTTTTGTTTAGCTGGTCTGAGTGCCATTAGGCCTCCAAATAATCTTTGTGGTATCAGTTTTGTGAAGCTAGCCCAGATGCCCCAGTGATGAATGTCTTATCATGACTATCAACTAACGTGTAACTTCATGATATTAATTAAAGTTATCCTCCATTGTGCTTATAACTTAGTTAATGATTGGATTCCCACTCTCTACCTCTTCAATCCTGCAATGATTTTGTGCTTTGTAGATTTTTGGTTAGCACTACTGCCTCACAACACCAGGGTCCCAGGTTCAATTCCAGCCTCGGGCTACTGTCTGTGTGGGGTTTGCACATTCTCCCCGTGTCTGCTGGGGTTTCCTCCGGTGCTCAGGTTTCCTCCCACAGTCCAAAGATATGCAGGTCAGATGAAAAGGCCATGCCAAATTACACATAGGGTTAGGTGCATTAGTCAGAGGGAAATGGGTCTGGGTGGGTCACTCTTCGGAGGGTCGGTGTGGACTTGTTAGGCCGAAGGACCTGTTTCAACACTGTAGGGAATCTAATCTAATCTAAATTGAAAAGGTAGGCAGTGGAATCCAATCAAGTTATACATAGTGCAGCTTTTATAGACATCAAGCGAACCAGATTCTTTCAAATGTGGGTATGTCAAGAAGCCATTTTCCTTGGAGTATAGACGGTCAGGGAGGATGGACAGAGGTTATAATAAACAATAGACAGTAGGTGCAGGAGTAGGCCATTCTGCCCTTCAAGCCAGCACCACTATTCATTATGATCATGGCTGATCATCCTCAATCAGTATCCTGTTCCTGCCTTATCCCCATAACCCTTGATTCCACTCTCCTTAAGAGCTCTATCCAACTCTTTCTTGAAATAGAACAGAGCAAACTGGAAGAGGGAAGAGGAGAAATGGGAGAAGGGCTCTCAGCCATATCTGCCCACGTTATTTAGCAAACAATTCCCCAAACTATTACTCAATGGAGAACCATATTGATAAGTCTGTAAATCAGTTAGCATATCCTCACTGAAAACCACTACCTACTGCAGACACGGTGTGGAAATGTCGGTATTGGACTGGGGTGGACGAAGTCAGAAGCCACAAGACACCAAGTTATAGCCCAACAAACGACTTCACCTGACAAAGGAGCAGTGCTTTGAAAGCTTGTGATGTTAAGTAAACCTGTCAGACTATAACCTGGTGTCATGTGACTTCTGGCTTACTGCAGACACAACAGCAACTTGAATGCCAGGTACTGACCCCATTGCTACTGACTGAAGCTGGCTGTATTCATAAATCTTGTGCATCCACCTCCTTCCAGATCAGAGCTGCACATATATGCAGCATCTGATAAGTTTAACATTATTTGAAGGTGTGGTCAGACCTGTTGCTCAAAAAAGAGAAGTTGCTCCTTTAAAAGAATTTCTGAGGAGAACTGGGAATCATTGATGTAACTGTTAATGTACTCTGCCCATTATCTGGAGAAATACCTGGAACAAGTAAATGTCTAATTATACATCTGTGATTAAATGTAGGTTCCTTAGAACATTCCAAACCTGCAGTTTGCGCTATCTATAAGGATAAGGGTGCCTGATTCAGTGGAATATCACAACCTGCAAGTTCCCCTCCAAGTCACATGCACTCCAGATCTGGAACCATATTGTCATTCTTTCAAGCTGTTCCCTCAAAAATCCTCAGACTCCCTCTCTGATGACACTCTGGGTGCCCTATCTCATAAGGGCTGCAGCAGTTCAAGAAGGCAGCTCACCACCACCTTCTTAATGCAATTAGGGATGAACAAGACAATTTGCAAGAATAACAAATCCAAGGAGAAAATGTAGAAAGAACATGCACACAGAGATTAGCTGTTCCAACTTCATAAAAGGGTGACAACATCAGCTAGTTTATTTCTCAGGGCGAGGCCCTGATCAATTAATATCAGCCTCTCTGGTTTAAAATTTAAACCAAGTATGGTCGTTAACTACTAATTGTCATTAATAAATGCATTCTCCATGGCAGTGCCTCTATCACAGTCCACTTGGCAATCAATCAACATTCTCCTCTCCTGTGCTATAAATATTTGTATTTCAATTTGAATTGGTATTCTCGAACATTACCCTGAGGAATTCAAAATGAAAAGCTTTAACAAAATGTTTATTTCTAGCAACACTCAAGTACTGCCAAAGAATTATTTACAGTTCTGAGATTGTAGCAATTTTTAAAGGCTTTTAGTTTCCTTTCAATGATATCTGTTACTTATTTTATCCCTCAGTAAACTATAATATTCTCTGTTATTCCCAATTATGTATGGAAATGTATTTAGCTATTCAGCTTCTGACTTAGAATTTAACTTGGGATCTGTTGTGTATCTCAGAAATAGTTTTCTCCAAGATGTCCAAATTCATGATATAGAACATAGAACATTCTAGCACATGTTCTTCGGCACCGATGTTGCGCCAACCTGTAAAACCATATACTTGGATTTTTCTGAAATTGTCTTCTCGGCAATATTATTTCTGATGCCAGTTCTTCCAAACAAATCTATATATTTTGGTTGCTCAAAAAAACCTTTCTTTGGTTAGAATAACACTTTAGTTCTACTATACTACTCTTAAGTGGAGGATTCCCACCCGCTAATAAAAGCAAATTCCTGTGGATATGCAAATATGAAATAAAAACAGAAAGCATTGATTCTATAGGAGAGCTATATCAAACTTGAAACATGAACTCTATTTTTCTCTCTCCAGATACTGCCAGACCTTCTGAGTTTCTCCAAAACTGCTAGTTTTTAATTCAGATTCCCTCCCTCTTGGGGCTAAAGTGGAGGATGTTTTGAGGCTTTACAGTTTGAATTCTGCCATTTGTGGTTTTAATAAATAATTCTAGCTTTAATCACAATTTCCCTGAACGATTCACATTCCTTAATTACAGGATCTGGCAATGGTGGGATTGAGAAGGGCAACGGACCTGAGCTGGGTTGGAGAGGCTGCAGGGGAAGGGAAACCTGGGGCAGGGGGGCGGTGAGGAATGGTCATTAAAACTTCAGACAGCCCTCCAATGCACTGGGGGATTCGTCACAGAGAAAACCAAACCCTAAACTACGCAGGGAAATCTGCGAAGGTGGCTGTTTAGCATGGCACTTTTCTGCCATGGATTACATTCAGGCATAGGCTAGGTGAGTCTCTTAAATTGAGGTTAGTTACCCACTTAAGGGCTTCACCTGGTCAGCTGGCAAGAAAAAGATAGCAGACCCCACCTCTGCCTCTATTCTAAATGTGATGGAGACAGGGAAGGGCCAGAAGTCATTGGTCCTTGTGCGTCTTTTATTTTTGAGTCCCTTTTACATACACCTGCCCTCCCTTTCAACATTCGACAGCTTCTGTCAAACAGCTTGCAATGCATTTTCACTCCTACAGAATAGAATCCGGCAGCACAGGAAGCCATTCAGCCCATCAAGTCCTCACCAGTTGTTCCAAAGTGAAATCCAATCTGTTCCAATATCATTTCCCACCCCTCTCTTTATTTACACTTTATTTTTCTTCCATCATTAAACTGAACTCCTTTTGAACACTGGTTTGAACCTGTACCCACCTCAGTATCCAGGACAGAGTATATTCCAAATCCTAATTATACTTCGAGCAAACATTTTGTCTCATGTTACTTCCCATTGTCTTGCTAATCAAATTACACAAACAAAATCTAGGTCATCTGATTGTCGATACTTTAGCCGCTGGATGCAGTTTTATTTATTCTACTCAACCCTACATCATTTTCTTTACCTCCATTAATTTCCTTCTTGACTCGAAGGAGAACAATCCCAATTTCTCTGTAATTCCTGACCCTGGAATCATTCTGGCAAATCTGTTCTGAGCCTTTCCAAATCCTCTGGTCTCCAGAATTGGAAACCAGAGTCACATTAGGGCTAGACAGTGTTATATTTGTTTAGCGAAACTTTGTTACTCCGTTTATAAATTCCATCAAAGTGCACATTTCAGTACGATGCACTTTACAATCTTAGCTTTGTCGGAAGATTACACACAACTTAGTTGTTCATAATGCACTGAATTCCTCTTCTTTGAACCTGACAATGTGCAGTGTCTCAACGCTAACATCCAAAAGACTTAAAACTTGTAAGCATCGAAAGAAGACCTCCACATACAAATGCGAATATCATGAACTCAGTGACACCTGAATGACACATGGTTCCTTGTTTCATGTCCAAATTTAAAAATGGCAAAAATCTTCTGGTTAATTAACACCATCCAATTCACATACCAGTTCTACCACACAGTAAGTTTTGACATAAATGTTTGTTTTCCTTTATTCGTTCACAGGATGAGGGCATTCCTGGCTAGGTAACATTTATTAGAGTAAAAAATGAGGTCTGCAGATGCTGGAGATCACAGCTGCAAATGTGTTGCTGGTCAAAGCACAGCAGGCCAGGCAGCATCTCAGGAATAGAGAATTCGACGTTTCGAGCATAAGCCCTTCATCAGGAATAATTCCTGATGAAGGGCTTATGCTCGAAACGTCGAATTCTCTATTCCTGAGATGCTGCCTGGCCTGCTGTGCTTTGACCAGCAACACATTTGCAGCTAGGTAACATTTATTGCTCATCAGGCAGTTGAGAGTCAACCACTTTGCTTGGGTCTGGAGTCATGTAGGCTAGCCCAGGTAAGGATGGCAGCTTCCTTTCCTAAAGGATATTAGTGAACCAGATGCGGATCCCCCCATAATTGGCAATAGAATCTCTCGATCTGTATTAGACTCTTAATTTCAGATATTTATTGAATTCAAATTCCACCAATCTACCATGGCAGGATTTGAACCCAGGTCCCCAGAATGTTATCAGGATCAACACTCTAGAGATAATATCACGGCCATCACCTGCATGATAAACAATTTAAAGGTAAAATAGATCAGATTTACAGATGCCGTCATTGAGCATATAACAGTGGAGCAAAGTACTGCAGAGCATGGACATCTGAAATATAAACAGGAAATGCAGGAAATACCAGCAGATTATGCATTGTCTGTGGAGATAGAAAAGGTCAACATCTCAGATTCACTAGTTCTGAAGAAAGGTTACTGACCTTTCCTTCTCTCTGTTCAGGAGCTCCCAAACATGCAATATATTTCCAACATTTCCCATTTGCGCTGCAGCATGGAACTTCCTCCCTCAGGGTATTGTGGATCTACCTACAGAACATGGACTGCAGTGGTTCCAGAAGGCAGCTCACCCCACCTGCTCACCTAAGGACAGGCAATAAATGCCGACCAACCCGGTATTACCCATGTCCCGTGAGAGAACAAAAGAAAATAAATAAACTGTTTTGCTCACCTTCAAACATATTAACTGCGAGGCTTCTGCTCCTGTTTAGCAAGGAACCCAGTCTGAGGTCAGGTGTCACACAACACTCAACATGAATTGAAAAAACACAGTTAAGTCATGAAGAAAACATAAATGACTGAGCAAAGAAATATTAAATTGATCAATTTTAAAAAATCAATTGATAAAAATGATCATTAAAAATGCCAGCCAGCAGAGCTAGCTGCTAGACCCTGTTTGCCTTCATACTGCAGAAACAGAGATGTACAGGTACAGACCAGATCCCAAGCTCTGATCACTCAGCAAGGAAGGGGGAGGTGACTGAAGCCAAGCTAAGACCATGAGAAATAGGAATAGGAGAAGGCCATTCAGCCCCTCAAGTATGTTTCACCATTCAGTCAGATCATGGCAGAAACATATTCCTCACGTCCACTTTCCACACAACATTTGAGATGGGTGGAACTGACACCAACTTGATGTTTGCCTCGGGTAGCATAATATTAAGCAGAATTCATACAAAAGTCGAAGGTCTTTTGGAAAATGTTTGTGAACTAGGACCATTTTCTGACTCTGTTCCTGTTTCTGGCGATTTGGAAACTCTTTGATCTGAGTTGCAACATTGAACATGAAGAATAAATCTGAACTTGCTGCTCTCTGTATGCAAAGGGACCAGCTTCAGTATTTTGTTTTAGTTTCCCAGTAGCAGAGAACATCTCCTTTCCCATTTCCTCCAGTGCTTTGTTGTCAGCCCTTCACAGCCTTATAACACAAGATGTTATTCTAGTACAATACCCCTTTAGCAATGGCATGGCATGATGGTTCAGTGGTTTATACCACTGCCTCACAACACAACGGTCCCAAGCTTGATTCCAGCCTTGAGCATCTGTCTGCATGGAGCTTGCATGTTCTCTTTGTGTCTGTGTGGGTTTCCTCTGGGTGTTCTGATTTCCTTCCACAGTTCAAAGATGAAAATTGCACAACACCAGGTTATAATCCAACAGGTTTATTTGGAAGCACTAGCTTTCAGAGCACTGCTCCTTCATCAGGTGGTTGGGTGTTGTGTGATTTTTAACTTTGTACACCCCAATCCAACACTGGCATCTCCAAACCATGAGTCTTAAGATGTGCAGATTAGGTGGGTTGGCCATGCTAAATTGACCATTGTTTTCTGGGATGTATAGGATAGGTAGAGTACCATGGGAAATGCAGGGGGCAGAAATGGGGTGAATGGAATGCGCCTTGAAGGGTCAGTATGGACTTAATGGGCTAAATGGTCTGGTCCCATGCTGTAGGATTCTGTTCTAATTTCTACTGAGCTAAACCTTTGTAACTTTTAAATAATGAAGCAATTCTTCCCTTTCAACTTCCTCCCATCTCTCAGAAAACAAGTATATACCAAAACTGGCCAGCTGATGATCGATTCCAATTTCATAAGCTCACCTCTGATTTAGAATTGTGAATGCACATGAGCAACAAAAAGTCAATTTCTGAAAATTGATAAGAAGTTGTACTTTATTCAACCATTCTTTCTGTCTTCACCTGCAATTTGTTCTTATTTTGCCTTTCATTTTTAAGGGTTTGTTAAGTTTTTAATCATTGTTTATTTCAGTTTATTTCAGGGATTTCACTGTGACTAAGCATGCTCCTGGGTGTCAGTAAAGACAGTCACTTCCAGCACATCGAGATGGACAAACGCCATAAAATCACCATGTACCAATTTATCTGCATTGTTGCAGTGTTCACAATGCAGTCACAATTGTTGCACTCTCTCTATCTGAGATCTAGGGCAGCACGGTGGCACAGTGGTTAGCACTGCTGCCTCACAGCACCAGAGACCTGGGTTCAATTCCCGCCTCAAGTGACTGACTGTGTAGAGTTTGCACGTTCTCTCCGTGTCTGCGTGGGTTTCCTCCGGGTGCTCCGGTTTCCTCCCACTGTTAGGTAGGGGGTAAATGTAGGGGTATGGGTGGGTTGCGCTTCGGTGGGTCGGTGTGGACTTGTTGGGCCGAAGGGCCTGTTTCCACAGCGTAAGTAATCTAATCTAATCTTTGTGGACTCTGCACACTCCAAGGGTGTCTGGCAGGGACCCAGGAAAGGGTGCTATACTGGCACTGGCACTGGCACTGGGACCCTCTGTCCAGTACATTTCGTCAAGGTGGCCAATTAGGGTGCCATGCCCAGGTGAATCTGGAGCATGGTGTCAGAATATTCAGTGTGGTCAATGTAGACGCTAGCGCCCGCAGTCTCCCCACAAGGGGGCAGTGCTACCAGTGAAGTGTAAAGCTGCAGATTGTGTGGGGGGAGGGGCTGGAAGGAACCCTGAGGATAAGTGACACATCATTTGCAACCCTCAGGGCTGTAAGGATGCAATCAAGAGAGGAGATGCTACTTTAGCCCAACCCTACCACTACCATCCACCCTCCCCCAGCAAGAGAATAATCTCCTTTTGAACACCCTTTCCCCAGGCTGGGGCAGGTAGATAGCAGGCAGGCCATCCTCTGCTTTTAATGAACCTCTGCTTTAGTACATTGCAGCCCTTTGTGGCTGGAGGGCATCCTGATCTTCTGTAGATTCACGATCCATCTTTCCACTGTTCCCAATAATGTCTCCTGAGTTTTAAAGTACGCAAGCTTCATCAACTCAGCGATGCCCATAACCTTTTGGACTCTTCCTCCTCTTCCTTCTGTCTCCACCTCTTCTCCTAAACCCACTTCCCATCATGTGCTTATTATTCCCCCGACATTCCTCTCTCAGATGCGGAACATTCTGTCCTCACCAAAGGACTTAAATCTTATCCCCTGCTGCCCCATCTCAATGGATTTCCATTGCCTTCACCTCTGTGCCCATTTCTTTGGGCAAGAGGCCTCTCCCCATCCAACAGACCCCTTCACCCACCTCCAACACTCTCCCTCCACCTGGACCCCTCCCTCTGGCCTTTTACCTGCATTCGGCTAAATCATTGAGAACTGTTACCGACAACATCAGTACCTTAATTTCTCTGCTCCCCATTTTTACTCATTCCAATCCATCTTCCTCAGAACTGACTGCACACTATACTCTCAGATCCAGCCCTGATGTTGTCATTAAGCCTGTCGATAGGGTGGTGCTGTTGTAGTCTGGCTGACTGACCGGTACTTTGTAGAGGCTGAACACCAGCTCTCAGATACCTCCTCCTATCTCCCCCTGGACCATGACCTCTTGTGCCCCGCCCCCACCCAACATACCCCATCCCACAATAGAACATCAGACTATTGTGTCCACAATGGTCACTAATCCAATCTCATCTGGTGATCTCCCCTTCAATGCTGCCAAGTTCATAGACCGTCCCAAAATCCATAAACAGGACCGCCTGCATTGATCCATTGTATCTGCTTGCTCCTGCCCCCCTCTCACTTTCTACTGCACCTCGAATTTTTTTTTCCACCTATGTCCAAGATTCCTCTGATGCTTTAGATCAGTTTCAGAATTTCCACTTTCTGGGTTTAGGCTGCCTCGTCTTTCCCACTGGCATGCAATTCCTTTACATGTCCATCCCCCACCAGGGAGGGCTCAGAGCTCTCTACCTCCTCCTGGAACAAAGATCTGGACTGTCCCCATCCACCATCATCCTCCTCTGCTCAGCTGAGTTCATCCTTACCCTGAACAAGTTCTCTTTTAACTCCTCACAATTTCTTCAAGGTCAAACGTGTAAACATGGGTACCAGCACAGACCCTAATTATGCCTGTCTCTTTGTGGGTGTTATAGCCAAGGCTAGACCCCCTCTAAATATTTTAAGAAGGTAGCCTAGACCCTAATCTTTTTTTATATTAATGACAGATGAAAAGTGTGCGTTTCAGGTGTGTTGCAGCTGGTTAAACAATTTGGCTTTAAGCAAATCAGAATTTATTTAAACACTAGTGGGCGGCACGGTGGCACAGTGGTTAGCACTGCTGCCTCACAGCGCCTGAGACCCGGGTTCATTTCCTGACTCAGGCGACAGACTGTGTGGAGTTTGCATGTTCTCCCCGTGTCTGCGTGGGTTTCCTCTGGGTGCTCCGGTTTCCTCCCACAGTCCAAAGATGTGCAGGTCAGGTGAATTGGCCATGCTAAATTGCCCGTAGTGTTAGGTAAGGGGTAAATGTAGGGGTATGGGTGGGTTGCGCTTCGGCGGGTCGGTGTGGACTTGTTGGGCCGAAGGGCCTGTTTCCACACTGTAAGTAATCTAATCTAATCTAATACACTACAGCTGAAACGCGAACAGAAGAAATCAGAATTTAGAAGAACTTAACTATTGGAAAACTTTACCAACCCAATACCTTAACTATAACTAATTAACTGCTCCAATTCCTGTAACATCCCATAAACATATTCCTTGGCAAAAAGTTAAATTCAAACATAGATTCTTACAAGCAGGAGGGAGCAACTTTCAGAGAATGATTTCAGAAGAAATTCAGAGGAATTCTTGACAGAAGCTTGCAATTCCCCTGAACTCACACAACTTGTGACTGCTACAGCTAAAACAAACTAGAAGAAACCTGAACTGGGAGAACTGGCCACTTCCCTTCCATTGTTAAACGAGACACTTTGGTACCTCTGCCTTGATGACCTCTTTTCAAAAAAACCAAGGACAAAGTAGCTTTCTCAAAGTGACAGCATCCTCATGGGGTACATGAAACATTCTCTATTCCAGTCTTATCCCAGCCCCCCACCCACAGCCCTTTCTCTGGTGTATTGATGACATCACCAAAGCTGTTTTCCTCACTCATCCTGAATCAGAAAACTTTATCTATTTTGCTTCCAATTTCCATCCGGCTCTCGCCTTCACCTGGTCCATCACTGACTCCTCCTTTCCCTTCCTTGACATCTCTGTCTCTGTTTCTAGGGATAGGCTCGCCACCAATATTGACTTCATACCCCCTGAGTCACACAGTCACACAGCACACCCTGCTTCCTGTAAAGACTCCTTCCCATTCTTCCAGTTCTCTGTCTTTGTTGTGTCTATTCTGACGATGCCACCTTCTATAGGAGGTCCTCCGAAATGTCCACTATTCTATTAACTAAGGGTTCCCCATGACCGCAGCTTGACAGGGCCCTCAACAATGTCCAACTCATCTCCTGCACTTCGGCCCTCACCCCTTTTGTTCCCTCCCTCAACAGTTATAGAGACCCCTTGTCCTCACTTACCATCCTACCAGCATTCACATCCAGAGAATCATCAGCCACCATTTCTGCCACCTCCAGTGAAATGACACTACCAGACACATATTTCACCCTCTTCCCCTGTCAGCCTTCCACAAGGACCATTCTCTCCGGGACACCTTGATCCGCTCCTCCTTCACTCCTCACACCACCCCACATCTTTACAGCACCTTCCCCTGCAGTCACAGAAGATGTAACACCTGTCCATTTACTTCCTCCTCGGTATCCAACATTCCAGACACACCTTCCAGGTGAAGCAGTAATTTAACACACATCACTTAATCTAGTCGACTGTATTTGCTGCTCACAGTGCGATCTCCTCTACATTGGGGAGCCAAATCGCAGATTGGGCGAACATTTTGCAGAACATCTATGTCTGTGCATAAAAAAGACCCTGAGTTTCCAGTTCCCTGCCACTTCAACACACCACCATGTCGTCTGACCCACCATCTCTGTCTCAGGCTCGCTGCAGTGCTCCAGCAAACCACAGTGCAAGCTGGAAGGACAACATCCCATTTTCCACCTGGGGACCCTGCAACCTTTCAGACACAAAATCAAGTTCAATTATTTTAGGGTCTGAACACCTTCTTTCCTGTCCTTTACCCATCTCTGGACCCCTCACCCTGTCATGACATGGCTGTTTCAGAACAGCCGACCCATTGTCATCAGTTATGGTCCTCATTAGTCACTTTCTTTCTCCCTGGTGAACTATCATTCATTCCTTTCTCTCCCTAACTGTCATTCTGCCTCTCTGACCTCCATCTCCACCTGCCTGCTCACTCCTTTGCCCTCTCACCCCACCTTCTGCATTAATACCACCTTTTCCTACCTACAATCATTCTGAAGAAAGCCCACTGGTTGTGAAATGTTGGCTCTATTTCTCTCTCCACGGATGCTGCTGAGTTTCTCCATTTGCATTTTGCATTTTTTTGTTCCAAACCTCCTGAGCACTGTTCTGGAACCTGCTGCCTTTCATTATTCAATGCTCCCCAGCTCAGACTCACCTCCTGTCCCACCACACATCCCTCTGAGCAGCATTAACTATTGCTGCCCTCTCACGATATTGACCCCCTCGGTCAGGCAACCACGAGCACTTGCTGCTGGTATTGGAGTCAATGAGCCTGGGTCACTTAGAATCATAGAGTCATACAGCATGGAAACAGACCCTTCAGCCCAACTGGTCTGTGCCAACTAGAGACCCCAATCTGACCGAGTACCAATTGCCAGCATTTGGTCCATACCCCTGAAAACCCTTCGTATTCATATACCTATTAACTTCACCTGACAAAGGGGCAGTGCTCCAAAAGGTTGTGATTTCAGATAAACTTGTTGGAATTATAACCTGGTGTTGTGTGACTTCTGACTATGTCCCCTCCCCACCGCACCCCCCCGTCCAACATCGTGGTATATTCATAAATCCATCCAGATACCTTCAATTATTGTAATTGTACCTGCCTCCACCACCTGCACTTGGCAGCTCATTCCTATTCCCTTCTGCACTTTTGGAGGGCTATCAGATATAGAAACCTTTCACCACCTTAACCGTTTACATTTAAGATTAAGAAAAGGACCAAATATCAACAATGATAATGGCACAGGCTCAGTAATCCAAAGACCCAGACTGATGCTTTAATGAGGTATGTGAGTTCAAATCCCACCAATGCAGTACTGAGATTTTAAATTCAATTGATTAAATCTGAAATGGAAAGCTTAAAAAGGGAACTATGAAATTATCATCAGCTATCATTAAAATTGATATGGTTTACTCATATCCTTTAAGGAAGGGAATCTGCCAGTGCCAGTCCCAGTGCCAGTCTGGGCTACTAGCAACTCCAGATCTGCAGCAATATGACTGATTTTTAACTGCTCCTAAATGATGTACTATCCACTCAGGGCAAACCCAAGAAACATGTTCCTGATGACCATGGAGTCCAGAACCAGGAGACACAGTCTAAGGATGTGGGTTAGGTTATTTAGCATTGAGATGAAGAGCCATGTTTTCACCTAGACAGCGGTGAGCCCATGGAATTAGGAACATTCAGCCCCTCAACCCTGTTCCATCATTCACTGAGGTCATGACTAATCTGTGGCCTAACTCCATATTCCTGCCTATGGCCCAGATCCCCTAATACATAGAACATAGAACATAGAAGAGTACAGCACAAAACAGGCCCTTTGGCCCACGACATTGTGCCGAGGTTTAATCCTAATGTAAAATATAGTAACTTAACCTACGCACCCCTCAACTCTCTGCTATCCATGTGCATGTCCAGCAGTCACTTAAATGTCCCTAATGACTCTGCTTCCACCACCACCGCTGGCAACGCATTCCATGCATTCACAACTCTCTGTGTAAAGAACCTACCTCTGATATCTCCTTTTTTTTTAAAGATATTTTTATTAGAAATTTAATATTTTGACAGATTTACAAAAATAAACAGAACTTTCAAGCACAAACATTAATATAAAAATAGATCTTAAATATATAATCATCGAAATTCAAAGGAATGATACTAAAGAAGAAAGAAAAACAATGAAACTCAGTTAACTACTAATCTAATCCACAATTATCCAGAGTGTATAGTTGAGTCACTTACATCCTGCAAACAAGAGAAAATGTTCTCTAATACACTCATAACAGTATAATAAAAAGGAAACTATTTCCAAACAATAAGAACAAAAAAAAACATGTTTGAATGGAGATCCTCCCCCTTGTTCTCAGGGGGCCTTACTTCCTTTCTAAAGGTCCACCATATCCTCTCCCAAACAGTGTCCCACCCTTGACCCGGGCGCTCCTTAATAGGATTTAGATATAATACCGAGCTAGAGTTAACAGTGAGCGCCCCACCCTGATGTCTCCTTTATACCTTCCTCCCAATATCTTCAAACTATGACCCCTCGTACCAGTCAATCCTGCCCTGGGGAAAAGTCTCTGGCTATCGACTCTATCTATTCCTCTCATTATCTTGTACACCTCGATCAGGTCTTGTCTCTTCCTCCTTCTCTCCAGAAAGAAAAGTCTGAGCTTATTCAACCTTTCTTCATAAGGCAAGCCCTCCAGTCCAGGCAGCATCCTGGTAAACCTTCTTTGCACCAGAACTGGACACAATATTCCAAGTGTGGTCTCACCAGGTACTTGTAGAGCTGCAGCAAAACCTCATGGCTCTTAAACTCAATCTCCCTGTTAGTGAATGTATGCTTTCTCAAACACCATATGCTTTCTTAACAACCCTATCCACTTGGATGGCAACTTTATGGATCTATGTACTTGCACACCCAGATCCCTCTGTTCCTCCACACTGCCAAGAATCCTATATTCAGCATTTATCCAGGTTGAATTCCATCTACCATTTCTCAGCCCAGCTCTGCATCCTGTCTATGTCGCGGTGCAGCCTGCAGTAGCCCGCTATACTATCAACGACACCTCCAACCTTTGTGTCATCTGCAAATTTACTAATCCACCCCTCAACCTCCTCATCCAAGTTATTCATAAAAACTACAAAGAACAGAGGCCCAAGAACAGAGCCCTGTGGGACCCCACTCAACACTGACCTCCAGGCAGAATACTTTCCATCTACAACCACTCTCTGTCTTCTGTCAGTCAACCAATTCTGAATCCAGATAGCCAAAATGCCCTGTATCCCATACTTCCTGACTTTATGAATGATCCTACCATGGGGAACCCTGTCAAATGCCTCGCTCAAATGTGGTCCATATACACCACATCCAATGCTCGATCGTTGTCAACTTGTCTTGACACCGCCTCAAAGAACTCAATAAGATTTGTGAGGCATGACCTGCCCCTCACAAAGCCATGCTGACTGCCTTTAATCACACTATGCTTTGCCAAATAGTCATAAATCCTATCCCTCAGAATTCTTTCCAAAACTTTGCTGACCACAGACGTAAGACTGACTGGTCTGTAATTGGCAGGGATTACCCTGTTACACTTCTTGAAAAGAGGAACAATATTCACCTCCTTCCAATCCTTTGGTACGACTCCCGTGGAGAGTGAGGAGGCAAATATCCTCGCCAGCAGTTTAGCAACCTCCTTTCTTGCTTCCCGGAGCAGCCTAGGATAAATCTGGTCTGGTCCTGGAGACTTATCAATCTTAATGTTTTCCAAAATTTCCAGCACATCAACTTCATCAATCTTTATCTGGTCAAGATTCTATCCCAGCTCCTCAAAGTTTTCATTTACAACACGTTCCCTTTCCTTGGTGAAAACTGAAGCAAAAAACTCATTTAGGGCTTCTCCTATCTGCTCAGACCCCACGCACAAGTTCCCTACGCTATCCCTGATCAGCCCTACCTTCTCCCTGATCATTCTCTTATTCCTCATGTATGAGTAAAATGCCTTTGGGTTCTCCCTAATACTTCTTACCAAGCCTTTTTCATGCCCCCTCCTGGCTCTCCTCAGTCCATTTCTGAGCTCCTTTCTAGTAACCCTCTAAAGCATGTGCTAGATCCTTGCTTCCTCCACCTTACGTAAGCTGCCTTCTTCCTTTTGACGAGAAGTTCCTCTGTTCTCGCCATCCAAGGTTCCTGAATCTTACCCCTTCTTACCTGTCTCAGTGGAAAAAAATTCATGCATCACTCGCAACAACTGCTCCTTAAATAGTCTCCACATGTCTGCTGTGCTGTGCCCTTTCTGTGGAACAATTGCTCCCAGTCTGTACTTCCCAACTCCTGCCTGATAGCGTCATAATTTCCTTTTCCCCAATTAAATATCTTGCCTCTGTAACTGCTCCTTTCACTCTCCAAGGCTATGCTGAATGTGAGGCAGTTGTGATCACTTTCACCAAAGTGCTGTCCCACCAGGAGATCTAACACCTGTCCTGGCTTGTTGCCGACCACCAAATCCAAAATGGCCTCTCCCCTCATTGGTCTGTCTACATACTGAGTAAGGAAACCCTCCTGAACACACCTGACAAAAACGGCTCCATCCAAACCATCTGCACTTAGAAGGTTCCAGTCGATATTGGGAAAGATGAAATCACCCATAACAACAATCCTGCTACTTCTGCATTTTTCCAGAATCTGCCCACTTATGAGATCTTCAATCTCTCTACTGCCACTAGGTGGTCTGTAGAAAACCCCCAATGCGGTGACTGTTTCCTTGCTGTTCCTAACTCCCAACCATACTGACTCAGTTGACAAACCTTCCTCAACAACCTTCCTTTCAATAGCTGCGATGCACTCTCTGATTAGTAATGGTACACTCCTTCCTCTTTCTCCACCCTCCCTGTTCTTTTTAAACGTTCTAAACCCTGGAATATCAAGCAATCATTCCTGCCCCTGTGAAACCCACATCTCTGTTATGGCCACAACATCGTAGCCCCAAGTACTGATCGTCACTCGTATTTTAGACACTCCTTGCGTTAAAGCAGACACACTTTAACCAATCCCTCCGTTTCATCACATGAG
Organism: Hemiscyllium ocellatum; assembly: GCF_020745735.1. Lineage (NCBI taxonomy): Eukaryota > Metazoa > Chordata > Chondrichthyes > Orectolobiformes > Hemiscylliidae > Hemiscyllium > Hemiscyllium ocellatum. The sequence goes on from NC_083418.1 coordinate 77,074,820, forward strand.
AAACCTTCCTGATAGATTCAATACATCCTGACACTGCCCCATCTGCAACTGACTCAGACATGTGGCGCTGATTCCCACCTTCCCACCTCCCCCTCCCCCCACCAAACTGGTTTAAACCCTCCCGAATCACACAAGCAAATCTTCCACCCATGACATTTGTGCCCCTCCAATTCAGGTGCAACCTGTCCTTCGTGTGCAGGTCCCACCTTCCCCAGAAGGTATCCCAATGGTCTAGGTATCTGAAGCCCTCCCTCCTGCACCAGCCTCACAGCCACGTGTTAAGCTGCACTCGCTGACTGTTCCTCATCTCACTATCTCGTGGCACTGATAGCAAACCTGAGATCACTACTCTACTCATCCTGCTCTTTAGCTTCAACCTAACTGTCTGGAGTAACTTTTCAGATCCTCAATCCCTTTCCTGGGTATGTCATTGGTGCCAATATATACCACGATTTCTGGCTGCTCAACCTCCCCCTTCAGAATCCTGGAAACCTGATCGGCGACATCCCGGACCCTAGCACCAGGGGGGCAACATACCTTCCAGGAGTCCCATTCCTGACCACAAAATCTCCGTCAATCTATCTAACTACTGAGTCCCCTACCACTTGCACTTTTCTATCTTCCCCCCTTCCCTTCTGAGCCACAGTGCCAGGCTCAGTGCCGGAGACCTGACAACTATGAAATCTGGAAAAGGGACAAACTGTTGTTGTCGTTTCCTTTGCTAAACCTAGCCACGGGGTTTCTGAAAGCCACGTTATAGCAACAGAATTCTGCTGTTGTTTTTGTCACCAAAACTTGCAGTGAGACTGCTGACAAAGGACGATGGCAACAATAAATAACAGAGTGAGAACACCAATCGAACAAAGTGCCCCGCAGCAAAAATTAATCACCGTACCCAGAAATTATGAAGACAATGAACTTGTTCCAAACTTAAAAGAAGCTGTTGAACAAATCACGGTTATCAGCAATGGCTGAATTGGTATAGCAAGCTGTGGAATGACCTGCTGATGGGTTCCCTGCAGTCATGTCAGCTGCTGTGCTGCTGGGGCTTGTTGTTATATTGACACAGCCATTTCCATGGTGTTCCTGTTGTAAATCTGTTGTTACATGGTGCGTCTGCCACAAATTGCATGCTATACGTAAATTTTGTGTGCGGTGGTGCTGGTAGGGGGGGAAGGGGGTGGTGGGGGTTGGTGGTAGAAAGGCCTTGAATGGAGTCCATGATGGGGGAACCTGCAGGAGTTCTTCCCCTGATAAATTGTTTACTTGTTAGTGACAGAGCTAAAGACTGGGCCTTGGGCTGCATTCGCAGTGGGACAGAAGTGAAAGGTGGACCAACGCCAATTACTGGCCTTTTGTAGTGACTGTGCCCATGATTGACACCAGTGTTTCCCTCACCCCATGGGTCCCATTTAGTTACACAGGAACCACTGAGTCAGGGCTATGGTTCTACATGTTGTTCCCAATTTTCTGTCTCTCTTTTTTTTGGGGGGTGGAGGTGGAAATTAACCAAGACTAAGGCCTGAGGGTCACAAACGCAAAAGGCAGGCTCTTGTATTCTCATATGACACATTTCTGTGCTGGGTTGAAGAGGCCAGGTTTTCAGCAACATGCAAGGAACAACATTATTTTGGGATGACTGACTTCAAAGTTAATTATGCTCCACCCAGAATTGTGCCTTCTGCTGGTCAATAAAGCCCTTTGCTCTTGTATAAAGGGGCATCACTTTAATCCACTGTTGTCCTTTTGTAGCAAATAATCATTCCACCAGTTTAAGTTCCTTGCTTTTTTGGGGGAGGGAGGTGGTGGGGGGGCTTCGGCTGTTTTAGCCTGACTGATTCCTCAAGTTATTCCTCTTCTTCATTTTTCCCCTTTGACGGCTGAATAGCTATGCAAAAAAATTAAGGTATAATGACCCAGCATTGGTGACAAAACCCTAATTAGTCACGGAGGCCACTGGCTAATGAGCCGCAAAACTGCTCTTGAGTGTGTAATAACTGTATTTTTTTCTTGGTCTCCTCTCCTTTAGTCACAGCCTTGTGTGGCATTTTTAACAAACTAAAACGGCACCAGATGCAACAGGGTTCAGACATTTTAACTTGAATTAAGAAACCATATGTTCAGATAAGTCATGGATTCCTCTTTCCCACAGGCCAGGCCATTGCATTTGTGAGGTAAATACTGGTGACCAGGGGACTGCAAGAACTGTTCAAAATGTCATTTAAATCATTGGACAGACACACACACACATACACAGTACAAAGTGTTCCTCCGCATTTTTGTAAGATTTCATAAATAATTACACATAGCTCTCATTTTTAATTAGGCTTTAAATACAAAATGAATAAGGCAATGACAGCAGGACTTACCAGCCACTTTACAATTAGAGGTTTTGAATAGAGTTACATATTATCCCGTCTGTTGAATAAATAGTCACATTTCAAATGTAAACACATTTAATTTAAGAAGCTTGTCCTAGAGGATACGCTACCCAGCAGCAAAGTATCATTATTTTATTTCATCTGCGAAGCAAGGGACATTAGTGCCACATAGTTTAGCTGGCGCTCTTTAGAATTGAAGTTCTACTCTTACACAATCATTAAAACAAACTTGTATTACATCTCCTAAGAGAGCCCTTCATTGCCTCGGTATTTCAGCTCCTGTTAAACTTCAGATCAAACCCAGGGCAAAGTGTTTACAAGCACTGAACAGCAATGAGTTAGTTTGTAATGGTACAGCTACATGCAATTCACCGAAAAGAAAAGCTTTGTAAAATTTTCTTGGCATCAGTAAGCGAGAGTAAACCAAAGAAGCAAAATACCTAAATTTCCATTTTTGTCATCCGTGTCTCACACGTTTGAAAAAGAATGAATCCACTGGGAGGAATCTTGCCATCATCTATCTACTCCAGTTTCAGACTTTTAACACAGTTAATTTACTTCAGGCCAAAATAAAAGTTCTATTATTTTGTTTCTCTCAATCTTCTGAGTGTTTGAAATAAAGGTTTTTTTTTCCCCTGCTCTATGCGGCTAGTCTTTGACAAAAAAAGTCTTAGTTTATTTATTCCTTCACAAGGCTGGCTGCTCACTTCCATTTGGACTGTTGGTTACTGCCAGCTGATGTTATTATCCTTTTTTTATATACTGCACTTCGTGCCCTTGTGAACCTGCTAGAGAGTGCTGAAAGAAAGTTGAAAGTACCATTGGTTCTGAAAATGCTGCTGACTATGAGGCAGAATGGGGAAACTCCGGTTTATTCAGTGCTAAAGATAACACTATACAGAATGATAGACTCCTCAGAATTGTTTGTCTCCTTCAGCTATTGTTCCATGGCTGTGAATGAACCTCTTAGCTGCACTTGAAGAGCTGTCACAGGTAAGCAAGCAGTAGAGATAATTCCCACCCTATGCTTGATTGCCCCCTTATAGACACTCAGTCATGACTCTGAAAAGCAGCAGACACTTGTGAATAAACTCCTACTCGCTTCCATAAACTTTTTCTCCCACTGAATTTTCCGGAGATGTGAACAGCTCTCAGCCGAGCCAGAGGATGCTGTTGAATGCATCCCTGTTCTGAATCAAAGACAGACAACCCCACCCCTCCTGACAATTCATAGACAAAACCAGAGGCAGAGAGAAAAAGACCCATCCTGTTACCAACGTACTTTCTTCAGCAGGTGAAGCAAATGCCCAGCTTCAGCTGGTTTTTTTGATCGCACCGTGAATCTTTTGGAAAAGCACTATTTTTGCCAAAGCCTCCTCACTGTGCTCATTTTCTTCCTTTCAGGTGAAAATAATGGGCTTCTTAAGCATTGCAAAGATGGCATTGTGTCGTGTACAAAGAGCGTACCCAAGCTTATATCAACTTTATCCTGCTCTTTAGCCTCAAGTGCAAAGACAATAAAATTATGAATCAGATTGACATGATCCTAATTAATTATCTTCACTTCACCTCCGTCCTTGTTTACACAGCCATGTCATTAAACTGACTTTACTTTTCCCCTCAGTGACTGACATATGGACAGTGCAACCCAACATTACATCATCCATGCATATGCATCATGATACTTGCCAGACACACCATTCAGCACAACGATTCAGATATAACTAGAGTTTTAGCTCCATTTAAACTTTTTGCTCTGGTCAGGGTTGCATTGGGGTTGTTTGTGTCTGGTACAGAAAGAAATTCCACCAGACGTTTTGTGGTAGCTGTTTCCATTTCGCTCATCCACAGGGAGATGATAAATTTTCAACCAGTGTACTGAATGTTAGCGTTCACCAGAACATGGGAGCAGCAAAACCTGCAGCAAAATAATATCACATTTCACGAAGAACCATGTGCGTCATGAGATGTCTGCAACAGACTGGAACAAGTTGGGAGAAAGCAGGGCAGTGGGGAAGGACCACTGCATATTGCCTGTGAATAATGCTGATATACTGCAGTTCCCAGCACAGAGTGTTCCAGGTAATGTGTCACAATGACCTGCTGCATCTAATGTGAAAGCAAGTTATGGCAGAGGTAGAGATTGTCTAACTCCACTCAGCCAGCTGACATTCTATGTACAAATGCATTTTTTTAATTGTTTGTGAGATGTGGGCATCACTGACTGTGCCATTTCTCTCTCTAATTACCTTCTTGAACCGTTGCATTCTAACTACTACTCCTTGACATTCAATGGTGTTACCATCACTGAATCCCTCACTATCAGTATCCTGGGGGTTTTCATTCACCAGAAACTCAACTGAACTCACCACATTATAACAGTGGCTTCAAGAGCAGGTCAGAGGTTTGGAATACCGTGGCAAGGAACTCACCTGCTGGTTCCCCAAAATCTATCCACCAACTCCAAGGCACAAGCCAGGAGTGTGATGGAATACTCTCCACCTGCCTGGATGGGTGCAGCCCCAACAACACTCAAGAAGCTTGACACCATCCAGGATGTAGCAGCCTGCCTGATTGACACCACATCCACAAGCATCCACTCCCTCCACCACTGACACTTAGTAGCAGTAGTGTGTACTGTCTACAAGATGCACTGCAGAAATTCACCAAACATCCTCAGACAGCACCTTCCAATCACAAGGCTACTTCTGTGGAGAAGGACAAGGGCAGCAGATACATGGGAGCACCAACCACTTCAAGGTCCCCCTCCTCAAAAGTCACTCACTATCCTGACTTGGCAATATATCAGCATTCCTTCACTGGGTCAAAATCCTGGAATTCCCTCCCTAAAGGCATTGCTAACAGCGTGTGGACTGCAGCAGTTCAAGAAGGCAGCTCACCCCCACCTTTTCAAGGAGAACTATGGATGGGCAATAAATGTTGGGCCCAGCCAGTGAGACCCACATCCCGCAAATGAATAATAGAAAAAGGTCGGTGGGCCATAGGAACACCCACAGGGATATTTTCAGGTTTTTGACTCAGTGACACTGAAAGAATGGCAAAATATTTCCAAGTCAGGAAGCTGAGTGGCTTGGAGGGGAACTTGCAGGGCTGGTATTTCATGTATCTGTTGCCCTTGTCCTTCCAGAATGTAATGATTGTGGGTGTGGAAGAGGTTGGCGAACAAACCTGGGTGAGCATTTTGTAGATGGTGCATACTGATGGGGAAGGACTTTGAAGGCGGTAGACAGTTTACCAGTCAAGTGGGCTGCTTTATCCTGAATGGTGTCAAGTATCTTGAGTGTTCTTGGAGTTTCAGCCGTCCAGGTCATTGAAGTGTATTCCGTCCCACTCCAGAACTGGCATTGTAGATGGTGGAAAGAAACTGGGAAAATGCAAGGTAGGTAAATTGTCACAGAATTCCTAGTGTCTGACCTGCTCTTATATCCACAATATTCATGCAACTGGGCCAGTTACATTTCTGGTCAATGCTCACCCCCAGATAATGATTGTGAGATATTCAACAGTGGTAATGCCATTGAATATAATGAGGTGGTGGTTAGATTTTCTCCTGTTGCAGATGATTATTGCGTGACATTTGTGTGATGTGTACTCGCCACCAAACAGTCCAAGCACGGATGTTTTATAGAACTTGCTGCAAATGCTTTATTGGTAGCTCTGGAACTCATTGCTGCATGGGGCTGTGGAGGCCAAGTCATTCAGTGTATTTAAATTGGAGGTAGATGGATAAGGGAATCAATTGTTTCAAGCAGTAAGCAGGAGAATGGGGTTGGGAAATCTATCAGTGGCAGTGCAGACTCAATGGCCTAATTCTGCTCCTATACCCTATGGTCTTATCTGAACGGCTCTGAGTTTTACTGAACATTGTGTAGTAACATTTTAAAAATACCATCTTTCATAAAAAGATGAAAAAAAATTCATGCATTCTGGTTTTCAGTTACAAGTTCCTCTGTCAAGTTGCTAAGTTACCCAATATAAATAGCTATAAGAGTTATCATTCATGAATAACACGGTGACAATTCTGAGCTGTTCCACTTCCATCAGTCTCTGCAAATACATTTCATCTGTTATCTCGACAGTATTCAGGCCTTTCAATAACATACAGGAGGTATCATTGTCAATTTATCAAGAATCTACTTGGGGACAGCTGGCTATCTCATTGGCTGATGCTGAGTTGGTCTTAAACTATTTTGAGATGATGTTGACCAGGAAAACATCCAAGAGCTGTCAGAACACTTTTGTAATTGTTTCAATGCTGTATATCTCTATGGCCTGATAATTCTAAATCTCCTCAACCTTACCTCTGAAGGCTTCATTTTGGGTCACTGCCTTACAGCATAAGATCATTAGAAGTAGGAAGAGGAGCATCCCTTAAGTTTTTTAAGCATTTAATAGGATCATGGCTTATCCAACATTTCTCACATCCACCTTCCTGCTCTTTCCCCCAACCCTTCTTTCCCAGACTGATCATGAATCGCTCTCTCTCTTTCACCTTAAATATGTACAAGGACATCTGTAGTTCTCTGTGGCAAGGAGTTTCAAAGACACTCAACACTCTGAGAGAAGAAAATGCTCCTCATGTCAGTGTTACATTGGTGCCCCTTTAATCTCAGACTATTCCCTCTGGTCCCAGACTCCCCCATGAGGAGAAACATCTTATGGAGTCATTCAGTCAGACAGACCCTTTCGTCCATCCAGTCCATGCTGAACATAATCCCAAAATAAACTAGTCCCACCCACCTGTTCCTGGCCTATATTCTTACAAACTTTTACTATTCAAGGATCTATCCAGATGTCTTTTAAATATTGTAATTGTACCCGCATCCACCACTTTGTCAGGAAGCATTTACCCTGTCAAACCCCTTAAGAATCTTATATGTGTCAAATGGATTGCATCTCATTCTTCTTAATTCTAATGAGTAGAGATCCAAACTGTTTAACTCTTGCTCATAAAAGGGATCATCTCAGTGAACCTTCACACAGGTTCGTGAAGCTCAAAATATTGCACAAAGCACAGGTGTCTCAAAGATACTTGCTAGTCTTTTAATGCTCTCCTGCAGTCAACACTTTCCCGGTCACAAACAATTTGCTCTGTTTATACCTGACAACACCAACCTGCTGTATGGTATAAAGTGACTGGTCAGAGTCATTGTCCAAAATGTAACCAATAGCTATCCTTCTAGAATTCCTTTGATTCTTTCTAGCAAAACATTTGCATGCAAAGTGATTTATTGTCTTGCAGTTAGATCTAGCAAGCTGGATTTAATTCCTGTCCGGACAGTAACTTTAGCTGAAATTGTAAGTGAGGCTCTTGTCAGGATCTCAGTTCATTGATTGTAAGAGAGATTGATGTCTTTTTTAAAGAAATGGCAATGAAGGCAATAGACATAAAATAGTTGACTTTTGGTAAAGTGTATTGCATGAATTGAATTTTCAATTTGGTTTTGAATGTTGCTAAAGAGTCTTCTGGGAAAAGAAACAGTGAATTATTTAAAATAATTGACTAAGGCTAAAACTGAAGGATTTAGCAAATAATTTGAAAGTAGAAACAAAAGCAAGATCGCATAAGTAGGTCATTAGATTAGATTACCTACAGTGTGGAAACAGGTCCTTCAGCTCAACAAGTCCACACCAACCCTCTGAAGAGAAATCCACCCCCTCTATTTACCCCTGACTAATTCACCTAAGCTGCAAATGTGTTGCTGGTCAAAGCACAGCAGGTTAGGCAGCATCTCAGGAATAGAGAATTCGACGTTTCGAGCATAAGCCCTTCATCAGGAATAAGAGAGAGAGAGCCAAGCAGGCTGAGATAAAAGGTAGGGAGGAGGGACTAGGGGGAGGGGCGATGGAGGTGGGATAGGTGGAAGGAGGTCAAGGTGAGGGTGATAGGCCGGAGTGGGGTGGGGGCGGAGAGGTCAGGAAGAGGATTGCAGGTTAGGAGGGCGGTGCTGAGTTGAGGGAACCGACTGAGACAAGGTGGGGGGAGGGGAAATGAGGAAGCTGGAGAAATCTGAATTCATACCTTGTGGTTGGAGGGTTCCCAGGCGGAAGATGAGGCGCTCCTCCTCCAGCCGTCGTGTAGTTGTGTTCTGCCGGTGGAGGAGTCCAAGGACCTGCATGTCCTCAGTGGAGTGGGAGGGGGAGTTAAAGTGTTGAGCCACGGGGTGATTGGGTTGGTTGGTTCGGGCAGCCCAGAGGTGTTCTCTGAAGCGTACCGCAAGTAAGCGGCCTGTCTCACCAATATAGAGGAGGCCACATCGGGTGCAGCGGATGCAATAGATGATGTGTGTGGAGGTACAGGTGAACTTGTGGCGGATATGGAAGGATCCCTTGGGGCCTTGGAGGGAAGTGAGTGTGGAGGTGTGGGCGCAAGTTTTACATTTCCTGCGGTCGCAGGGGAAGGTGCCGGGGGTGGAGGTTGGGTTGGTGGGGGGTGTGGATCTGACAAGGGAGTCACGAAGGGAGTGGTCCTTGCGGAACGCTGATAGGGGAGGGGAGGGAAATATATCCTTGGTGGTGGGGTCCGTTTGGAGGTGGCGGAAATGGCGGCGGATAATACGTTGTATGCGCAGGTTGGTGGGGTGGTAGGTGAGAACCAGTGGGGTTCTGTCTTGGTGGCGGTTGGAGGAGCGGGGCTCAAGGGCGGAGGAGCGGGAAGTGGAGGAGATGCGGTGGAGGGCATCGTCGATCACGTCTGGGGGGAATCTGCGGTCCTTGAAGAAGGAGGCCATCTGGGCTGTGCGGTGTTGGAATTGGTCCTCCTGGGAGCAGATGCGGCGGAGACGAAGGAATTGGGAATATGGGATGGCGTTTTTACAGGGGGCAGGGTGGGAGGAGGTGTAGTCCAGGTAGCTGTGGGAGTCAGTCGGTTTATAATAGATGTCTGTGTTGAGTCGGTCGCCCGAGATAGAAATGGAAAGGTCTAGGAAGGGGAGGGAGGAGTCTGAGACAGTCCAGGTGAATTTCAGGTCGGGATGGAAGGTGTTAGTAAAGTTGATGAACTGTTCAACCTCCTCGTGGGAGCACGAGGCAGCGCCGATACAGTCATCGATGTAGCGGAGGAAAAGGTGGGGGGTGGTGCCAGTGTAGTTGCGGAAGATGGACTGTTCCACATATCCTACGAAGAGGCAGGCATAGCTGGGGCCCATGCGGGTGCCCATGGCAACTCCTTTAGTTTGGAGGAAGTGGGAGGATTGAAACACCTAACACTACGGGCAATTTAGCATGTCCAATTCACCTGAACTGCTCATCTTTGGACTGTGGGAAGAAACCGGAGCATCCGGAGGAAAGCCATGCAGACACAGGGAGAATGTGCAAACTCCACACAACCCAAGACTGGAATTGAACCCAGGTCCCTGGTGCTGTGAGGTAGCAGTGCTAACCACTGAGTCACCATGCCGCCCCAATGCAGAAGGTCACGAGTTAGAAGGAGGGAATCTAGAAAATGAAATGTCATGGTTGGAATGACCTAAGTGTTGACATTTCTTTTAAAAATGACTGAGAGAAATTTTTAAAAATCCTAACTTAGAGAAAGCGAGCTAATTTGATTTCGAGAGAGAAAGCAATAAAACTGAAAGGCTATAATGCAGTATTAAGAAAATAACATGCTTCCTTTCTAATATCATTGGACATACCAAGACCAATTTAAATGGGAGGACCAAGGCTGCAGTAAGAATGTCTAAACAGTTCTCAGAAAAGGAGGCATCAGGAAAGGAAATGGATATTAAAACGCTAACGGGAGTAGGAAGGAGACACATTTCCTTCGAATGTACCAAGAAGGGAGGGATGACTGAACAGTAATGAAAATTCTTGCATGATTAAGAAAGACAGACCACTCGAGGTTCTGAATATTTTATATAAAAAGAAATATATTCCTTTACTGTTCAAATTAAGCAAGAAAACTAATAAAGACATTTGAGCAAATCAGACACTGATGTTGACAAATGATACAATTTGTTTCCCAGAGGGTCCAATGGCAGCGAAAATATTAATTGGAGGCAAACATGGAAGTTAAACAAATCCCATTATATTGAATTGGATTAAGGAATTATTTAGTAAATGGAAAGGTTGTAGAGGGAACAGTTTAAAAAATTTACTATTGAAGAAAGCCAAAGGGAGAGAATGAACAAACTGGGGCTGTTTTCCTTGGAGCGTCAGAGGCTGAGGGGTGACATTATCGAAGTTTATAAATTCATGAGAGGCATGAATAGGATAAACAGACAAAGTCTTTTCTCTGGGCTGGGGGAGTCCAGAACTAGAGGACTCAGGCGACTGACAGTGTGGAGTTTGCACATTCTCCCCATGTCTGCGTGGGTTTCCTCCCACAGTCCAAAAATGTGCAGATTAGGTGAATTGGCCATGCTAAATTGCCCGTAGTATTAGGTGAAGGGGTAAAGGTAGGGGTATGGGTGGGATGCGCTTTGGCGGGTTGGTGTGGTCTTGTTGGGCCGAAGGGCCTGTTTCCATACTGTAAGTAATCTAATCTAATCTAATAAATTTAGGGTGAGAGGGGAAAGATACAGAAGAGACCTGAGGGGTAATTGTTTTCACACAGAGGGTGTTGCATGTACAGAATGAGCTATTGGAGGAAATGGCAGAGGCTGGCACAATTGCAACATTTAAAAGGCATCTGGATGGTATATGAATAGGAAGAGTTTAAAAGAATATGGACCAAAAGCTGGCGAGTGGTATTAAATAAGTTTAGGATATCTGGTTGGTAGGGATGAATTGGAGCGGAGGGTCTGTTTCTGTACTGTGTAATTCTATATTCTACGTTTCCTCTTAAGATATTCTCAAAGACCACCTTTTATTTTCACAGCTACCTTTTGGTTTTCAAAGGATCCTTTCTCAGTCACGCATCAATATTACCTTTACTCATTTGTTTGACATGTTGGACTGCACAAGTGGAGTTAGAAAAGTACAGTTAATTTAGGATATCTGGTCAGCATGGACAAGTTGGACTGAAAGGTCAATTTCTATGGTCTACAGCTCTATAACGCCATCATTCTAAATTGACTTTATTTTGGGAAATCACATAGCTGTCTCAGAAACATTGGTTTTACAGATAATGAAGGAAAAACCTTTAGAGGTGAAAGAAATTGAGATGCTATAGGGCAAACAAACTGGATCGATTCCTGACTGATCCCTGACTGCGTTGTTCCTGGATCTTAGGTCCAGAGAATTAGACAGGAAGTGTAGGAGTCAATGAAACTGGGAGATAACTTGGAAATTCAGTTATTGAGTAAAAGCTTTTGAAAAATTAAAAAAAAAATGAAGGCAAAGTGAATCAAAATTATATGTTCAGTCCATCTTCTTTAGCAGAATGCAACTGAAATAACTCCACAGAGGCTGGTATCTCATCACCAAGTCACCCTTCATTTACACTTGGAGTGCCCTTAAATCTGACTCAGCTCCCTCAGAGCCAGCTCTCAGAGTGAACAGAACCTCTGACACTCCTCTTTATCCCTGTCAGTCGGAGCTCTCTGATTAGACCAGATTAACAGCCCCAATCAGGTAAATCACATTCTATAAGGTCCACCTGACTGACCTCATTACAATTACTGGAGTAACAAATGGTTGTTAAATTGAGACATTTGTGTCAAACTGCATACCCAGAAAATAAATCAGAACCAATATAATATCTATATTTCCATAACTATACTTTGAATCTCAAAAAAAAACCCAACACATATGAATCAGTTTAAAAGAAAGAAGTGAATTCAACCAACAGTGAAAACTAAAACAGATAAAAAGGCTGAAGTTCTAATTGAGATTTGTTGCTGGAGATGAGGTGTTGCTAGCTGTTGTTGCCGGTGTCTGGTGACCATTAAAAGCATATTTCACCAGAGTTTACTAAGTGAAAAATAAATTGAATGGTGTAAATCTGGGACCAACTACTCAAGACAGGAGGAACAAATCAGTGGGTGTGTCAAGTTAATGTGTTAAAGAGGTAATATACGATGGAAGATAGTCAGGTGAACTGTATCTTTATGATTGTCAAAGAAATAGGGAATGAATGAAAATATCCAAACAAATCGTGAATCACACAGAAAGTGAAACTTTAAAAGTTGAACCTCCATCAATTGGACCAAACAAAATAGCTGCTCAAACTGATAGAGAGCAAAATATTTTATTTTCAAGAAAATTATTGAAGTGACTTGCAAGGGCTGTTACAGCTTCATAAATGGATTTGGGTGAATAGACCACGAAAATGCCTTTAGGTCTTCATGATGCTGATATAGGAGCAACATCCTTACAGAGCTAATCTAGAGAAATGAACTTGCAGATTTAGTTGATAATAGACAATGACTTCAGAGAATTGAGTCATTGTAGCTTTCACCTATCATGATGATGTCAGAACTAGCTGGGTTGCAAGGATTTGGTATTGATTATCATAAATCCAACATGATAACGAAAGTGGACTCAAATGCTATTCTAAAAGTAGAGCTCCATACCAAAAACATTAGACATGAGAATTTGTCAAGTTTGTGGCAAGTTCTGTTAACCATCAAACGGGACAAATATCAGCTTTTGTAACACCAGATGGAATTTATCAATGTCATACCATTTGGAATTAACAATGCACCAGAAATCTACCAATAATCAACCAAAAGGTTTTTGAGGGATTATATAACTATATGGTAAATATCAAAAACCTGGCAGTTTTTAGCCAAACAGGTCCAGTTGAAAGCAAGTTCAAAAAGTCAAAAAGCAACCTGACAGCTACAGGCTAGTGAAGACATGAAACATAATCAAAGTGTGACAGGAAGGGACAGTAGTTGTATGCCGAAAAGTGCAACAGAAATTAGAATTAGAGTGTATAATGTTTTGTAAAGTGCAAGAGGCAATTGCTAATAATGAGATTCATTACTGTTGCGTGGTTTCAGTTGGGATTACAAATTTTCCACAGCTTCTCCTTAAGACTGATCATCAGCATTTTCACTGGCAATGGGACCGAACTGTTTGTACACACATACACATGTACACTCGCGCATACACACGTGGATATATTCTTTACGTAAATCAAATTGATTCAAGCAGCATTTTTATCTATACAAATTTTTTAAAATGGTGAACTGGTGATATTGTGTAGCTAACAGAACAGCTGGTTTAAAAATGTTTTTATGTTTTTAAAACATCTGCTGACTGAAACAAATCTCAATATTACTGTGAATATCTAAGTGGTTGTTGAATATGCAAGAGAGATAATTTGATTCTCACTTCTTGAATGATAGACAATAAACAGTAATGTTGAAATATTCTGTTCATAACCTTAAAGAATAACATATATTTAAATAGAAAATGAATAATAACTTCTAACTGGATACAGGGTAATAAAATATCATTAGCAATTACAAGTTACCCTGTACAAGTTACATAAAAAGTGTGTTGTGTATTATTTATGTGTTGTTCCAAAAATGGCATTTTTTCAAATTTGATTGCAGGACAAAATGAGAGTGAGGTAACTGACCTGACTCCAACACGCTGTTATTAAAACCCACACTTGTTTCTTTATTTGAAGTTTTGTTTGACTTAATTTGCCAAAATGTTGTCTGACAGCCACAGCTCATTAACTTGATCAACTCTGACAGATACTAAATTATCAAAGTGACATCCATCAGGCATCCTCTGCTGAAGTTATATGTTTCCAGGCTTTGTGTAGCATCTTTAAAAAGGGAAAATGTATTTACATACACTGCTGCCCAGATGGGATACCCATCAGCTTTATGGTCACACTGTAACCAATGCAACTTTCTATTTCCTTAAAGATACAGTTACAAATGTTATGAATTATCAGAAGCTGCACATAGCTACATTTTGACAGCAAGTAGACCCTTAAAATCTATTGAAAACTATTTCCTGATTACCTATAGCTGAATGGATAGAAGAATGTAAATGATGGCAATGCCTCGGGTTAACATTACACTTAGTTTTGTAGCTGTAGAGGAACAGCTCAAGAAATTGTATCTTAAAAAGAAGGCTTCAGTTGAGAAGCATGTCTGTGGTAAATGGGCAGATCTGTGAGTAAAATTCAATATGACTGAGGGCAGAGAATTCCAAAATAAAAGCAATGCACATTGGTGGAAATATAGTTATGGAAATAATGCAATAAAAACAGAGAATGTTGAAGAAATTCAGCATCTGCAGAGAGAGAAACAGGTTAATATTTTCAGTTCAATATAATTCTTCTTTGATACTCCTGACAGGAATCACCTCTGACTTATTCTGTGATGGAGTAACAGTAACATTTGTCCCTCTAAAAGCTGTTATATGATCTATCATTTCAGAATCCAATGCCCAGTATTACTCTTCGATAAGATTATCAGATTTGGCACATCTTGACTTTGTGACTCAATAGATTTTCTATTAATATCAGCTATATTGATTTCTGTTAGAGTTATATTGTAGGATTTTAACTATTTCTCAGTGAAAGGTTGATGAAAGAACCTGAGATAATCAGTAGCTAAAAGCATTTATTTTGCCCATTGATGTTACAGCCTATAAACTGTAAATAAAAAACAATTTGTTAGCACATCTTGGCAATTGATGCACATCTTTCAGGTTGCGTTGAAGAGACCCTGTTGATGTAAACAGACAGTGAGAGAAAAAAGGTAGAGAGCTCAGTCATCAGGTTCAGAGATCTAACTTGTACAAATGGATAATCTCTTTGAAGAGCAATCTTGCCTCACTCATGTAAATGTTAGTAATATGAGTTGTATCCCTAAGGGCGGCATGGCTCTTCACAGCGCTAGAGACCCCGGTTCGATTCCTGTCTCAGGCGACTCACTGTGTCGAGTTTGCACATTCTCTCCATGTCTGCGTGGGTTTCCTCCGGGTGCTCCGGTTTCCTCCCACAGTCCAAAAATGTGCAGTTTAGGTTAAGGGGTAAATGTAGGGAAATGGGTCTGGGTGGGTTGTGCTTCGGCGGGTCGGTGTGGACTTGTTGGGCCGAAGGGCCTGTTTCCACACTGTAAGTAATCTAATCTAATCATGTTTATCACATGGTAAGTGGTGCACAGGAGTGGAATCATCTAGCTATATGTCACCATGCCCAGCATTGGATTCTTATATAAACGTTGTAAGCTTTCTGTGTCATTTCAGCATGTGTCTGGCACATCTGAAGAGAAACTCAATCCAATATGGTTGCAGTTGCTCTTCTGTACATTTTGTATATTTGACCAACTGAGTGCTGTTATCAGCACAGTATCTAAGACCATGAGAAAGAGGAATAGGAGTCAGCTTTTTGGCCCCTTGAGCTTGTTCTGCCGTTCATGTTCAATCTAACACTCCTTTCCTGCCTTTTTCCCGTAAACACTCGATTCCCTGACTGATCAAGAATCTCTCTATCTCAGCCTTAAATATACACAAGGACTCTGCCCCCCCACAGCTCCCTGTGGTGAGGAGTTCTAAAGACTTACAACCCTCTGAGAGAATATATTCCTCATCATCTCAGTCTTAAATTGGTGCCCCTTTATTCTGAGACAATGCCCTCCAGTTGTAGACTCTCCCATGAGGAGAAACATCCTCTCAACATTCACCATCTCAAGCCCTTTTAAGGATTTTGGCATCTTTACCTTGTCTGTCTGAGATGTGATTCCAGACCTATATTAATGTGGTTGACTCCTATCTGCTCACCAATAATAAATGTTGTTTTTTTTTGGAAAAACTTTCTTTTTGAAAGCACTTTGGCGAAAAGCTTCTTAAACATTCCTGACAATTCCCAGTTCTTCACTGTAGCTGTGACTCATTGAGTGATACTCACAGGATCATGGCCAATATGTTATGGATATGCCGACCTGAAACATCAGAGAAACCTCAGGTAGCTTCACCATCAACAATCCCTCTTATTAGTATAACTCTTACTGTTAGGGGGTTGAATAACTTGGGTGGCGGGCTTGTAATTCCAAATAATGCCAACAGCTAGGGTTCAATTCTTGCATCATCTGAGGTTACCATAGGGGGACTCAACTGCTCAATCTCTCCCTTCACCTGAGGCACAGCGACCCTCAGATTAAACCACCACCGATCATCTCTCTCTAATAAGAGGGCAGCCCAATGATCTGGTAGGACTATGGTGATTCTTACCTTTAGATACTGGATCCGAAATTCTTGGCAAAGGTGATTCTCAGTCTCAATAAATGAAATAGGTTTATTGCAGAGCATTAACAGCTAGTTACAATTTATTTCAGTTACATATCAGACCCTTGTAAGACCTCAGACTATACCTAAGAGTAAGCACACCATTATCCACATTGATATAGCATTTAACTGCAACTAAATTAGAATACTGGCTGGCTCCACCCAGGAACTGTCCCCTAAAACTTGATGGATGAAATTTGCCATGTGATGTTAGTTAACACTTTCAGGTGCTAACTGTTGAAAACCAACACTTCTGTTTTACGCAATCATCAAAAGTTAAAATTATTTGCACATTTTAAATTAAAACACATCTATGCTTCACAGATATTCAGAAAATGCCCATTGCTAACCCATTATTTTTCTATTCATTCATTAGATGTGATTGGCCAGCGTTTAGTACCCATCCCTAGTTGCCAATAGTTAAGAATCGACCACATTGCTGTGTGTGTGAGTTATAAAGTGACATTAGTTAACCCAATAAATGTTTCTAACAACTGACAGTGATCATCACTGGGTTCTTGATTCCAGATTTTTTAAACTGAGCTCAAATTCCATCATTTTTTTGATTCATTCACAAGATGTGAGCTTTGCTTACAAACTAGTATTTATCACGCATTCCCAATTGCCAATGGTTAAGAGTCAACCACATTGCTTCATGTCTGGAGTCACATGTGGCCAGGCCTGGTAAGAAAGGTCCCTAAATGACAATTGACAATGTCTGTAGTCATCATTAGACTCTTAATCTCAGATTCTATTTATAATTGAATTCAATTCCACCACCTGCCATGGCAGGATGAGAACCTGCATCTCAGATTAATAGTCTAGCAACAATATCACTCGGCCATCCCCTCCCTATAAGCTAGTGATGCAAATTGCTAATACCCCGGAGCCAGAGTGAGAAAAAATAAAAGACATTTAGGCAGTGTAGTTCCACCTACTAAGTTTATTTTTTATATGTGTATGCAAGAACATTGAAGTTTGAGTGTAAAGAAAACTTCCCATAGAATCCCTATGGTGTGGAAGCAGACCATTCGATCCACCAATTTCCTGTAACCTTACATTCCCCATAGCTAACCTACCTAGTCTACACAACCCTGGACACTATTGGCAAATTAGCATTGCTTATCCACCCTCACCTGCCCCATGAGAGGAAACCGGTGCACCCGGAGGAAACCCACACAGACATGGGGAGAACATGCAAACTCCACACAGAAAGGAAGACAAGGTGCAAGGGAAGTGTGTTGTATTTTGAAATACTACAGATGCCAGTATGTGATATTCTGGTTTCAATATCTTTAATCATCCTTTAACTAAGATGAGCCTAGGATTAGTTTAATGATCAGTGGTAGACCACTGCTGTGTCTAAACAGAAGAGGCATTTGTCATTAATAACAATGTAGCTTATTGTGTGGTAGCAATAGGTATATTTTCCATCCACTTGTATGGCATAATTATAAGAACATTGGGACTGAACATAATACATCTGCTCCTTTCAGGTACTCGAACACAATCCATGTTCTCCACCCAATGACAGTACAACATCATCAGATTCAGCAGAGCTTAGGGTGTCACAGTGGTTAGCACCGCTTCTGGATTAGTGGTGCTGGAAGAGCACAGCAGTTCAGGCAGCATCCGAGGAGCAGTAAAATCGACGTTTCAGGCAAAAGCCCTTCATGGAGTTGGCACATTCTCCCCGTGTCTTTGTGGGTTTCCTTCAGGTGCTCCGGTTTCCTACTGCAGTCCGAAGATGTGCAGGTTAGGTGAATTGGCCATGCTAAATTGCCTGTAGTGTTAAGTGAAGTGATAAAAGTAGCGGAACGGGTCTGGGTGGGTTGCTCTTCGGAGGGTCAGTGTCGACTTGTTGGACCGAAGGGCTTGTTTCGACACTGTAAGTTATCTAATCTAATCATAACATGAGCATGTGTTCTGAGGAAGGGTCACCTGACCCAAAACAGTAACACTGATTTCTCCCCACAGATGCTGCCACACCTACTGAGTGTTTCCAGCAAGTTCTGTTTTTGTTTCCGATTTATAGCATCCGCAGTTCTTTTGGTTTTTAACATGAACATTAAGTCCTTCAGAACTCTCTTTGGTAACCTTTGGAAAAGTGGAGATCATGGAGATGTGGTAAGATCAGACAGGAAGAGAGAAGAGAGTGGTAGAAATGGATCGTGAAAATAGGGCAGTGAAAGGGTAAATAATGCAATAGGAGTAAAGAGACTATTAGTCCACTGTTGCCATGTAAACATCAAAGGTGAATGTTAGATGATAGTTATAATGTAAAATAACACAGTCACCCTCAAACCAGCCTTGATACACACTCATTTACAACTGATCATCGCTGGACAACAATCAAGAGAGGAAATTCAGGTTAATCCTTTTTCACTTTGATGTGAAGTTTTGAGGTTAATGAGTTGAGTTCCATTCAGAGACCTTCTCAGTGTGTGAATCATATTATGTTATCCCATGAATTCACTAGGGCTTCAGGTGACCAAAGGTTTTTCATACTTATTTAACCAAAAACTCTTCTTATGACTTACTATGCTCACGAAATTAAAACAAACTAACTCTTTCACTGCTAAAATGTCATATTTTTGCTTTCATGCAGCTATTCCAAATAGAATAATACGTCAAAAAGATTGCAAAGACAAATGACCAATATAAGGCCATAAACAATTATTCACCTAGTGATTTCATTTTTAAAAATCACAAAGGTAATTAAAATATGATTCAATAATCAAACTGAAATTTCCTCACCCTTCCCTTATGGAAAGAAATACAATTTTAAACAATGCTACATCTCAACAAGACAATATTTAAAACAATCACTTTTTTAAAAAATATCTTCTTCATGTTGCACACAAGAAGGAAAGAGCTTATATTAACACAGTGCTGAGAATATCCTGATACATCTCACAGGCAATATATTACTTACTTGGAGTACAGCTAGGGTTATCATGTTGGGAAATATGGGGCCAGTTAGCTCAGCTGAGTCGCTGGTTTATGTTGTAGAGTGACACCAACAGCATGGGTTCAACTCCTGTTCTAGCTAAGGTCACTGTGAAGGTCCCATTTTCTCAACCTCATCTTTCGCCTGAGGTGCGGTGACCCTCAGGTTAAACCACCACCGGTCGTCTCCGTCTAATGAGAGTGTGGGACCGTGGTGACAAATTAAAAAGTTGGAAAATATAACTTCTAATCTGAGTGCACCAAAGTCTTCCAACAAGAAATAAGATAGATGGCCAGATAGTCAATTAGCAAATTAGAACAATCAACCCTGTTGTAGTTTTCTCTGTGATGACGACAAGTTTCAATGCTCTGACTCTCACTGTTTTGTGTAATTTATGCTTGACAGAAGCCAGATAGACTTCAGACTTTGCCTCACAATGCAGTTTTAAATCTTTGAATGACACCATGTCTGAAGCTAGGCTGACTGTTAGCTAAGGGACTAAACTACAGTTGATTGGCACTATCTGTTACAGGCAATGAAGTCCACTTGAACATCCTCTTTATGTGCCAGTGTAAAGTTGATCACCTGTGACCCCTCCATCTGTTACAGCTAATCTGAAAGTCATTTTAGCCTGGTTCCTCATTCATCCTAATCCAAATGCACTCTCCATTAACACAGTCTGGCAACGATTTAAACATCGCTGACGGAAACTGAAAAGCTGTTGAAGCCAACAACAGCAGTAGCCTCCCCCCACCCAAACCTTTTGATAACAGTTTTGAACAATTTTTGATTAAAGTCACCAACATTATTTTAAAATTAATTTTATACAATGAAAGACAAAATCTAAGTCTGATGGGATGTAAAACAGATGTCACAGTTCAAACAACAGATTTTGGTTCTTAATGTGTTGGAACAAAAATCTTTTTACAGTTTGGAATG
The DNA here is from genome assembly GCF_020745735.1 of Hemiscyllium ocellatum. NCBI lineage: Eukaryota > Metazoa > Chordata > Chondrichthyes > Orectolobiformes > Hemiscylliidae > Hemiscyllium > Hemiscyllium ocellatum. Next base: position 77,095,250 of record NC_083418.1, read on the forward strand.
TGACATGTTAAACTATTTTAGTTGGATCATTAAAATGGTAACAAATCTTTCTATGTAACAGCATCCTCAATCACAACAATTAAACTTGTTTAGTTCTTTAACAGTTTAAGAAAAAAAAAGTTGTGTTCACTTTTCATCCAATGTAAGTCTAAACCCAAGTGTCCAATGGTATGAACAGTGGTCATTTCTATCAGATGGTCTTGTTTTCTTTGTTAACATCAAGTGACAAAATTTCCTGAGATCCTTGGGTAAAAAGACTATTCCTCTTCAGTGATTTGTAGGGACTTTCTAATTCACTCAGTAGAAATCACCAATTCTTCTTTCATTTATGCAATGATTTTAAATAAGACAGGTCATTCTGTTATAGCGTGTGTTTTGTTAATGTGAATTTGTTATAGCGTGATTGACAAATTTGGGACACGTTTCTAAAGCACAAACTTCTGACGTGTATTGATTATAACTTGATTCCAGCCCCAATCATTTAAATGGTTCTGCTCTTATGAGATTTTCTTTATAACATAGGATTGCATGAGAACGGAACCACTGCGTTATAGCACAATCAACTGTATTACATTTGACCATATTCACAAGATAAATAAGCCTGCTGTTCTTTTCTTTATATTCATTAATACATGAGAAAGAAATATAATCATAAATAAAATGTCTGCAACAATCTCAAGGCAAGAAATCAGATTGGAAGTCCCTTTATTATATAGCAGAACAGCAATGTCTGGAAAATTATATGGTGTTGCAGTTACTGAGAAAGGAATTAAAGTGTGCAAAATTAAAATTGACCTTCACTATGTTAATTCCATATGCATCAAGTTCCTTCAAGGATAGTGGGCTCTATTTACAAACAAATGTCATTTAAATCTCTTTATCTATACAGAGACCTAGGTTGTTCAAACTTCATTCTTGTTTCAATAGTGCACACTGGAACTGAATATTATCACACATTTGATAATCTGTCTCCATTCATGGTACAGAGGCTAGAAGGGTGTGCTCTGAAATTTAAGGCACATCCTAATTGGTACACAGTCCAGAATAAAGTTGCAATAGCTCATCCTTGGTGAAATAAATCTAACATGTTCAGTTCACATTAAGCACTGTAGTGGACCTCATAGAATATGAGTTCCCTGATGGGGGCTGTTAACCCAGTCCAAACAGGGTGCCTTGGCTGACAGATATAAACAGGAGTGTCAGAGGTTCTGCTCATTCTAGGAGCCAACTCTGTTTTGGCTAGGTCGATGTCATCGGCTGGTATCCTGTCACCAACTTACCCTTTATTTACGCATGCATAGTACATGACACTGACCCAGCTAGTTATTTCAAGTACCCTGCACATAAACAAACTTTGTGTCTTGATAGTTTGCAAATGAAACTTACTCCTTTATCAACACTCCGCACTTCCCCCCCTCTCTTCCACACCATAATTGAAATCAATTGTTTTAGGGGTTGATTGTTCCTTAAAACTCGGAGATAATCACACACATTTCACTTGGGGCAGTCCATGCTCATGTGTGAATTTGATGCAATCCATTCTAACATGGACCTAAACCACAAAACCAATTTTGCTGTCACAACGCTGAGATATTTGTGAAAATGCAGTCAGTTTTACATTTTGTTAAAAGCAGAAAATTCTGGAAAACTGCACAGGCCAGCGGGAACTCTAGGTTAGAATTTCTAGTTAATGAGCTTTCAATAGAACTATTTCACATACTTCCCAACATTCACCATTCCTGACTGTTACCAAAAGAAAATAGTAATTTGAAAGGCATTAATAATTAAACTGATTGAAAAAAACAGTGTATAATAAAGCTATTGACAGCTGAACAAAAAGAAACATAAATCATCTAGCATAGATTATTTTGGAACTGAAGATATCAGGAACATTTCATTAAAATATAGGAACAAGGAAGCTAGGAACAAGAACAGGCCATTTGGCACTTTAACCCTGCTCCCCCATTCAATATGGTCATGGCTGATCCTTTATTGTAATGCCATCTTCCCACTTCCTCCTATACCCTTTGATGCTTTTAATATCTAAATAATTATATATCACTTGCTTGAATATACTCAGTGAATCGGTCCCCACAGCCTTTTGTGTTAAAGAATTCCACAGGTTCACCACTCACTGATTTAAGGAATGTTCCTTTAGCTGAGTCCTAAATGGCTTCCGCTGTATCCTAAGACTGTTAGTAAAGAGAAAAAGGGGATTTTAAAAGATTTAGAGATTCAGACATTTTCATACACATGTTTTATACAAGTTAACTCTATAGTGATGTAGTTGGGAGTTTGTTAAGCCAATGATTTCTATGTGGTTGCCTTTAAGTTCGTACATTACATACATATTCTATACTATATATAAGCTAAAAGTTATTGGTAAGTTTCTTTTTCATTCAGGAGATGTAGGCATCATTGGTTGGCCCAGTATTTATTGTCCATCCTTCGTTACCCCTCAAAAAGTGATGGTGAGCTACCTTCTTGAACCATTATGTGCTGTAGGTAAAGCCACAGGTTATTAAGGAGCGAGTTCCAGGATTTTGTCCCAGAGACACTGCAGGAATGGCACAACATTTCTAATTCAAGATGCAGAGTAGCTTGGAGGGGAATTTGAGGTAATGGTGTTCCCAGACATCTGCTACTTTTTCCTTCGAGATAGTTGTGGTCACACCAAATGAAATATGAAAGACCAACAAAAACATTGTGAATGGATCCAAATGCTGGCAAATGGGACTGGATTAATTTAGGATACCTGGTCGGCATGGACAAGTTGGACTGAAGGGTCTTTTTCCATGCTGTACAACTCCACGACTTAATCTAGCAGATGTACAGAACAACCTCAATGGAAATTCATACACTCTGCATGTTTCATTGCAGCAGTGAAATATGAAAGTAGATGCTTGATTTTGTTACAAAAACAGAAGTTGCTGGAAAAGCTCAGAAGGTCTGGCAGCATCTGTGAGAGAGAAATCAGAGTTAATGTTTTGGGTCTGGTGACCTCTCCTCTGAACCCAAAATGTCAACTCTGATTTCTCTCCACAGATGCTGCCAGACCTACTGAGCTTTTCCATAAACTTCTGTTTTTGTTTTTAAGTTATAGCATTTGTAGATCTTTTGGGTTTTGGTAGATTTTGTTGCCTATTTTTAACTTCCTAAGGTGTGATAGGGAGTATTTGTTCAAGCAGCAATGCACTGATTCAACCATAATTTTGTGATGCAGCTACTTGAAGAAAAACTTGTATTTGTAAATCATTTAGCAAAAATAAATTGAAGTAATGAAGCATATTGATTGTTATGTTAGCAAATGTCAGTTATCTGCTTGCAGCAACATCCAACGTGTATTAGCAAAAAGAGAAACATCCACAGTTTATCACACAGGTTTATTCAAATACTACACTTGATCTTTTACATCTACTTGAGCTAATAGTTAGGACCTTCCTACCAGCAGTGCAGGATAATGTCTTGACACATGCAATATCTTTCAACATGAACCAATATGTCAAACTGTGTTACCTTCTCCAGCCTTGCAATGGAATTTCAGCCTGCGATTTTCTAACTAGAATGCCAACAACTGAACCATGTTAACATTCAATATAAGTCTTACCGTAGTAATGTACAACTGGGAGGGACAATAGGATTTTCTAGTGATCTGCTTATTTTGTGGGTTTTATTGGATTATGATCAGGACATAACCAACCTGAAAACTGCTCCTGTGTGTGGTTCAGTAGCATAATAAATTCTAACCTTGCAACTTGTCATCTCCAACATGAAAGCAATGATCCATAACAATGTTACAATTAATAGTGTCACAGGCTTCTCTTCATTAAGGTTAGTCTCCCCAATTCCATGTGGCGCAGGTTCATGATCAAGCCAACAGATAACAAAGCTGAAAATGTGTTGCTGGTTAAAGCGCAGCAGGTCAGGCAGCATCCAAGGAACAGGAAATACAACGTTTCGGGCAAAAGCCCTTCATCAGGAATGAATAAACAGATAACAAACCTGTTTAGTTGCTTCTGTTAAACCTGAACTGCCTTCCTAGACCTGAATGAGAATGGCTAACACTTTTTTTTTGGCAAGTACTTCACATAGAATCCCTACAGAGCAGATAGAGACCATTCCACCCGTCAAATTTACACCAACTCTCCAAAGAAGACCACACCCTATCCCTGTAACCCCACATTTGCCACAGTTAACCCACCTACCCTACACATCTTTGGACTGTGGGAAGAAACCAGAGCACCCGGAGGAAGCCCAAATAGATGTAGGGGAATATGCAAACTCCACACAAACAATCACCCATGGCTGGAATCAAACCTGGATCCCTGTCACTGTGAGGCAGCAATGCTAACCATGTGCCAGCCCCAATATGATTAGAAATGCCACTTGGAAAACCATATCCTTCGTGCTATTTGAATGTCCTTGTCCACCATCTGCCTCAGGAACAAGCTCAAATAGGGCACCTACTTTTTACCAAATCTAAAACCAATTTGTGCATTAACCTTGCATGTGGTGCACATTATGTCATTAAGTGGATAACTATGGGGACACCAAGTTAAAATTATTCTACTCACGTTGAATAATTTATAACTCATCAGCTTATTCATTATGAGGTCCTCCTCCCTTGTGGTCAAAGCTCAGTATTCTACTGTTCCCTATTGTACCTCCTGTACATACATTATGGAAATAAAGATTTCCTGTTCAAGCTGTTAACAAAGCTCACATCTATTTGAATTACGAGCTGTATAAACAGCTTTGTCAGAAAAGCATTTATTAGCATAAATATAAGCTTTCTTTTACATGCTACAAATCAGGCTTTCCACAACATTACAGAAGGCCATGTTACAGTAACCCCTCATTGTAACATTCTTTTCTTACAAGGACTTCTGGGCAATACTACTCTTATGACTGTTTTAAACATACGTGTGAAGCTTGCAAAATGCTGGGCGGGATATCGCTTGTGGCAGGTTAATTTTGGGTACTTCCAAAAAGAGCACTCTATCCTACTGGGTACTTGCTTTTAAAAAAAAACACAAAAAGGACACACTTGCTTTGCATTATTTCTCAGCACATCTTCAATGTGTCTTCAGTAAAATGAAGGAAATTTCCTTCAAGCTGGGATGTTCTGTATTGCATAGATAAAATTAAAATTATCCATTAACAGATTGAGCTTAGAACAGGAAAAGAAAATAAGATAACCAGAGATTGGTAGCAAGACATCGGTGATGAAAACCCTTTGAGAAGATGGATATTTGACATTTTACATACTCACAGACTTCCTGCACTTGTTCTTTATTCTTCACGCAAATGCACAATCCAATGGCAACCTACTTACAAATCTGGTCGCTAATTAGATCTTCATTAAACCTAAAGCTGGAAAGTTCAAATGTATATAGTTTGCTGCTTTTTATCCCACAATTTAATTCTTTTTGGATTAATGAATAACAAAATTCCTCTTTCATTCAAGCAAGAAAACCTTATAATTTGTCTCCCTCAATAATTTGATCTGGTTAATTACATTTTGGCTGATGTGTGATAGCTACGTGGTGAAAATATTTGGGAAGACGATAGCCCAGTGCTATTACCACTGGACTATTAATCCAGACTCCTAGGAAATGTACTGGGGACCTGGGTATAATTCCACCACGGCAGCAGGCGGTGTTTGAATTCAATAAAAATCTGGAATTTAGAGTCTAATGAAGCCCCACGTTATAAATGGTGCCATGAACTGAAGAAATCAGAGGTTCAACATGGATCGTATTTAATCCAAACCAATGTCAGAGCATGTCATCAGAACTGAACAATTCAACATTATTTCTAAAATTTTATGGAATTATACTTTCTGTGTTGCAAACATGAAGCATCTTGGCTTGCTAAAGAAGGATCCCCTGTCAGAACATAATCATTGGCCATAAGTGGCACTGTGGCACGGTGGCACAGTGGTTAGCACTGCTGCCTCACAGCGCCTGAGACCCGGGTTCAATTCCCGACTCAGGCGACTGACTGTGTGGAGTTTGCACATTCTCCCCGTGTCTGCGTGGGTTTCCTCCGAGTGCTCCGGTTTCCTCCCACAGTCCAAAGATGTGCGGGTCAGGTGAATTGGCCAGGCTAAATTGCCCATAGTGTTAGGTAAGGGGTGTATGTAGGGGTATGGGTGGGTTGCGCTTTGGCGTGTCAGTGTGGACTTGTTGGGCCGAAGGGCCTGTTTCCACACTGTAAGTAATCTAAATCTAATCTAAAAAAGAAGTCTTTGGACTTTGGATTCATTTCTATACCTTGTGTTCATTGTCAATAGTAATGCTTAATGTTTCATGCTGAATGGACATCAAAATACTGCTCATGACCTCATTTGTCAGGATTGTCCATATCGCTCACATAAAATTATTTTGTATTAAAATTCATTTACAGCCTTTCACAGTTAAATTCAGGATGTGAGTAATTGTATCTATCCAGGCATTCTAACGGTGTTTATTTCAAGACGTTATTTTCACTTTTCATAGATTTAGAAAAATTATCAGTGGAAATTTATCCAGTTATTAATTATTATTAATCCAGTTGCTTCAAAGTAGGAAATACACACTTTTTTTTGTCTTATCTCACAAATGAATACTGTTACAGCCAGGTGAAGAGAGGACATTGGCTTACATCGTGTTATTCTTTCAGGTGATCGCATCAATGTCATTTTATCCATTCACGAGATGAAGACATCACTGACCAGGCTAGTATTTATTATCCATCCCTAATTGCCCAGAAGGTAAAGAGTTAACCACGGTACTGTGGGTCTGGAGTCACATGTAGACCAGACCAGATAAGGATAGCAGTTTGGTCCCCTAATGGACATTAGTAAACCAGATGGGTGTTCTTCCAACAATCGACAATGGATTCATAGTCGTCATTAGACTCTAAATTCCAGATTTTGAATTCAAATTCCACTTTCTGCAATTATACCCAGGTCCCCAGCACATTACCTGGGTCTCCAGATTAACAGTCCAGTGATAATAGCACTGGGCTATCATCTTCCCAAATATTTTCACCACGTAGCTATCACACATCAACCAAAATGTAATTAACCAGATCAAAATAAGGGGGACATTTGAATGCTTGAATAAAAGAGGAATTTTATTATTCACTAATCCAAAAAAACATTAAAATGTGACACCAAACACTTGCAGAAACACAAGTAATAAGCTTAGAATGGATCAATGAGTGGTCATACAGGTAGTTCTTCTACAACGTAATAGTTGTGCTTTTGTGCAACCCAGCATTATGAAAAAATTGCACTTTAGAAACAACACTTAAAATATTGCCAATGTTACAGCTAACAAATGTTTTAAAAGCTTGCACTTTCAAAACAATGTCCCTAATTCAGTATCACGTTACAGTGAATTCACATTAATGAAACGTGCATTTTAACAGAAAGGTCTGTATAGGAAGGAAGGTAAAGCTGTTGCAGTTTAAAGTTTGTAGAGTCCTTGAGATATTATACTTTAATTCAGAGGCCAGTTCTTCAAAGGTTTGTCCATCTTGAGTTGTCAGTGAATGGTAGTTGTCCCAAAGTGCTTTCACACGAAGCACTGACTCCTGAGGCTGATGAAAGAGACAGGAAGAGAGGAGAAAGTGTAACTTCTAGTTCCTCCCACAAATGGGATTCCAGATACAAGCACATTTGAGCATGAATGTTGGCAAGTCATGTTGCAGCTGTATAAGACATTAGTTTAGTCACATTTGGAGTATTGTGTGTAGTTCTGGTTACCACACTATCAGAAAGATGTAGAGGCTTTGGAGAAGGTGCAGAGAGGTTTACTAGGATGCTGCCTGGATTGGAGTATATCAGCTATCAGGACAGTTTGGACAAATTTGGATTCTTTTTGTTGCAGTGTTGCAGAATGAGGAGCAACCTCATAGAATCATATACAATTATGAAAGGCATGTATAGGGTTGAAGTCAGTCTTTTCCCTTGGGTGGAAATGTTAAAAAAAACAAGGGCATGAGAGGGGAAATGTTTAAAGGAGATGTGTGAGGCAAGATTTTTATACAGAGGTGCCTGGAATGCATTGGCAGGGGAGGTGGTCAAAAGGGATAGGATAGTTGCATTTAAAAGGCATTTAGACAGACACATGAAGAGGGAGGGAATAGAGTGATACAGACTATAGTGACTGTAGCGAGGTCAGCTAGATGGACCTCATAGAATATGAGTTCCCTGATTGGGCTGATAATTTGGTCCAATCAGGGAGCCTTGGCTGTCAGTATTTCTGCTCATTCTAAAAACTGTCTCTAAGGAAGTTGAGCTAGGGTCAAATACTATGCACGTGTTAATATACATGATTTGGAGGTGTCGGTGTTGGACTGGGGTGTACAAAGTTAAAAATCGCACAACACCAGGTTATAGTCCAACAGGTTTAATTGGAAGCACTAGCTTTCGGAGCACTGCTCCTTCACCTGATGAAGGAGCGATGCTCTGAAAGCTAGTGTGCTTCCAATTAAACCTGTTGGACTATAATCTGGTGTTGTGTGATTTTTAACTGTGTTAATAAAGGGTGACTTGGTGAAGGGTACTGGCCTATGCGGAGTTATTCCACATACCATGTGCCAGCAAATGGGATTAGCTTAGAATGGTTGGCACAGACATAGGTGGGCCAAAGGACCTGTTTCTGTGCTCTACTGCTCTATGCTTTATACTCTGTGCGGTCATGAGGTTGTTCTCCATTGACACCTTTGCACATTCAAATAACTAGAAGAGAGAGAGAGCACTGTATGAAATGTCTAATTTCATGTCTGAAACATAGGTGAATTTTAACAGACTGCTTAACACTATTAAATGATCAGCAGTTATGGTTACGTCACAATTTAAACTAAAACATTACAAAGAAAATAAAAGACTGCAATTGTGGGAGATCCGAAATATAAAACAGCTTTAATGTTTTTATAGTTTGTTACATCAGTTTTCATAGATTAATCCAAATGTCAATGGACAATATGTTACTCTGAGTACTAAATTTTTGTGAAACTGCCATTGACAGCATAGATAAAGTTCGCATACAGTTCACTAAGTCTAGTTGCTGATAAATAAAGAGATTTGAACCAGAAATAATCTTCAGTGTTGATTCTGGTTTCTTCAGTTGACATCAAGAAATGGAACGATCAAACATTAATGAACAACTATTAAATGTAGGGTTCTTGTGGAGTAGTGTAGTGATAGTGGTAGGCACTTACCTCTGGGTAGAAGGTCTGGGTTCAAGTCCCATGTTCTCTAAACATGGATTAAAATACATACAAAAAAATGGGGGAGAAACTCAGCAGGTCTGGCAGCACCTGCAGAGAGAGAAACAGAATTAACATTTTGAGTCTAGGGTGTCTCTTCTTTGGAAACTGAAACCATTTCTGATTTGGACAACTTGATGGAGTTCCATGGCTCCTGACTGTATTACTCATCACTGGCTAGTTCACTGGCTCACCATGTTGCCAAAATCATTAAGTCAATCTTTACCAAAAGGAAGTCAGCAACCATTAGCCAATAGGGGTTGATATTATCTATAATGAACATGCTTTGTAATAAATACCTTGGAAGAGTTAATCTCCACAGTAATATGATGGGCAGAATTATTCTTTTTAATTCATTCATGGGATGAGGGTGTCACTGGCCAGGGCCACTCCTAATTGCCCAGAGGGTAATTAAGAATCAACAACCAGACCAGGTAAAGATGACAGCTTCCATCCTGAAAGGACATTAGTGAACCAAATGGGTATTTTTTTCTGACAATCAATTCCCGACTCGGGCGACAGACTGTGTGGAGTTTGCACGTTCTCCCCGTGTCTGTGTGGGTTTCCTCCGGGTGATCCGGTTTCCTCCCACAGTCTAAAGATGTGCGGGTCGGGTGAATTGGTCATGCTAAATTGCTCGTAGTGTTAGGTAAGGGGTAAATGTAGGGGTATGGGTGGGTTGCGCTTTGGTGGGTCGGTGTGGACTTGTTGGGCCGAAGGGCCTGTTTCCACACTGTAAGTAATCTAATCTAATCTAATCATGGTCATCATCGCACACATAATTCCAGATTTTTTATTAAATTTAGATTCTATTATGTGTGGCTAGATTCAAACCCACATCCCCAGAACATTACCTGGGTCTGTGGATTAATACTCTAGTGATAAATACCACTAGGCTATTGTCTCTTTCCTTTTGCTTAGTCATAGTGTGGAACTATCCATGATTCCAATAAAAGTTCAACATTTTTCTGACTGTAACTAGGACTGTTGATTATTGTCATCATGCAGTGTCATTGCAATGTCCATCATACAATGTTGAGGAACCTTATATATTTCAAACTATTTTAAATTTCAGGTCAGCAGATCTCCAACAATTAAAAGCACAGTTTTTAATAGCAGTAACTTTTATTCAATTCTCTGTTTATACTTCTGCCATTCTGAACTGTGACAGCTAAAGACTGATTGATATGTAGATGTTACCAAATTTCCACTGACATTGCTCATAGGAAATCCGATAATGAACTGTGATCCATGATTATAAGTGTTATATCTTGTAATGTTCAAGGTACGTTGTTTAATTCATTGATAGGATATGGGCATCACTAGCCAGACCAGCATTTATTATCCATCCCTAATTGCCCAGAGGGCAGTTAAGAGTCAACCACATTGCTGTGAGGCTGGAGTCACATGTAGGCCAGACCAGGTAAGGGAGGTAGATTTCCTTCCTCCATTGAAGGGCAATGGTGGACTAGATGGGTTTCTATAATAATTGGCCATTTTTTCATTGAATTCAAATTCTACCATCTGCCATGATGGGAGTTAAATCTTGTCCCCAGAACATTGATCTTTTCTTTCTGCGTATTATTTCTCTTCACTTGCATTCTCAGCAAGCATGCGCTTTGTGTTTAATAGGAGAGTGCCAGCCCCTATCTAGGTCATGTTGCTTTTTAATGCAGTGGGCCAGGCAGTTGTTTGTCAAACTGGGTACACTGAACAGTCAAGGGGATAGACACATTGCTCGGTATCACCAGGCTACATGCTGAAGGATGTGGCAGCACACTGCACATGATTCAAGCAAATAGAAATTCCAAGGGAACCATTCTCAGTGGCATCAAGGGGGACTACAGTCAGTCAGGGGTTGCTTACACAGTCAATCAATGGGGCTCATCTAATTAAGGTCCAGGGGATTGGTCACAGTCACTCAGACCTTGCTCCTACCAGAGACTGGGACAAGTCCTTGCAGTTTGGGCTTCAGTCAGTCCTGCGGGTCAAGTCTAGGGATTACTGGGGGATCGGTCAGGCTGCTGCACAGATGTGAGTCCAGGTTTGGGTCATGGTTAATCCTGGGAGTTCAGGAAACACTAGCCAGAGGGTTTATTAGGAGGCAGTCCATGAAGTCCTGAGGAAAGCAGACATGTCAAGTCTAGGGATGGTGTTCATTCCTCTGGGTTACTGAGTCATCAGTGAGAGTGATATGGGCTATAGTAAAAAAGAAGATGATTGGGGTTGGATGTCAGTCATCTCAGTTCCAGGACATTCCTGCAAGAGTTCCTCAGTGTAGTGTTCTAGTCCCAAGCATCTACAGCTGCTTCATCAATGACCTTCCCTCCATCATAAAATCAGAAATGGGAATGTTCGCAATGATTGCACAATGTTCAGCACCATTCACGATTCCTCATGGACTGAAGCAGTCCATGTTCAAATGCAGCAAGACCTGGACAATACCCAGGTTTAAACTAACAAATAGCAAGTAATAATGACAGCTCACAAATATCAGATAAAGACCGTCTCCAATAAAAGGGACTGTCACTATTACCCCTTGACATTCAATGGCCTTGCCATCACTGAGTCCTCCACTACCTTTCTCTGCACCTTCTCTGTGGCTGTAACATTATATTCTGCATTTTGTTCTATTATCCTGATGTACTTATGTAAGATATGATTTGTCTAGAGAGCACACAAAACAAGACTTACCATTGTATCTTATCACACGTGACAATAATAAATCAAATCAAATAAAACCAAATCAATGTCAGTCAAGGCACACACTTTAATTCTTAGATGGGAGTGGTTGTCATTAACAGCACCAGATTTATTACCCGTTTCCAATTCCCCAGAGGGCAATTAAGAATCAACCATCTTACTCCACCATTCAATGAGATCGTAACTGATCTGATAACCCTCAATTCCTTTCCTGCCTTTTTCCCAGAACCTTTGATTCTGCTACTGATTCAAAATCTGTCTATCTCTGCCTCAAACATAAATTCATGCAGCATAGAAACAGACCCTTCAGTCCATTTAGTCCACACCAATCATTTTCTTAAACTATACTATGCATTTAGCCCACATCCCTCCAAACCTTTCCTATTTATGTACTTATCCAAATGTCTCTTAAATGTTTTAACTGTACCTGCATCTGACCCTTCCTCTGGTAGTTCACTCCACATATGAACTATTCTCGGTGTAAAAACAGTTGCGCCTCACGTCCTTTTCAACATTTTCTCCTCTCACTTTAAAAATATGCCCCCTAATTTTGAACCCCTTCACCCTAGGGAAAATATCCATCTTATTCACCATCTATGCTTCTCATGATTTTATAAACATCTACAAGGTCACCCCTCAACCTCCTACACTCCAGTGAAAAAGGTCCCAGCCTATCTAAATCTATTTTTATAACTCAAACCCTCCAAACTCAGCAACATGCTGGTAAACCTTTTCTGAACCCTCTCCAATTTAATAATATCCTTCCTATAGCAAGGCAACCAGAATTGCACGTGGTACTCCACGTAAGGCCCCACCAGCGTCTGGTACAATGTCAACATGACGTCCCAACTCGTGCCTCACAGCCCTCTTTTGGTAAAGAATTAGACAGATTCAGTACTCTGAGAGAAGAAGTTCCTCCACATCGCTGTCTTAGAAGGGCAACATTTACCCTGGATTGGTGCCCTTTGGTCCTAAACTCTCCCACAAGAGGAGCAACCTTTCCATATCTACCGTCTCAAGTTGTCTAAGAATGCATTGCATGGAAATGCCAGTCAAGGTGATGATCTGACCTTCTGTATTCTTATGATAGACAACAATTCTCTAACTCAGAAGTCTGACTTCTTCCACTATCAAACAAAGCTGGCTCTGAGTTTAGCATTTACAGCTTTTGGGTGGTTGGTTATAATATTAAGTGACTGAATTTCTTTATTTTAGTGTTATTTAATTAAGGGTGACACAGTAATTAAGTTTAAATGTAAATACGTGGTCCAGACAAATGCAAATGGTTAGCATCAGCAGATTTATTATGAAATCTCTGACTCAATACAGTGTCAGTAGACATGTTGTAATATTCACAGGAATTGGTAGGAAAAGCTACATGAGAGGAGATGATGGGCTTGTAATGAAATTTGAATACTAGTAACCATTTACTCTTATAACAGCTTTATACCTGTAACATGAGAAAGAAGGTCATGAGTATAGGATTCAGTATGTTAAGGGTGTATTATAGAATCATATAATCCTTACAGTGTGGAAACAGGCCCTTTGGTCCAATAAGTCCCAGCTGATCATCCAAAGAGTAACCCACCCTTTCCCTATTAGTCCACATATACCCTGACGAATGCAACTATCGCACACATCCCTGAACACAATGGGCAATTTAGCATGGCCAACTCACCTAGCCTGCACATCTTTGGATAGTGGACTGAAACCAGAGCACCTGGAGGAAACCCATGCAGATACAGGGAGAATGTGCAAACTCCACACAGTCACCTGAGGCTGGAATCGAACCCAGGTCCCTGGTGCTGTGAGGCAACAGTGCTAACCACTGAGTCACTGTGCCATCCCAACGTCCTTGGATTAGCAACCAGCATTCCCTTTAATTTTCTTTCTGATAGCACAGGCCTCCGAGATCCATGTATAGAAACTATCTTTCGGAACCGGAGGTCAATGCCGTGATCAGCTGCTAATCACTGTGTGGGAGTGGGAGTAACCACAGGCAGCAATGCAGCTGAGAAGGAGTGTTTTTGATAACCCAGAATTCCAGGCATATTCCTTTCAAATCTCAGTGAGAGGGAATTTTTAGAAATTGACAGCTATTAGTATTCATAAAACCAAAATTGATTGCTATTACAACCCATCTCAGAAATCTCAGGAATTGCTGGAGAAACTCAGCTGGCCTGGCAGTATCTGTGGAAAGAAATCAGAGTTAACATTTCGAGTCTGGTCACCCTGATGCAGGATCACTGGACCCAAAACATTAATTCTCTTTTCTCTCCACAGATGTTGTTGGGCCTGCTGAGTTGGTCAAGCAATTTCCGTTTTTGGTTCAGATCTCCAGCATCCACAGTGTTTTTGTTTTGTAAACAGCAAATGTGGCTCTAGTCACAAAATAAAATAATGGGGCTCATTAAATGGGAAGAGGGTGTGAGAGGTTTTAGGGTTGGAGGGGGGTAAGCAGGAGTTGAAGGACCAAAGAAAGCAGGGACATGGTAATAAAATGTTGTTTGAGAAAGATGATGTCTAAAATGCTTTGAAGTTGGCTGTTGGTTTTGATGACTTCTTCTTGACATAGACATCCTTCACAGAGATCTCAGCATATGATCCTGTCTGGTACTTCAATACTGAGGAAGTGTTGCACTGTTAGAGGAATCTTATTTCCATTGAGACATCAATAAAGTCTCATCTGTTCTCTGAGATGTGTGAAGGATGACAAGACTCCATTTCTAAGAAAGAAGCACTTCCAAGGATCTTTTCTGATGAGTTTGGCTGCAATTCCTTTGGGACATCTTGGGGTTGTTAAAGGTACAAGAGAAGTCCAAGTTATTTAAGAACAATGCTGGTGCCTTACTACTTTAACAGCTGAACACAATAATGAGCAATCACTGGGAGCAGTCCAGGCAGCAGAGTGTTGGACTGAGGATGTGTACACAAGTTGTTTATCTGTTAACCAAATCTGTGTTGAATTTTGAAGCAAACTGAAACTCTGTTACTTACCAATTCAGTATAAGTATAATTCTAATCGTGTTAAGGAACACAACACAAGAATACAACATTCACCATTACCTTTTAAGTTTTTTTTTCCTTCAAGTTTTAATCCATTTCTCTTTTGAAATGTGAAACTTTCACTCTGTCTCAGGCAGCGCGCTCCAGATCATCATAACTAACGGAGTAAAACAAAATTCTCCTCATCTCATCACTGGCAGAAACCTCAACAATTCTGTTCAATTTGAAAAAATGTTTTCTAATGTAGGTGTGTATCTGTTAAGATTATATCACATTTGAATACAGGTAAGATTCAATAAGATTAAGACTTTTTAGATTTTGGCAGAGTTACGGTTGGCATGGTAGTACACAGTGTCCCATCACATCAGTGGTACTGTACAAAAAATCTTAACTCACAGCAATATATTACATACATGTTGGTCAAAGATATGCTTACCAAACTGAATGCACAGATTTACTCAGTTGCAACATATTATTTCACTTCATCTCAATAACTTTACATAGCATGCAATACAGATGCAGTCAAGTTTTGATAAATTGATTCAAAAATGACAGCAATTGTGTGTATATGAACTTCAACAAAACTCATGTGTAGAACTTGTTTGCAAAACTGATGGGTTCGCAGAACCACGATCATAAATCAAAGGGCTCAACCTCCCGTTAACCCCCTCAGGGTTAGGATTTGTCATTCTGTTTAACACATTTTGGTTAACCAATTCCCATTCCAATTTGTTCTTTAAGGCTTGCAAAAGATTTGGTCTAAAAGATTTGAAAGTGTTTAAGCTGCACATCCATAAATCAAGATCGGCAGCCTCCTTGCAACAAAATATTTGTTCAGAGCCCCACAAGTCTGTTGACAAGTGTAAAGTATATTCCAACATCACCAGTCCTGAAGGAGTTAAGAAGGTTCCAACCTGGCAACAGCTTGTTCAGAGTAAATCCTCTCATGGAAGGTTTTGTTGAACCGAATAAATTCAATTTTAAAATCCTTCCTTGATCTAAGCTTGCTTAAGTTCTCACTGTGGCCTGAGGACTCCTAGGTCAAGGTCAACAACAAAAGAAAGGATAACCTGTCTCATTCTCATATTTCTTTACTGTGCCATATAAATCTTTCCATCGTACTTTATTATGTCTTGGTGTCATAAAAATCCATGTGTTTTGCAAAACAGGCAATTACTTTCTCGGTCAATTCCCTCATCAGTCAGTACTTTAGAATCACACATATTGATGGGATCAGATTTAACAAAGGCAATGAAATAATTTTGTCTATAAAACTACAGGGATAATAATAACTTAATGCCAGTGCCATGTCAACTCACCACTGGGATTGGAGCTACTTCTGTTTGACCACACTGAGTTCTTTGTAGCAACCAGTTCTATACACCCATGCCAATAACAGGCCTCACAACAACTGCAGATTCTAATTACTTATACATGACTTGCTAGAAGTCTATTATACGTGACATTAGGTCCATTCTGTGAAAGTTGCTGTTCAATGCAACCTATCTTAAGTTGTCTTTCATGACCGTGCTGTGCCCCCTCAAACAAATCAAGCATTTTCCGGAGAAGGGTGGGGAGGTGGTGGGGGAAGTGGCGCTGGTAAAAATTGTCAATATGTAAATTGTCAATATGTACTTGGGGGGGGGACACAGTGTCGATTGTTACCTCTTAAAAAAAACTGTCACAAAGAAACAATCATCCGTGTTACAAAGACGGAAATCCATTGGCAAACCCAAGAAATCACATTTTGGGGCGAATTACAGAATAATTACACATATACTTAGATCACAAGCATTCAATGAAGCTGACAATATTTTGAGGATTTAAGATGTTGGTGTTGTGCCTGTCTCCAAGAAACCAGGATAATTCGGACATTCAAATGCAAAACTGCACCATTTGGAGAGTGTAATGCAGTCTGTTCTGGTCAGTATTACTAATTCTGAAAAGGATTCCCTGGCCCAGACATTAGACACTTAATACCTAAATCTGTTTCCAAATGTAAAGCACCAAACAAAAGCTTGCTGTATAGATGAAATGTGTCTCTACTGGTGTAAAAATAATTACAACAGATATGCCTGCCTCATAGAATTGATAAGCCTCTCTACTGACTGCCACACTCAACGCAAGTCATTAAAAACACATATCAATCCCTTCCATGCTCTCCACATACAATATAGTGAGCATACTATAGAACCACAATTATGGGACACCTTTGAAGTAGATGCATCTTGACCAATTTACTACACATCAGAAGAACATTAAAGAAGCAGTTCCCATTTGTTGGTGAGCGTTGGGTGTATTAATTATCTGAAACCATTCAACAACAAAATCGACACAACAGTCCCTTTGTTCATCTTGGTCTTCATAATTCATGTCTTTACTGAAGTTCCTCAAGCAGCTCATATTGTATTTTGTTTGCCAGTCCAGTTACAGCAAACCCATTACACCGTTTTTTTTAAAAAATAAACTAAAATTTAAAACAGTCAATTACCTAGTCAAAAAGTAAGAGTACAGAAAACACAAAGCATGAACAGGCAGTGCAACTATCATGTTGTTTAAAGGAAACCAAAACCAAAAATGATATGGTAGGATTTCTGTTCCTTATGGCTCCCTTTCCTATTTTCTGTTGTCTAGTTTATCTTTGGCTTGATGTGATTTATAAACTCACCAGCTCACTGGAATAATTAGCCCACTGTCATTTTGGTGAGGTGCCTCTTGAGATTCATGACATCGGTCTGAATACAACATTCTTTTTTATCTGACTGAGAACCTTCTAGAGTTGGGAGGCTGAGAAAGAGAGATGAAAGGCAACATGACTTCTCCAGTGTTTTTCAGGGAAGGGAACACGCTAAATTTAAAAGTTTCCAACAAGTAATACATCGTACTTGAACCTAGCTTGGTTTCCTTACACTGAGGACAGACTGGACAAATTGAAGATAAGGTTAAGAATTCAATCTAGTTTTTTTTAAGTTTGTAAGTTTACACATAAGCCTGGGAATTTGTGTTAACATTATACAAAGACTTAATGCATTCAAACTAAATTCCTCTCTCCACTATTTTAACAAAGGCTAGCCCATTTGAAATAAGCAGACTAATGCCCCATTGAAACAGTGGAGAGAGGAATTAAATATGAGCACTTGTGCAATCTAATTAGCCCCACTAAAGCTCAAGCTGCAATCACATTTCAAACAGGATTATATTTAAATCCCACACTTTGTGAATTTTGTTGAAATTCCCTTTTAACGGCACAATTCTTCCAACAACCACTTGTGTTTATATAGCACCCATAATATCACAAAATGGCCCCCTAATATGCTTCACAGAAACGTTGCCAAGCAAAATTTGACAGTGAGCCATCCAAGGAGATATCAGGACAAGTGATCAAAAGCTTGGAGGAAGAAGTAGGTTTTGAGCAGTATCTTTAAGGAAGAAAATGAAGTGGAAAGACAGGGAGGTTAAGCCAGGGAATTCTAGAGCTTGAGGCCAAGGCACCTGACGGCACAGCCCCCAAAGTTGGGGTGAATATAACCGGGAATGTGAAAGGTGCCAACATTGGAGGAGCACCGAGTTCTCCTGGGATTGTAGGACTGAAAGAAACCTTTCGGGAAAATGACAGGTAACAACATGGAGGGATTTGAAAACAAGGACGAGAATTTTCAAACTAAAGCAAAATATATTCTACACAATCATCCGACCAATCACATCATCAGAATGCTGATTTCTAGCAAAGTGTGATTAAATTTAAATTTTTTAAAAAATCATTTGCGGGATATTTTAGATAAATGCAAAGTGCTGCATTTTAGGAAAGCAAATCTTAGCAGGACTTATACACTTAATGGTGGGGAGTGTTGTGGATCAAAGAGACCTTGGAGTGCAGGTTCATAGCTCCTTGAAAGTAGAGTCGCACATAGATTGAATAGTGAAGAAGGCATTTGGTATGCTTTCTTTTGTTGGTCAGAGTACTGTGTACAGGAGTTGGGAGGTCATGTTCTGGCTGTACAGGACATAGGTTAGGCCATTTTTGGAATATTACATGCAATTCTGTTTTCCTTCCTATCAGAAGGATGTTCTGAAACTTGAAAGGGTTCAGAAAAGATTTACAAGGATGTAGCCAGGGCTGGAGAAGTTGAGCTATAGGAAGATGTTGAATAGGCTGGGGCTGTTTTCCCTGGAGCATCGGAGGCTGAGGGGTGATCTTATAGAGGTTTACACAATCATGAGGGGCATGGATAGGGTAACGAGACAAAGTCTTTTCTCTGGGGTGGGGGAGTCCAGTACTCGAGGGCATAGGTTTAGGGTTAGCAGGTAAAGATATAAAAGAGACCTAAGGGGCAACTTTTTCACACAGAGAGTGGTACATGTATGGAATAAGCTGCCAGAGGAAGTGGTGGAGGCGAGTACAATTGCAACATTTAAAAGGCATCTGGATGGGTATATGAATAGGAAAGGTTTGGAGGGATATGGGCTGGGTGCTGGCAGGTGGAACTAGATTAACTTAGGATATCTGGTTGGCATGGATGAGTTGGACCAAAGATGTTCCTTCCAAACATCTCTATGTCTCTATGTGGGCTTCACTGGCTAGACCTAGCATTTATTGCCCATCCATGGTTGCCCCTTGAGAAGGTGGGGTTGATCTGCCATCTTGAACTGCTGCAGTCCATCTGCTGTGGGTTGACCCACATTGCCATGAGGGAGGGAATTCCAGGATTTTGGCCCTGCAACAGTGAAGGAACGCTGATGTATTTCCAAGTCAGGGTGAGTGGCTCTGAGGGGAACTTGAAAGTAATTATGTTCTCATATATCTACAGTCTTTGTCCTTCTAGGTGAAAATGGTTATGGATTTGGAAGGTGCTGTCTGAGGATCTTTGCTGAATTTCTGAAGTGCATCTTGTAGATGGTACGCACGGCTGCTACTGAGGGTCCATGGTTGAGGGAACAGATGCTTATGGATGTTTTGTCCTGGATGGTGTCAAGCTTCTTGAGTGTTGTTGGGACTGCATTCATCCAGTCAGGTGGAGAGTATTTCATCACACTCCTGACTTGTGCCTTGTCGATAGTAGACAGGCTTTGGGGAGTCAGGTGTATTTCCCATCGCAGTATTTCTAGCTTCTGACCTGGTCTTATAGCAATTGCGTTTATGTGGTGAGTCCAGTTGAGTTTCTGGTCAATGATAACCCCCAGGAAGTTGATAATGGGAGATTCAATGATTGTCACGCCATTGACTGCCAAGGAGCATGGTTAGATTGTCTTTTATTCGTGATTACATTAGATTGCAGTATAGAATACAGCCTTTAGTTATCATGTGTTGAACAGTAACTAGATGAATCTGTGAAGAATTGTTACTTGGGCTAGGTACTGGAGGTCTGAACCTGCTCTGAGACAAACCCAAAAAAAACAATACATTCAGATACAATACAATGCAATTCAATACAGCATAGGAACAGGCCCTTTGGCCCATCGAACCTGAGCCAATTCTTAAACTTTATTTAAACCCGATAGTTATTTCCCATACATGGTTTTGATCCCTCTGTTCGCCTCCGTACCCGTGTCTATCAACATAGGCTTCCATTGTTGCTAGCATGCCTGTTTCCACCACCTCCACTGGCAGTGTGTTCCAGGTACCCACCACCCGCTGGGTGGAAAACTTTCCCGGCACATCTCCCCTTACTTTTCCCCCTCTCACCGTGAACCTGTGCCCTCTTGTAGTTGATCTTCCCACTCTGGGAAAAAGCTTCTAACTATCCTCCATATCTTTGCCCCATAATTTTGTTCACCTCTATCAGGTCACTCCCTCAGCCTCCATCTTTCCAATGAAAACAATCCAGGTTCATCCAACCTTTCCTCATAACTAAAACACTCCACACCAGGCAGCATCCTGGTAAACCTTCCCTGCACACACTCCAAAGCATCCACATCCTTCTGGTAGAACTGTAAGCAATATTCCAAACATGGCAGAAGTGGGTACTGCAGATGCTGGAGATTTGAGCCAAGATTAGAGTGGTGCTGGAAAAGCACAGCAGGTCAGGCAACATCCGAGGAGCAGGAAAATCGATGTTTCGGACAAAAGCCCTTCATCATTCATTCCTGATAAAGGGCCTTTGCTTTAAACATCGATTTTCCGCTCCTTGGAAGATGCCTGACCTGCTGTGCTGTGCTTTTCCAGCACCACTCTAATCTTAACTCATATTCCCGATGTGACCTCACCTAAGTTTTGTACAGATGTAGCATAACTTGCCAACTTTTATATTCAATGCACCAGCTGATGAAGGCAAGCATTCTGTATGCCTGAAGATACACACAAGAATCATTAAGGAAACAATTAAAGATACATTGCCTTTTACTTATTATGCCCTCTCATCTGGACAAAGTTAGATAAAACTGGCCTGAAGACAACATCCTACACAACACAGACAATAAAGAGCTTTGTTTGCAAAAAAACTGTGCAATGTACTGTCTTTTACAAAAGTTAGTGTTCAGATTAGAGTTAGCTAACATTACTTAAAGCTCCTACAGTCAGTTTAATTAACACGAAAAGTTAAGCTTTATTCACTGTCCATTAAAGACAATACACTGGGTTTTCTAACTGAGATGTCCCAATGTAAACAGAGCCAATTCAATTTATGAATTATAGTGTTAAACAGATGCTTCTTATTAGACGCTTAGTAGTGAAGAAAACATGACACTGGTGCTGAGGAAATCAGTTATTCATATCATACCAACACAAATTGCAATTTTATGTATTTCTAAGTGGTGTCATATGTTAAAGGTTTTTTTTATAGTGTGTTGCATCAGTTTTCATAGATTAATCCAAATGTCAATGGACAATATGTTGCTCAGAGCACTAAGCCTTTATGAAACTGCTATTAACAGAAAGATAAACTTCATATATAGTTCCCTAAGTCTAGTTGCTGATAAATGGAACCAGAAATAGCCCGAAGTGTTAATGTCAGTTTCTTCAGTTGTCGATCAATACTTAGAACTATTAAACATTAATAACCATCTATTAAATGTAGAGCTAGAACTGTTTTGTGGTAATGTCCCTGCCTCTGTGATAGAAGATCTGTGCCGATGCCCCATGTCCCATCAGACATGGATTGTAGCAAACAATTGCTGGAGAAATTCAGCAGCTCTGGCAGCATCTGTGGAGAGATAAACAGAGTTAATGTTTTGAGTCTAATATGACTCTTCAGTGAGTGAGCTCACAGACTGGGTGAGCTCTATAACATTTTCTGCATTTACTTCAATTTTCCAACATTGCAAATTTTCCTTTTGTCCATGTAACATATTGCAACAGTTTGATTCAAGTTATCTAGAGTGTGAGGCCTTGAATATTAAATATTTACAACAGTGCAGAGGTAACAAAATAGAAATTGCTAGAAATTCTGAGCAAGTTTGACAACATCTGTGCAGAGAAATCAGAGTTAGTGTTTCAGGTTCAGTGGCCTTTCTCCAGTAGAGCAGAGATAACCTAATTTTGATGGTACGTTTTGAACACATTCATACGGATATTATTTAACATAGGAAGCAGTTATTACATACATGTCTGTAGGAGGAATTCAGCAAGCTGACAACAAATTCCTGCTATATTTTCCATGCAACAGAAAGAGTTCAGACACCTGAATTTCTGTCAATATTCCTCATCCCCAACGTGCCTTGGCAAGAAACTCCTTTTGAGAAGTATCACGATAAAGACAAGAAGACAAAGAAACAATGACTGGAAACAATATTCTTGTTCCAACCAAACTCGAAATACAAATAAAAAGTGGAAATTCTTAATAGCTGAAGTAGAAGCAGAAAGTGTCAGAAATACATACAATGCCCACTAATATCAAGATTTGGAGTTGCCGGTGTTGGACTGGGGTGTACAAAGATAAAAAGCACACAACACCAGGTTATCACCTGACAATCACCTGATGAAGGAACGTCGCTCCGAAAGCTAGTGTGCTTCCAATTAAACCTGTTGGACTATAACCTGGTGTTGTGTGAGTTTTAACTTTCCACTAGTATCAGTAGAGAGAAAAGTTTGGTTATTATTTCAGGCATGAGACTGTTCCTCAAAGGAATGCATTATTGTAACAGCCTGTCTTAACATCAGCAAGCACTCAGTTCCATTGTGTTCACCAGAACTTGGATATTCCAATTTTATATAATGCTGTGAAACAAAGTGAATCTGCATACTTCCCAATCAAATGTCGCAGCACAAACACCCTTCTGGATTTTGTGAACACATGCAAATGTTGATTGAGGGATTATTATTGGTCAAGACTCTGGGGATACATCCCTTACTCCTTTCCAAAGTACCAGAGAGGTCAGCATATAGGTTGACTTTTGATTTCTCACAAAGTCCCTCCAGAAAGGAGGGTTGATTTTAAAATTATAAAGTGAATTGCCATTGTAAGCACATCTTTTTAATTGCATTTTTGCATCACTGTGATCCATTGCCTGCTTTATGTCCACTTGTTGGTTTCCTTGTTAAAAGATGCCTGTCAGTAAAACATGGATTGGTGTAAAACCTCAAGCACAGCTATTAATTTCGATTAGATTACTTACCTACAGTGTGGAAACAGGCCCTTCAGCCCAACAAGTCCACACCAACCCACATACCACCCAGACTCCTACATTTACCCCTTCACCTAACACTATGGGTAATTTGGCATGGCCAATTCACCTAACCTGCACATTTTTGGATCGTGGGAGGAAACTGGAGCAAACTCACGCAGGCACGGGGAGAATGTGCAACCTCCACACAGAAAGCCGCCTGAGGCGGGAATTGAACCCGGGTCTCTGGCGCTGTGAGGCAGCAGTGCTAACTACTGTGCTCTTTTCATGGCAGAAAAGGACCACTTAACTGATACGTTGAGTATTTTCTCAATATGTATAAATTCTTATCTTGTCGAAAGTCCAACTCACAGGAATTAAGTTAGTTTTTTCCAGTTAACCTCTGCCCAGTTGAGAAACACAATGCTTCAGATACCCAATACCAGGGTGTTTAGCCAATAGACTTCACTTCTTCTTGAAGTTGTTGTTTTGTCCAGACAGTGATGCAGCTCCAAATGATGCTTCAAGACACGGTAAGCTTTCCAAGTAAGTTGAGGCATTCAAATGAAGGAAGCAGGCTGTGCCACAGATCATAGCAAGGGGCTAATAGCAAAGAGGGAAGGTTGTGGCTGAAGAAAGAAATTTGGACACTGAATTAACTGGTATATTTCCGATAATCTGATAAAGTCAGCTAATACCAGAGATAATTTCTGAACAGAAAGCCACTCCAAACAGCCGCTTGAACTATTAGGGTCACGTGAGCCCAACTTCCATGTCCACACTCCTAAGTTGCTGGTTTGTGCACCTCTCCCGTTAGCTATTTGAGTGTTTGGAAAGGATCAGGTAATGACCCTCAGCATGAATGAAAACTAAAAATCTGACATCAAACTGGTAAGCATTCTCACATCCTGGTTATCTGTCCTACGTTCATTGATTACAAAGGTTGACATAACGTAAGAGTTAGAGTTTATAAGAATGAGAGGCGATCTAATGGAGGTACATAAGATGCTAAAGGGGATTGACAAAGTGGACGCACAGAAGATGTTTCCTCCCATGGAACAATGTAGAACAACAAGTCATGGTTATAGGATAAGGACAAGCAGATTTAAAAGAGAAATGAGGGGGAATTACTGCTCTCAAAGGGTTGTGGATGTATGGAATCATTATCCTGGAGTCCAGTGCATGCTGGGACATTGAGTAAATTTAAGAGGAGATTTTTAATTAATAATGTTTTGAAGGGTTATGGGGAGGAAAATGGAATTGAGACCAAGGTGGGATCAGTCTGGTGGATCTGAATGACCTACTCCTGCTGCTAGTTCTGATTTTGTTTCAGTCATTCACAGGATGAAGGTATCGCGAGCTGGGCCACCATTTATTGCTTATCCTTAATCATTACATGTCAGCAATACTCATAACCTCGGCATTTCACACACTTCTATACTGTCACATAAGTACCATGCACTAACAGATTACCCCACTGGAGCTGCCTTAACCATCTTTCTGTACCGGAGGATTGGAGGGAGGTGAATGTGATCATACCACTGGGCCATCATCTCCTATGTGTAAGCCATTAGCTCCTAGCAATTAAATATATTAATGTACGCTCAGAGACAGGGGACAGTGCTCTCCAGTGGTGACTCATCAGGCCGCTGCCTTCAACAGATGGAAGACAGACCTGGAAAGAGGGGGCAAGGCTGAGGGAAGAGTCCCGAACACTTCAGTTAATGAGCAGGACACTATAGTCAGAAACTAGCAAGATCAAAACACTCCATCTAAATGGCTATCTGTCCTTGTGTATCTGGGAAACACGCCCAACTCTCAGAGTTAGATAAATGGATTATATTTTAACTGCTGCTTCCTAATAAACTTAAATAAACTACCTTAAAATCACCAAAGAACAGTTCACTGCCTGCCGTAGCTATCTGTGGATCCCAAACCTAAAATCTCACACTGAGGATGTTTATAAATTTATTCAGGGATGAAGGTGTCACAGGCTAGACCACTATTTCTAATTGGCCAGACAGCAGATTAGGATCAACAACATTACTGGTCTGGAATCACATGAGACCAGGTGAGGATGGCTGTTTCCATCCAGAAAGGACAGGAGTGAATCTGACGGGTGTTTCCTGACAATCAACAATGACATCATTAGGGTCTTAATACCACATTTGTTTTTCCTGATTGCATTCAAATTCCATCACCTGACATGGCAGGATTTGAACTCATGTCCCCAGCACTTTGCCTGGGTCTCTGCATTAACTCGAAGAATGAGGAGGAGAACTTATTCAAGGAAGGGGGCTAATGCCCGAAATGTCGATTCTCCTGCTACTCGGATGCTGCCTGAACTGCTGTCCTTTTCCAGCACCACACTCTCGTCTATGGATTAACTGTCCAGCTATAATCCCACTGCACCATTGCATCTCCCAGGTGCAGGGAGCAGCACACATAGCAAAGTGGAGGAAGGCCGAGGAAAAAAAGGGAGAGTTATCGTCCATACAGGGAGTGAGTTACTGTCCGTACAGGGAGTGGGTCAATGGCTGCACAGCAAGTGGGTTACTGTCTGTACAAGGAGTCAGTTACTGTCTGTACAGGGAGTGAGTTCCTGTCTGTACAGGGAGTGGGTTACTGTCTATACAGGGGGTGAGTTACTGTCCACACAGCGAGTGGGTTACTGTCCGTACAGGGAGTTAGTTACTGTCCGTACAGGGAGTGGGTCAATGGCTGCACAGCAAGTGGGTTACTGTCTGTACAAGGAGTCAGTTACTGTCTGTACAGGGAGTGAGTTCCTGTCTGTACAGGGAGTGGGTTACTGTCTATACAGGGGGTGAGTTACTGTCCACACAGCGAGTGGGTTACTGTCCGTACAGGGAGTTAGTTACTGTCCGTACAGGGAGTGGGTCAATGGCTGCACAGCAAGTGGGTTACTGTCTGTCCAGGGAGTCAGTTACTGTCTGTACAGGGAGTGGGTTACTATCCATACAGGGAGTGAGGTACAGTCTGTACAGGGAGTGGATTACTGTCTGTACAATGAGTGAGTTACTGTCTGTACAGGGAGTGGGTTACTATCCATACAGGGAGTGAGGTACAGTCTGTACAGGGAGTGGGTCAATGGCTGCACAGCAAGTGGGTTACTGTCTGTGCAGGGAGTGGGTTACTGTCCATGCAAGGAGGGGATTACTGTCTGTCCAGGGAGTCAGTTACTGCCTGTACAGGGAGTGGGTTACTGTCTATACAGGGAGTGAGTTACTATCTGTACTAGGAGTGGGTTCCTGTCTGTACAGGGAGTGACTTACTGTTCGAAATAGAACATAGAACATAGAAAAATACAGCGCAGTACAGACCCTTTGGCCCTCGATGTTGCGCCGACCGAAGCCTACCTAACCTGCACTAGCCCAATAACCTCCATATGCTTATCCAATGCCCGCTTAAATGACCATAAAGAGGGAGAGTCCACCACTGCTACTGGCAGGGCATTCCATGAACTCACAACCCGCTGAGTAAAGAATCTACCCCTAACATCTGTCCTATACCTACCACCCCTTAATTTAAAGCTGTGTCCCCTAGTAACAGCTGACTCCATTAGTGGAAAAAGGTTCTCACTGTCAACCCGATCGAAACCCCTAATCATCTTGTACACCTCTATCAAATCTCCCCTAAACCTTCTTTTCTCCAATGAGAACAGCCCCAAGTGCCTCAGTCTTTCCTCATACGATTTTCCTACCATACCGGGCAACATCCTGGTAAACCTCCTCTGTACCCGTTCCAATGCCTCCACATCCTTCCTATAGTATGGCGACCAAAACTGCACACAATACTCCAGATGAGGCCGCACCAGAGTCTTATACAACTGCAACATGACCTCAGGACTCCGGAACTCAATTCCTCTACCAATAAAGCCCAGTACACCATATGCCTTCTTCACAGCACTATTTACCTGGGTGGCAACTTTCAGAGATCTGTGTACATGGACACCAAGATCCCTCTGCTCATCCACACTACCAAGTATCTGACCATTAGCCCAGTAATCCAACTTCTTGTTACTCTTACCAAAGTGAATGACTTCACACTTACCTACATTGAACTCCATTTGCCGCCTTTCTGCCCAGCTCTGCAACTTATCTATATCCCGTTGTAACCTGCCACATCCTTCTTCGCTGTCCACAACTCCACCGACTTTCGTATCATCCACAAACTTGCTCACCCAGCCTTCAAGCCCCTCCTCCAGGTCATTTATAAAAATGACAAACAGCAATGGTCCCAAAACAGATCCTTGTGGAACACTGCTAGTAACTGCACTCCAAGATGAACCTATACCATCAACTACTACCCTCTGTCTCCTTCCAGCCAGCCAATTCCTAATCCAAACCTCTAATGCACCCTCAATGCCATACCTCCGTCATTTTTGCAGTAGCCTACCATGGGGTACCTTATTGAATGGTGTGAGTAACTGTATGACCAGTGAGTGGGTTGCTGTCTGTACAGGGAATGAGTTGCTGTCTGTAGAGCGAATGGGTTACTGTCCATATAGGGAGAAGGTTACATTCTGTACATTGAGTGGGTTTCTGTCTGTACAGGGAGTGAGTTACTGTCTGTACAGGGAGCGAGTTACTGTCTGTACAGGGATTGGGATATTGTCTGCACAAGGAATGAGTTACTGTCTGCACAGGGAGTGAGTTACTGTCCGTACAGGGAGTGGATTACTGTCCATTCAGGGAGTGGATTACTGTCCCTTCAGGGAGTCGGCTACTGTCTGTACAGGGAGTGGGTTACTGTCTGTACAGGGAGTGGGTTACTGTCCAAACAGGGAGTGGGTTACTGTCCATTCATGGAGGGGGTATTGTCTGCAGAGCGAGTGAGTTATGTCTATACAGGGAGTAAGTTATTGTCTGTACAGGGAGTCGGTTACTGTTGGTTACTGTCTTTACAGGGAGTGACCTACTGTCCAAACAGGGAGTGGTTTACTATCTGTACAGGATGTCAGTGACTGTCAGTGATTGTCGAACAGGACATTGTTGCCGATGTGAATATTGACTCACAATTAATTAGAAAGGATGGCTTTGAGGTACGTAGGGAAGAGGTGTTGGAAATTCTGGAAAGGGTGAAAATAGATAAGTCCCCTGGGCCTGATGGTATTTATCCTAGGATTCTCTGGGAAGCAAGGGAGGAGATTGCAGAGCCATTGGCCTTGATTTTTATGTCCTCTTTGTCTACAGGAATAGTGCCAGAAGACTGGAGGATAGCAAATGTGGTTCCCTTGTTCAAGAAGGGGAGTAGGGATAACCCTAGTAACTATAGGCCGGTGAGTCTCACTTCTGTTGTGGGCAAAGTTTGAGAGAGAATTGTAAGGGATAGGATTTATGAACATCTGGATAGGAATAATGTGATCAAGGATAGTCAGCATGGTTTTGTGAAGGGCAGGTTGTGCCTCACAAACCTTATTGAATTCTTTGAGAAGGTGACTAAGGAGGTGGACGAGGGTAAAGCAGTAGATGTAGTGTACTTGGATTTTAGTAAGGCGTTTGATAAGGTACCCCATGGTAGGTTACTGAAAAAAATACGGAGGTATGGCATTGAGGGTGCGTTAGAGGTTTGGATTAGGAATTAGCTGGCTGGAAGAGGACAGAGGGTAGTAGTTGATGGTAAAGATTCATCTTGGAGTGCAGTTACTAGCGGTGTTCCACAAGGATCTGTTTTGGGATCATTGCTGTTTGTCATTTTTATAAATGACCTGGAGGAGGGGATGGAAGGTTGGGTGAGCAAGTTTGTGGATGATACGAAAGTTGGTGGAGTTGTTGATAGTGAGGAAGGATGTGGCAGGTTACTGCAGGATATAGAAAAGCTGCAGAGCTGGGCAGAAAGGTGGCAAATGGAGTTCAATGTAGGTAAGTGTGAAGTGATTCACTTTGGTAAGAGTAACAAGAAGATGGAGTACTGGGCTAATGGTCAGATACTTGGTAGTGTGGATGAGCAGAGGGATCTTGGTGTCCATGTACACAGATCTCTGAAAGTTGCCACCCAGGTAAATAGTGCTATGAAGAAGGCATATGGCATACTGACTTTTATTGGTAGAGGAAGTGAT
This sequence comes from Hemiscyllium ocellatum, assembly GCF_020745735.1. NCBI lineage: Eukaryota > Metazoa > Chordata > Chondrichthyes > Orectolobiformes > Hemiscylliidae > Hemiscyllium > Hemiscyllium ocellatum. Next base: position 77,124,837 of record NC_083418.1, read on the forward strand.
TTCCGGAGTCCTGAGGTCATGTTGCAGTTGTATAAGACTCTGGTGAGGCCTCATCTGGAGCATTGTGTGCAGTTTTGGTCGCCATACTATAGGAAGGATGTGGAGGCACTGGAACGGGTGCAGAGGAGGTTTACCAGGATGTTGCCTGGTATGATAGGAAGATCGTATGAGGAAAGGCTGAGGCACTTTGGGCTGTTTTCATTGGAGAAAAGAAGGTTTAGAGGTGACTTGATAGAGGTGTACAAGATGATTAGGGGTTTAGATAGGGTTGACAATGAGAACCTTTTTCCACGTATGGAGTCAGCTATTACGAGGGGGCATAGCTTTAAATTAAGGGGTGGTAGGTATAGGACAGATGTTAGGGGTAGATTCTTTACTCAGCGAGTCGTGAGTTCATGGAATGCCCTGCCAGTAGCAGTGGTGGACTCTCCCTCTTTATGGGCATTTAAACGGGCATTGGATAGGCATATGGAGGATAGTGGGCTAGTGTAGGTTAGGTGGGCTTGGGTCGGCGCAACATCGAGGACCAAAGGGCCTGTACTGTGCTGTATTTTTCTATGTTCTATGTTCTATGTCTGTACAGGGAGTGTGTTAGTTTCCATACAGGGAGTGGGTTACTGTCTGTACAGTAACTCACTCCCTCTGCAGACAATACCCCACTCCCTGAACGAAGAGTAACACACTCCCTACACACTCCCCTCTTCCTGTACAGACAGTAACTCACTCCCTGTACAGACAGTAACTCACTCCCTGTACAGGAGTGTGTTACTGTTTGTACAGGGAGTGATTTTCTGTTCCTACAGGGAGTGGGTTACTGTCCGTACAGGGAATGGCTTATTGTTTATATAGGGAGTGGGTTAATGTGTAAAGGGCATGGGTTACTTTCTGCACAGAGCGTGAGTTACTGTCCGTACGGGGAGTGGGTTACTGTCTGTTTAGAGAGTGACTTAGTGTTCATTCAGGGAAGGGTTACTGTCTGTACAGGGAGTGAGTTAATGTCTGTACAGGGGCTGATTTACCGTCTGTACAGGGAGCGTGTTACTGTCTGTACAGGGAGTGACTTAGTGTTCGTTTATGGACTGTTACTGTCTGTAAACGGAGTGTCTTACTGTCCATACAGGGAATGTGTTACTGTCCATACAGTGTGCGGGTTACTGTCTGGGCACAGAGTGGTTTACTGTCTATACAGCGAGTGAGTTACAGTCCATACAGGGATTGGGTTACTGACTGTATAAGGAGTAATTACTGTATGTACCAGGAGTGAGTTACTGCCCGTACAGTCCAAAGATGTGCAGGTCAGGTGAATTGGCCATGCTAAATTGCCCGTAGTGTTAGGTAAAGGGGTAAATGTAGGGGTATAGGTGGGTGGCGGGTCAGTGTGGACTTGTTGGGCAGAAGGGCCTGTTTCCACACTGTAAGTAATCTAATAAGGAATGAATTACTATCTGTACGGGGACTGGGATACTGTTCATACAGGGAGTGAGTTACTGTCTGTGCATGGAGTAGGTTACAGTCTATACAGGGAGTGGATTACTGTCTGCACAGGGAGTGAGTTACTATGTGTATGGGGAGTAGGGTACTGTCCGTACAGGGAGTGGGTTACTGTATATACAGGGAATGAGTTATTGTCCGTACAGTGAGTGAGTTACTGTCTGTACTAAGAGTGGATTACTATCCGTTAAGGGAGTGGGCAACTCTCTGTACAGGGAGTGGGTGGGTTACTGTCTGCACAGGGAGTGGCTATTGTCTATGGACTCACTGTCCATAGGGGGTGGGGTTACTGTCTATACAGGGAGTGAGTTACTGTCTGACCAGTGAGATGGTCAAAGTCTGTACAGGGAGTGGTTTACTGTCTGCACAAGCAATGAGTTCATGTCTGCACACGTAGTGTGTTACTGTCCATACAGGGAGTGGGTTACTGTCTGCACAGGGAATGGGTTACTGTCTGCACAGGGAGTGGGTTACTGTCTGCACAGGGAGTGGGTTACTGTCTGCACAGGGAGTGGGTTACTGTCCGCACAGGGACTGGGTTACTGTCTGTACAGGGAGTGGCTTACTGTCTATACAGGGAGTGGCTTACTGTCTGTACAGGGAGTGAGTTACTGTCCATATAGGGAGTGGGTTACTGTCTGTACAGGGACTGGGTTAGTGTCTGTACAGGGACTGGGCTACTGTCTTTACAGGGAGTGGGTTACTGTCTGCACAGGGAATGGGTTACTGTCTGCACAGGGAGTGGGTTACTGTCTGCACAGGGAGTGGGTTACTGTCTGCACAGGGACTGGGTTACTGTCCGCACAGGGACTGGGTTACTGTCTGTACAGGGAGTGGCTTACTGTCTATACAGGGAGTGGCTTACTGTCTGTACAGGGAGTGAGTTACTGTCTGTACAGGGACTGGGTTACTGTCTGTACAGGGAGTGGCTTACTGTCTATACAGGGAGTGGCTTACTGTCTGTACAGGGAGTGAGTTACTGTCTGTACAGGGAGTGGGTTACTGTCTGTACAGGGAGTGAGTTACTGTCTGTACAGGGACTGGGTTACCGTCTGTACAGAGAGTGGGTTATAGTCTGTACAGGAAGAGGGTTACAGTCTGTCCAGTGAGTAAATTACTGTCTGCACAGGTAGTGAATTACTGTCCGTATAGGGAGTGGGCTACTGTCCATACAGGGAGTGGGTTACTATCTGTACAGGGAGTGGGTTACTGTCTGTACAGAGATGTATTACTGTCTGACAGCAGAGTAGTTCACTTTCTGTACAGGGATGGGTTACTGTCTACAGGAATGGGTTACTGTCTGTACATGGAATGAGTTACTGTCTGTACGGGGAGTGGGTTACTGTCTGTACGGGGAGTGGGTTACTGTCTGTACAGAGATGTATTACTGTCTGACAGCAGAGTAGTTCACTTTCTGTACAAGGATGGGTTACTGTCTACAGGAATGGGTTACTGTCTGTACATGGAGTGAGTTACTGTCTGTACGGGGAGTGAGTTACTGTCCAAACAGGGAGTGGGTTACTGTCTGTACAGGGAGTGGGTAACTGTCTGCACAGGGATGGGTTACTGTCCAAACAGGGAATGGGTTACTCTCTGTACAGGGATGGGTTACTGTCTGTGCATGGAGTGGGTAACTGTCTGCACAGGGATGGGTTACTGTCTTACAGGGAGTGACTTAGTGTTTGTTTATGGACGGTTACTGTCTATAAACGGAGTGTCTTACTGTCCATACAGAGAATGTGTTACAGTCCATACAGTGTGCGGGTTACTGTCTGTACAGGGAGTGGTTTACTGTCTATACAGCGAGTGAGTTACTGTCCATACAAGGATTGGGTTACTGACTGTATAAGGAGTAATTACTGTATGTACCAGGAGTGAGTTACTGCCCGTACAGTCCAAAGATGTGCAGGTCAGGTGAATTGGCCATGCTAAATTGCCCGTAGTGTTAGGTGAAGGGGTAAATGTAGGGGTATAGGTGGGTGGTGGGTCGGTGTGGACTTGTTGGGCAGAAGGGCCTGTTTCCACACTGTAAGTAATCTAATAAGGAATGAATTACTATCTGTACGGGGACAGGGATACTGTTCATACAGGGAGTGAGTTACTGTCTGTGCATGGAGTAGGTTACAGTCTATACAGGGAGTGGATTACTGTCTGCACAGGGAGTGAGTTACTATATGTATGGGGAGTGGGGTACTGTCCGTACAGGGAGTGGGTTACTGTATATACAGGGAATGAGTTATTGTCCGTACAGTGAGTGAGTTACTGTCTGTACTAAGAGTGGATTACTATCCGTTAAGGGAGTGGGCAACTCTCTGTACAGGGAGTGGGTGGGTTACTGTCTGCACAGGGAGTGGCTATTGTCTATGGACTCACTGTCCATAGGGGGTGGGGTTACTGTCTATACAGGGAGTGAGTTACTGTCTGACCAGTGAGATGGTCAAAGTCTATACAGGGAGTGGTTTACTGTCTGCACAAGCAATGAGTTCATGTCTGCACACGTAGTGTGTTACTGTCCATACAGGGAGTGTGTTACAGTCTGCACAGGGAGTGGGTTACTATCCATACAGGGAGTGTCTATTGTCTATGGACTCACTGTCCATAGGGGGTGGGGTTACAGTCTGAACAGGGAGTGGGTTACTGTCCCTAGATGGAGTGGGTTACAGTCTGCACTGGGAGTGGGCTACTGTCTGTGCAGGGAGAGGGTTATTGTCTGCAGGGAGAGGGTTTCTGTATGTACAGGGAGTGAGTTACTGTCCATATAGGGAGTGGGTTACTGTCTGTACAGGGAGTGGGTTAGTGTCTGTACAGGGACTGGGTTAGTGTCTGTACAGGGAGTGGGTTAGTGTCTGTACAGGGAATGGGTTAGTGTCTGTACAGGGAGTGGGTTAGTGTCTGTACAGGGACTGGGTTAGTGTCTGTACAGGGAGTGGGTTAGTGTCTGTACAGGGAATGGGTTACTGTCTGTACACGGAGTCAGTTACTGTCTGTACAGAGTGTGGGTTGCTTTCCATACAGGGAGTGAATTACTGTCTGTACAGGTAGTGGGTTATTGTCCGTACAGAGAGTGGGTTATAGTCTGTACAGGAAGAGGGTTACAGTCTGTCCAGTGAGTAAATTACTGTCTGCACAGGTAGTGAATTACTGTCCGTATAGGGAGTGGGCTACTGTCCATACAGGGAGTGGGTTACTATCTGTACAAGGAGTGAGTTATTGTCTGTACAGGGAGTGGGTTACTGTCTGTATAGAGATGTATTACTGTCTGACAGTAGAGTAGTTCACTTTCTGTACAGGGATGGGTTACTGTCTACAGGAATGAGTTACTGTCTGTACATGGAGTGAGTTACTGTCTGTACAGGGAGTGGGTTACTGTCTTACAAGGAGTGGGTTACTGTCTGTACAGGGAGTGGGTTACTGTCTGTACAGGCTGTGGATTACTGTCCAAACAGGGAGTGGGTTATTGTCTGTACAGGGAGTGGGTTACTCTCTGTACAGGGATGGGTTACTGTCTACAGGAATGGGTTACTATCTGTACGGGGAGTGGGTTACTGTCTGTACGGGGAGTGGGTTACTGTCCGTACAGGGACTGAGTTACTGTCTGTACGGGGAGTGGGTTACTGTCTGTACAGGGACTGAGTTACTGTCTGTACGGGGAGTGGGTTACTGTCTGTACGGGGAGTGGGTTACTGTCCGTACAGGGACTGAGTTACTGTCTGTACGGGGAGTGGGTTACTGTCTGTACAGGGACTGAGTTACTGTCTGTACGGGGAGTGGGTTACTGTCCGTACAGGGACTGAGTTACTGTCTGTACGGGGAGTGGGTTACTGTCCGTACAGGGACTGAGTTACTGTCTGTACGGGGAGTGGGTTACTGTCCGTACAGGGACTGAGTTACTGTCTGTACAAGGACTGAGTTACTGTCTGTACGGGGAGTGGGTTACTGTCCGTACAGGGACTGAGATACTGTCTGTACGGGGAGTGGGTTACTGTCTGTACAGGGACTGAGTTACTGTCCGTACAGGGACTGAGTTACTGTCTGTACGGGGAGTGGGTTACTGTCTGTACGGGGAGTGGGTTACTGTCTGTACAGGGACTGAGTTACTGTCCGTACAGGGACTGAGTTACTGTCTGTACGGGGAGTGGGTTACTGTCTGTACAGGGACTGAGTTACTGTCCGTACAGGGACTGAGTTACTGTCTGTACAGGGACTGAGTTACTGTCTGTATGGGGAGTGGGTTACTGTCTGTACAGGTAGTGGGCTGCTGTCTGACAGTGAATGGGTAACTGTCTGTGCAGGAATGAGTTATGTCTGCACAGGGAGTGAGTTACTGTCCATACCGGGAGTGAGTTACTATGTGGACAGGCAGTAGGTTCCTGCTGTTCAGGGAGGTGTTTTTGTGTGTACAGTGAGTAGTTTACTGTCTGTACACAGGACAGGTCTCAGTTGGCTAGGTTGATTCCTGCTGTTGACAGTTCATGTCTGGGGATTAGTCTGGTGATATTGTGTTGCACTAACACACTCCTGACTTGGAATTTGTCCCCTTCCTGAAGTATGCCTACAACTATAGCTTTGTGCCTCACAGAATGGGCTACCTGTTACTTGGAGTGAGCAGCCCTGCTGTCCACTGCTCACGGGCAGCACCATTAACCCTCCTTTGGGGAAGCTGCCTGGGGAAGGATGGTATCAGGGAATGTACACGCTGACTAGTAACGTTACCTTGATTACCTGATCACCACCGTTGCTGCCCTCTTTTAGAGGCTATATGTCCTGGCAATGACCTCAGCTTCATTCTCTCCAGAAGTTACTAAGTTCACTGAGTGTTTCTCGCATTGAACTGTATCTACTGTGCAAGACACAAAAACTAAAATACCATTCTGCCCAACAATTCCAGAAGTTAAACCCCATCCAAACCTCCACCATCCTGTTTCATCTAATGTGCCCAGTGTATCCAGCCAGACACAGATTTTCTCAAATTTATTTAAGCTTCTGTCTAAATGTGTCTACCCAAAACTGCCTCAGCAATTCAGCTGGTCAAACATTCTATGTTCTTTTCAGTCAGGGTGCAGGGATTTTCCCCTGCAGGAAAATGATAAACCAAAATAACTCCAAGTGTAAAACATGAGTAACAACATTTCACTTTATGTAACTTTTAATTTAGTGTGAATCAGAATTAATGTAAATAAGATGTAAGCTAAAAGGCAAACTACTGTTAGTACAGACTGTAAGTTACACATGGAATAATGGACACAGAGAAGATCATTGTTACTGATCTTACAAGTCACCCATTCTCCCTGTGTGCCACAAATTTCATCCATCCTATTTTCCATGCTCAGCCCCTCCTGGGGTAGAACTACAGTCCCTTTTCCTTAAGGATTTAGTGGATTCTCTGCAGGCAGCAGCTTTCTCATGGATAGTTTTGATAGCAATCTTCAACACAACAGGGGAGTTGTTTGTGGAAGATTCTAAGCTCTCATCAGTTGTGATGACATAGATTAACAAGTGCTACCTCCTGCACACAATAAGGTCTGGGTTTATGACCACTCAAAGGGAAATAAGAAGTGACACCTTCCTAAATGTAACATCCCGTCATTGAGGAATCGAGCTCTCCAGCTTAGTTCACTGACCTTCTCTCACCAACTCCACCGTTTCCTCTTCACTGTCTGGCCAACAGCCTCTGCATCTTAACTTCTGTCTGAGTGGTACTGCTTCCAGGTCAAGGGTGGTTGGTTCACATAGATCAGCATTTCCTATTAATCAAGAATATTACAACCCCTTTGCAGTTGATGCAAATCCTTAAACAGTCATCTCAAACACATTTAAAACAATTACAAATTCCCAAAACATTTTGAAGTAATTACAAATTTTCCTTATTGTTGTGACGACCATGCTTGATAGGCATCATGATGTTTAATTAATTGGAAGCTACCTTCTGTATGCAGCCTTTAATTTTTATTTCCCCCACAAGTAGAAAATATTCTGTTGTATCTGATTTTCTGTCCTTAAGTTCACATTGCCTAGTAGGTAGGATGCCATGTGAGGTGAAGTTAGAATGTAAGTAGGGTGCCAGATAGGGTGAGGGTAGAATGTCAACTAGGTAGAGTGCTATGTGGGCTTTATGCCATGGGAAGGACTTAGGGTGCCAAGTGTGTAGGGTGCCAGGGAACGTGATAGAAAGATATCCAGGTAAGCGAGGCTGTGTATAGATTAGATAATGAGAAGTTGCTTAAGTGGGAGTTGAGGATGTGGGAGGATATATCAGTTTTGGGGAGTGGGGTTAGAGATCAGCAGGAATTTTGGAATGTTGGGGCTTGGTGAGAAAGATGTCAGGTTGGGTCCAACAGCGGCAATGGGGGATAAGGCGTTAGAAGGTGCAGGTATTGTGCCCGGGGCTGGAAAGAGGTTTGGGTTAAGGCGTGGCTCTGCTCAGGAGAGATGGGGATCAGTAACTGGGTTTGGGTCCAGTAGTAGTGGAGTCAGGTCAGGCCAAACAGTGAGAGCGGAGGTGTTGTTTGCAAAGGGTCAAACAGGGATTGGGTTGGGTCTGGTTATAGCAGCAGGGTGGTCTTCAGGTACAAATTGGGCCGGGGTGTCAGCTCCCCATGAAGCTGGGAAACCAGAGGTGGGTCCTGGAGGGATGTCAGGGAGACCTAGGAGGTTTTTGGTCCAGGGACAGTGTCGGGTCCCTGAGGTGCTAACCTGGGGGGTGGGGATGTCCAAGGTCAGGGTCTACTGGGTATAAGTGGTCTGGGAGACATGTGTTTGGGGTGGGGGGTATGAGGTAACTATGGGATCAGTTAAATGGTTTCTCAGGAGTTAAACTCGGTATTTAATTGTTTAACTTTTCCTCAGTAACTGTTTTCTTTAATTTCATCAGAGTCATCCAAAGTCTCTGATGTTTGTGAAGGTTTCAGTGTGTTCCAGAGTAAAGGAATTACCCAGTGGAATCCTCACTTTTTCAGAAAGTTTAGCTACAACAGTGATTCCACAGGGTCCCCATGCTCAATTCCCATCCACACTGGGATAAGAATTGCCTGACCATCCAAAAATCTCAGCCAATGGAATTGAAAGGTAACATGCTCCATGTGATTTGGAGATGCCGGTGTTGGACTGGGATGTACAAAGCTAAAAATCCCATAATACCAGGTTATAGTCCAACAGGTTGATTTGGAAACACAAGCTTTCGGAGCATTGCTCCTTCCTCAGGTAATTGTTGATGAACCACCTGATGAAGGAGCTGCACTCCAAAAGCTGGTGTTTCCAAATATACCTGTCGGACCATAACCTGGTGTTATAGGATTTTTAACTTCATGTTCCATGTGGAACATCATGTGGAAAGTCAGGCAACAAAGTTCAGATTTCTGTGACACCTTACAGGAAGAAGTACCAAAAAGAATCATATCTGACATTTGCTTTTCCCTTCAATTAGCCCTGAGATGGTATAGAGAGAAAGGTTACTTTAAGGTTTGCACACCCAGTCTACTTATGTACCTTGTCTCCTCAGCAATTATGATGGTAACTTCAATAGTCCCAGGGCAAGCATAGAGGCATGAAATTAGAACTAAAATATGTTTAAAAACAAAACACCATGATGCTGGAAATGTGAAGTAAAAACTGAAAGTACTGAAGAAACTCATCAGGTCTTGCAGCATCTGTGAAGAGTTAAGCAGAGTTAAGACGTCAGGTCCACTGTGACTCCCAACTGTATGGAAGCATGTCATTCAGCCCATCTGAATTGATATCCACCTACCCCTGCCCCTACCCTTGCATTTCCCTGGGCAATTTAGCATGACCAATCCACCTAACCTGCACACATAGTCATACAGCAGACCCTTCCATCCAACTAGTTTGTGCCAAACATAATCACAAACTCAACTGGTCCTACATATCTGAACCGGGCCCACATCCCTCCAAACCTTTCCTGTTCATGTACTTACCCAAATGTCCTAATTATACTCACATCCTCAAGAAGATCATTCCACGTGCGAACTACTGTCTGTGTAACTGTGCGGGAAAGCCAGGGCACCCAGAGGAAATCCAACACAAACATTGGGAGAATGTGCAAACTCCACGCAGACAGTCACCTGAGGGTAGAATCAAACCTGGGTCCCTGGCACTGTGAGGCAGCAGTGCTAACCACTGTGCCACCGTGCCACGCTTCTTCAGAGCTGGGTTAATGGAATCAAACAGTACAGAGGAGGCTGATCAAGTCTGCACTGACAAAACACTGCTCAAAATCTAAACTCATCCCACTTTTAACACTTCACCCATAGTTTTGAATTTTATGGCATTTCAAGTGCTCTTCCTTTCAATGGTTGTGAGGTTTCCCCACGGAGATCCTGTTGCATTCCTTCAACTTTTTTCTGTTTTTTCATTTCAAAATATGCTTCATTTTATTGAAGATACACTAAATATGATTTACTGTCCTAACAAAATGTTATGGTTTTTGCCAGCAAGTATTAACTCTTAACACAATGTGTGAAATTAAAAACTAACAACATTATTTTATGAAATGTTTGATTGCAAAATTTGAGTACTCAAAAGAAATATTTAATCTTTTTCTGAAGGAAGTAGGAAGTCAGTGTTTACTAAACAGCTTTCAAAACATTGCATGCATATGCTTCAATTAACAACTACAACAAACATAATATCTGCAATTTAACTATCTTAGTTAAAATTAGAATGCACATCAAACAGGTTTTGTTATTGATCAACTTTGCACAGTCAGCATAAATGATAACTTGTAGACTTTGTAAAGAACATGTTGGTTCTCCACTAGCCAATAATTCTTTCAGATGAAACAAATACTATAAGGTTGTTGAATTAGAGTGTAAAGTGATAACCAACACTTCCTATTCAATCTTTACTATCAACTTGTTGTTTCCAATATGACCAGTACTGTAATACTTCCACTTATTTGTGACCAAAAAAGTTTACCCTTTTTTTTTAAACCAAAGGGCATTATTCATGAAACTTTCAGCCATGAAATTTCTTTTTGTCAATGCTTCGATGTGGAAATGTCAAGCATTCATGCAAACCAAAGGCATGAAAAATTGATAAAATTACAGTCTGTTCATGGAGTAAAGAGGGGGTGAATAAAACAAATTGGTTTTTAGTCTGCATCTGTAAGCATTCTGGTGGTAGTTTTCAACAGGTGAAACCCTCCACTGATGGACTGCTGAATGGATAAAAAGCATGGTGACCTCAGAGAGAATTTGAATGAGTGGGGTTGAGGGTGCTACCATTGTCATTAGCCAACAGCTAGATGTTGTAAAACGGTATTTAAAGGGATGCTTTCAAATATTTAGCAAAACGACTGTGGCTGTTTTTAAACATGAATGGCATTTGCTTATTTTAAACATTGGTGTTTGTTTGCAACTGCATTTGGTTTTCAATACTGTTTGCTGTAAAACTACCACAGTTTCTTAAATAATGTTTCATGCACTTTAAGTCAAACTGATTAGTGTGAAATCAACTTTAAAAACACACTAAAGGACTAAAGCTGCCACCTTCATTTGAGGCAGCAGTTGAAAAAGTTATAAGATCTTATGTTAAAAAAAATGCGTCTTTGAAGAAGATACCCACAGCTGATCTAATTCTTATAAGTTGAAGTGCAGCACTTTATTTCATCGGGTTTAAAAAACATGGTCTAAGGATGATATTGCATCCAAATTGAGACAGGTTCCTTACATGAAGTCAGGACCACAGCAAATTATTCAGCCAACCTCAAATTACCAAAGGATGGGGGTGCCAGTTGTTCTGGTTGGGACTGATCTGGTGGTGAGTGAGGGTAGGAGATTCAAGGCTGGAGAGAGAAAGCAAGAAGGGCCAATGTGGCTCTCAAGAGAGTTCCGGATCCTGGCTAACAGCAGCATTCAAGGTTCGAGCAAGGAACTGGGTGGTTTAAACTTACCTTCCAGAAGCTCCTCAAATAGTCTAAAAGGGATCGGTTACTTGTAAAAACTGACTATTGTGGTCAAGAACAAGTGAGTTTTGAAAAGCGAGTTTCATTCAGGACTTATGCCCTCTCTATTTGCAAATGCAAAGGGACAAATACCTGTTTCAGGGGAGTATCCTAGCTGTCTCAAGATGAACCCTTATTGACACAATGGGTGCCATAAAGGGACACTGAATAAGTGAGCATATATGATTCATTAACTTAGACCCTCAAGCATCCTTTTTCTAGATTTAAACTGAGTTGTTTTTATGAACTCAGGGATACACATACCACCAACAAAGACTCAATGGAACACACACACGCACACACGCACACACACACACTCACAATAATTTTTCAGCTATATCTCTACACTTACTTTCTCATTTGTGGTTTTATAACCACTAAAACAGAAAACAAAATTCAACTTCTTGGCCTTTATGACAGAAATCGCTGAAACCAGGCCACCTGATGGGCTCACAGGGTTAATTAGGAAATCCCCATCATGAGCTTGGAGACCGGTATCGACTGTCAAAATCCCACGTTTCCCTCATTCACCTCTTTCAAGTGCAAAACAACCTGTGTCTGAAATTGTGCCAAAGAATAAAAGGGCACGCTACCGCTGTGGGCTTTTACTTGAGTCTATTCAGAGCCCTGGTATTATGAATATAGCAAAATCTCAAATGAAACTTTTAATCTGCACATTGCATTCAGTCCAAAGAAAAAAAAAGCTTCCTTTTTACAATTTCCCCCACAAACCCTTTGTGTGGCTGTGGTCCTATAAAGCTCAGATTTTGCTGTGACCCAGCAAGGGTTTATTGCCACAGAAGGCTCTGCATCTCACCCTTTTGTCCTCAGGCACCTCAAAGACCCCTGAGCCACAAGTAAGTTATGCAAATAGGATCTGAAAGCCAACTATCAAAATTGCCAACAGAATATTATCACACCAAGCAAACTTTCCAAACCTTGCCCTAATCTGCTTAATTACCCCAGTAACAGGCTGTGTTACTTCCTTTGCCCCTAACTGCCTGAAGTTAAATTATTTTAGCTATTCAATATATTTCTCTTGTTTTTTGTATCTGGCGCAAACACTTTGCTTTTGGGCTGTCAACTGAATCACTCACAAAGTGTTACAAAAAAGGAGTGTAAGTGTGTTCTTAATTCAAAATTAGTTGCAAAAAGAAATTCTCCAAAGATTTTTTTTTTAAAAACCATCTATCCCAAAAAAAATGCAGTAGCTCTTGATGTTTTATGGACTCATTTGAGATTTTTCCAAACATACTTTCTTCCTTTTTATCTGAGTGAAGCATGATTTCATGACTGACTGAAAATGAAAAACACTTAAAAGATTGAGCTCTACCCCTTCAAGTGAGTATTTCTGTTATTTTCACTCAGAGCAGTAACACCTACATTGTATGCAAGAAGACAGAGATCACTCTGTGCTTCGGAAAAGCCATTCATTGACAGACAGCTGGAGAGGCCAAGTGTTCAGCTCCCCCTTCACTCATGGATGGGTTTTTTGCAAAGCCATCCCTGGAGGTTTTGCCTCCACGGATTCTGACAGAGAGAAAGTCTACCCGCTGAATTCACTTGAAATAAAAACAAGCAGATATTTTATCTGGTCCGCACTCCATTTTATTGCCATTTGAAATGGGAGGAAGCTGCCATTGGGGGCCCCTTATTTAGAGAGAGACAACAGAGAGAGATGGACAAAGACAGTAGCCAATTGGTTTTTACAGCTTTAATTTAGTATCAGTCCTGTCTAAGGGACTGGTGAATGAACTGCGCCATTCAAAGGAGATCTTTATAGAGTGGTCAGAGTTCAAAAGGTCTTGACTGAATGTTTGAAACCTTTCTGCCCCCGGACTTGACCAATTGAGAACCAGAGCAAATGCCACAGAGGCACTGTAGCTGTTCCCTTCATGAAGTCTAAACAGATGATCTGAAACCTTTAACCTTATCTATCTTTCCTTATACACTGTTTTACCTACACCTTCCCCACTATTGTACCTTTTATTTGCCAATAATTACAGTTCAGTAAATTATCTTAAGAACTGCTTTTGTAAAGGATTCTTGGTGATCTATCATGAATTTTGAACAAGCTAATTTTTTTTAATAACTTGTAATTCCACTTTAAATATTCCACAGCAGAAACAAAAGTTGTTGATTTCTCTGCTAATGGTTCAATATTTTGAACACAAGCAGGAATTAAATATATTTCTATTCAAATTCTTTCCTAAGGCTATTAAGAAGTATATTGAGTTATTTCCATTAATAGGCATAAAGTTAAGGATGCTTAACTGAAATTGATTTTGATTCAGACATGTTCAGAAATCATCAATCATATTCCTACGTTTATTTTTAAAACTATAGCTTTTCATTAATCATGTTCTTCCTAAAGAAGCCCATGAGTCAAAGCATTGGAAAATGTCTTTTTTTAATAGAACTTGTAGTATTTTTTGAAATAAAATGTCACCTTACAATTAGTGGAATCTTTACAATCTAAATGGGATTGTAAATGGCATAAGCCCTTCCTGACGAATTTCCTGTTCCTTGGATGCCGCCTGACCTGCTGCGCTTTTCCAGCAACACATTTTCAGCTCTGATCTCCAGCATCTGCAGACCTCACTTTCTCCTCCAATCTAAATGGGATATCAAGGTAAAGTTGTCATAGTCCAACTGGATCATAAGACTCCAAGAGAGATGAACAGTAATGGTTTAATCTCAGGTTGCCATACCTCAAGCAGGGAGAGAGGTTTCGAAAGAGAGTTCGTCATGGTAACCTCAGTCAGGGTGAGAAAGAAGTCCATACTGTTGGTAATACTCTGTACTGCAAGCCAGCTATCCAGCAGACTGAGCTAACCGACAATTCAGTGGCAGCCTGTTCACTCACTAACACATATCAAAACAAACATTTGTCTTTGACTTGAGTGTGCCTCTGTATCCTGAGAAATGCAATGGCGAGTCCTCTCCAGAAACTAAGTGCCATGTACGTTATGCTATCACCAAAGCTAATTGTTTAAATGTCTTCTAAACTTGCATTTTTTTGGTGATCAGCCTTTGGAAAAGTAAGTGCTGTTCTGATTTGAGACAAGTGCTGATCAGTGCCTTTTTAATCATATTTACTCTCACATGCACAGCTCTATAATCCAAAGCATGGTCAAGTACAAGATGCTGAAATTACAAACAAGATGTTTGCAAATAAGCATTTCCTTCGCAAGTTGATTTTGAACTTCCTGTATTGAAAGTTAACATTTTGGAAATGTTCGAATTCAGTATATAATTAGTTTAAAAGGAATTTATTGACTGTCAGTCATGGCTTGGAAATGTGAGACTGGATCCAATTGCACTTGGACAAGAAACATAATAAAATTATATATTGTTGTGAGTAAAACTCCCCACATATGAATTTTATTGGGGTGGCAAAGTGAAGTCAGTGATCTAGTAATCCCGAATCCCAGAGTAATGTTCTGTGGACCTGGATTCAAATCCCACTGTAGCAGGTGTTGAAATTTGAATTCATTAAAAAGTGAGCCTGATTATAATTGACTTTGATTGTTATAAAATCCATCTCGCTCACTCATACCCTTCAGGGAAAAATAATCTGTTGTCTTTATTTGGCCTGGCCTTCAGGTGACTCCAGATCCACAGATGTGGATAACACTAACTGCCCCCTGCATAATTAGGGGTGACCTACAGACGCTGGCCAAGCCCATGATTCCCAGATCCTGTGAACAAACAACATTAGAATCAGAGTGTGGTTTTATGGATACAGGAGTACTGTGAAAAGTAAGTCACCATTCTCTGATGCCACCTTAGGTACAAAGGTACCCAGACAAAGTCATAGGTATAAACTAGAAAACTAAAGAAATAAAGTTAAATGTTCAATATTACAGTCCTTCCTCAGTGTTGAGCCAATGGGTGGGATGCCAGCTGTTCCAACGTACTCGGAGACCATCACCATCACGAAGGAATCGGCCAAACTTGAGTCCCTTCACTATACCGTCACTATCGCAAAACCGTGTAGTCGTCCTTCAGTGCTATCTTGTCTGTACTAATTCACCGCCGTCATGATTCCGCACTCAGCCAATTTTGGCAATGTAGCCACCACAAGGTCCGACACTGGGCCTAAACCCGATTCCCCCCAACGTCACAAGGAACACACTCTCACCCTCCTCCCCCACCACCAGGAACACACTCTCACCTCTGTCCCCCATCACCAGGAACACACTCTCACCTCCCTCCCCCACCACCAGGAACACACTCTCACCTCTGTCCCCCATCACCAGGAACACACTCTCACCTTCTTCCCCCACCACCAGGAGCACACTCTCACCTCTGTCCCCCATCACCAGGAACACACTCTCATCCCCCTCCCCCACCACCAGGAACACACTGTCACCCTCCTCCCCTACCACCAGGAACACACTCTCATCCTCCTCCCCCACCACCAGGAACACACTCTCACCTCTGTCCCCCACCACCAGGAACACACTCTCATCCCCCTCCCCCACCATCAGGAACACACTCTCATCCCCCTCCCCCACCATCAGGAACACAATCTCCCCTCCCTTCTCCATCACCAGGAACACAATCTCCCCTCCCTCCTCCACCACCAGGAACACAATCTCATCTCCCTAAACCAGCACCTGGAATATAATCTGACCTTCCCTCACCATTGTCAGATACCCAAACGTGACTCCCTCTGCAGCCACCACCAGTACAAGCCTTGCCTTAGATGCACTGGGCACTTTGATGCCATCTGAACTCTCCCCGGTAGGTAAGTAAAGTTAAAAGCTTTTAAGAAACGCAGAGAAAGAAGAAGAAAATTGTAAAAGTGGACAGAGTAAATGAGCTCTAGGGTCAGGAACCCATACCTTCAGGAACCCATACACTGCTTCTCCACCACCATCTTGACTGGAAGCCTCTCTCTGCATCAATTTGATGATTAGCTTTCCTCTGCCTCCTTCAATAATGTTCCTTCTCTCAGTTTAGGGCAGAGAACCAAGAAGCCAGTTCCTCTGAGAGGTAGCACTTGTGTGATGAGCTGAATGGTTTCCTCCTGATCTCGAAATGTGAGACTGGGCAACCCTCCAGAATCTATGGGCAGCACGGTGGTTAGCACTGCTGCCTCACAGCGCCTGAGATCTGGGTTCAATTCCCGACTCAGGCGACTGACTGTGTGGAGTTTGCACGTTCTCCCCGTGTCTGCGTGGGTTTCCTCCGGGTGCTCCGGTTTCCTCCCACAGTCCAAAGATGCGCGGGTCAGGTGAATTGGCCATGCTAAATTGCCCGTAGTGTTAGGTAAGGGGTAAATGTAGGGGTAAGGGTGGGTTGCGC